>NC_081349.1:15895581-16267923 GCF_029784015.1 Lycium ferocissimum
TTTTAAAGCACAAAACTTCTCAAAAGAAACCAATAGCAAGCAACTCTTGCTCGGTGACCATGTAGTTTATTTGGGCACCATTTGGAGTCTTGTTCGCGTAGTAAATTGGGTGGAAGATCTTATCCCGCTTTTGATCAAGAACGGCCCCCATGACAAATCCACTTGCATTGCACATCAACTCAAAGGGTTGAGACCAATCCGGAGCAATGATGATATGAGCCGATGTGAGTCTTTCTTTCAAGCCCTCAAATGCCTTCAAGAAAGCATCATCAAATACAAACGTTAACTCCTTTTCCAACAACTTGCATCGAGGGTTGGCTATTTTTGAAAAGTCCTTGATGAATCTTCTATAAAATTTGACATGCCCAAGGAAGCTACAAACACCACACGGAGATTTGGGGAGGAAGCTTGATAATAACCTGAATTTTAGCTTGATCAACCTCAAGCCCCTTTTTCAAAATTTTGTGCCCCAAGACAATCCCTTCTTTCACCATGAAGTGACACTTCTCCCAATTTACGACCAAGTTTGTCTCTTCACATCTTTTCAATACTTGGGCAAGATTATCCAAGCATTCATCAAAGGAGTCCTCCACCATCGAAAAGTCGTCCATGAAGATTTCAATTGACTCCTCAATCATGTCAGAGAAAATAGACATCATGCAAAGTTGAAAGGTTGCAGGTGCATTACAAAGCCCAACAGGCATTCTCTTAAAAGCAGAGGTCCTATAAGGACTGTTATACCCCTCGTTTTCGTAGTGGTAGAACCTATAGTTTTCTAGTCGGGTATGCATTTGGAATAAAGACCTGAGCCCGAGTTTGGAGGTAAAAAGTGTCTTGCCCCGTGTACAAGGGTACCAGCAGGTGTTTCTGGCAATTTGCAGGATTAGAAGTTGAGTGAATCGAATCGACGCGATCTGAACTAAATCTGAAAAAATCTGCAGATACCAGTCATCATCGATGGGTCGTCAACAGTGGTCGATGGACCGGCGATGAGCGGTATCGACAAGGTTCCGCAGCCTTGCATTTGCAGGCGCAAGTCGACGGACGGTCGACACGTCGATGGGTCATCGACCCGCTTATCGAACCGCTCCACTGTAGCCTTTTTAATTTTGAGTATAAATATGTGGTTCACGACTTATTTCTCATTTTCCTCCATTTCAAATCAGAGAAAACCCTAATATTTTCTCTCCCAATATTTCCTATCGTATTAGTGAAGATTTGGCAAGATCCGAACCCCGTAAACCCAAGCTTGTAAAGAAGAAGGTTGATCCTAGGGTTTCTTCAAGGTTGTGAAGCTTAGGAAGTTGGAGTTAAGTGATTCTTCGAATCTTAGGCCCTTCAAGGTATGTGAATGATTTCTACTCTTGTATTTGAATTAATTATCAAGGGTTTTAGTGATTCTAAGTAAAGACAGGGTATTTGTGGAAGTAGTAAGTTGATGAAGGGTAATATAGTGATTTGGGGTTATTTTAAGAGATGATTGGAAATGAATTTAAGTATATTTTGATATATATATATATGTGTGTGTGTGTGTGTGTGTGTTGTCATTGTGTTGTGGGTATTATGGTTGATGTTGGATCGAATGAGAAGTTGAAGAGTTGTAAGCTTACAAAGGAAATTATTGTCTATAAGCCGTTAAGATTTATATGTATTTGAGGATGGTTAGTAAGCGAGGTAAATAGTCTAATTAAGGCCTATGTTATCTCAATTGTAGATTTACAAGTTCAAGAGGTAGAGGTTGGGCGATTTGATATATGTCAAGGTATGTTAAGGCTATCCTTTCTTTCCTTTGGCATGATCCTATGATATGAGCCAACAAGCGAGTAAGCGAGCTTCCATATTATTCTACTCTTAGAAGCATTAGAAGTACTTCAGTCTTTGATGTTCATGTAATACCGTTTATGAGTATTCCTTCATGGGTCCGGGTCTTAAGTAGCCGCTCTATGTATACGATTTACTCATGCATTACATTCATTATATGTTTATGTACATTGACCCCTGACCAGAAGGCGTTATATACGCGAATATTAGATATATGTGGAGTATGAGAAAAGAGATAGGCGTTCTACACGCATTACCACCATGATGATGATATGAGGATCAGGCTGCACGTACCGCAGCAATGTATATGATGATGGCCGCAGAGAGGCTGATATGATACGAGAAAAGAGACAGGCAATATATACGCACATATCAGGCGTTATACACGCACGCACGCACGCACGCGCGCGCGCGCACACACACACACACACGCACACACACACACACACACACACACACACACACACACACACACACACACATATATATATATATATATATATATATATATATATATATATAGATGTATGACCTTCATTAGGTAGGCATGAGCATGCATATTATGCTCGCCGGTGGCATTTCATCGATTGTCGGGCACGGATTCATGCATATACATACAAATACTAGTTCGTACAAGTACATGCAGATAGTCATTTCAGTTTATGAGTTCAGATCTTATTCATGATTCTTGTATATATGTTGTTCTTATGCCTTACATACTCAGTACATTATCCGTACTGACTCCTCGTTGCTTGGGGGGCTGCGTTCATGCCCGCAAGTACAAGTAGATAGACAGGTGGTCCAACTTAGTAGGACTTTTATCCAGCAGCGGTCAGTGCACTCCATTTGATCCGGAGTTGCAGTCTATTTTGGTGTGCCACCCTTTTGAGATATATATAGATGGGTATGACGGGGCCCTGTCCCGTCCTTTCTAAAGCCTTCATTCCAGTAAAGGTCTGTAGACAGTTGCATGTATTAGTCAGATGATGTAGCCTTGTCGGCTCTTATTCTTTTGTGTACAGTATATGTAGTGGCCTAACTGGCTTGTACTGTTCTTCAGTATGTATGTGTATATACTGATTTTACAGAGTTTTGATGTTTCCCTTTTATGAGATCAGTTTATGCCATTTATGGGCCCTTGATGTTCAGTATGGTTCAGATACGTGTTTAGGGGTGTTTGATCGCTAGAGGTCAGACACTCGTCATGACTCATCGGTTTAGGTCGTGACAAGGACAAGTGAAAGTGGTTTTCTCTTGATCCTCAGGGGCAATGGTGATTTGGTTGTACCCGAAATAGTCATCACGGAAGCAATAATAATCCCTTCCCGTAAGCCTATCAAGCATTTGATCTGTGAATGGCATTGGGAAGTGATCCTTCTTTGTCCACTTTTTCAACTTCCGATAATCCATTCGAACCTGCCATCCGGTGATCGTGCGAGTGGGAATCAATTCATTTTTAGCACTTTCAACCATGGTGATTCCATCCTTTTTGGGCACGCATTGAACTGGACTAACCCAAGATCTATCTGATATAGGGTACACAACACCGGCATTTAACCACTTGATGAGTACAAATACTGGGCAAAATCCCTCGGATATCCGTAGTACACCAACCAATAGCTCTTTTATATCTTCTCAAGATTACTAACAACCTTTCTCGTTGTTCATCCGTCAACCGGGCAGAAATAATTACATGCAATGTGTTGTTAGGACCAAGAAATTCATACCTCAAGTGTGAAGGAAGAGGTTTGAGTTTCAATGTATGGGGCTCAATAATGGAAGGCTTTGCGGGAGGAGTAACACAGTTTTCTAAACAAGATCAAGCTTTTTTGGATTGTAATGGTATGACCCCAACCCAATCAATGCATTAACTGTCTCCTCTAACTCTTCATCATCTTCCCCCGCATAGTTCATTATCACCGCCACCAACATATCACCCACATGCTCATGCTCAATGGTTGTATATATGGCTTCATCAATCGTATCAATAACCGACACCACACTCATATCTGCCGGTTGTTTCATTGACTTGTAAATATGGAAAGTGACTTCTTCATCATTCATTCTAAATTTTAGGTCATCCCTCTCCACATCTACAAGAGCACGCCTTGTAGCCAAGAAAGGTCTCCCCACGATTATGGGTATCTCAAAATCAACTTCACAATCCAAGATCACAAAATCGGCCGAAAAAATGAATCGATCAACCCTCACAAGCACATCATATAGGATACCAACCGGTCTTTTCACGGTTCTATCTGCCATTAATAATCTTATTGTTGTGGGTCAGGGAGTGCCCAACCCCAACTTGTTAAAAACAGCAAGCGGCATCAAGTTAATACTTTCTCCAAGATCACATAGTGCTTTGCCAAATTTATACATTCCAATTGTGCAAAGGATGGTGAAAGCTCCCGGATCTTCTTTCTTTTGAACCAAGGCCTTTGTCACAATAGAGCTACAATGATGTGTAACTCCCATTGTTTCAAAACTAGCATGCCTCCTCTTGGTCATAAGATCTTTCATGAATTGGGCATAACCGGGCATTTGTTCAAGTGCTTCTACCAAGGGAATGTTAATTGAAAGCCTTTTCAATCTCTCTATAAATTTGAGAAATTTTCCATCATCCGCTTTCTTTGCCAATCGTTGAGGAAATGGATGAGGAGGCTTTAGAACGGGTGGTAAAGCCCTTGGCACCTCCTCTTCCGCTTTCTTGCCTTTTGAAGCATCATCAATTTCTGGAGCATCTTCAACAACAATGGGCTTTTCAATACTAGCCCGCTTCTTCTTTGGAGTCACTTCTTCTTCAACAACAATGGGTTCTTCAACCATTTTCTCATCATCAACCAACACATCATCTTTCACCAATTCCTCTTCCCCAATTGTTTTGCCACTCCTAGCAGTAATTGCATTGCATTTATAATCACTATCATTCCTTGGATTTGCAACCGTATCACTAGGGAGTGTGCCTTTTTGCCTTTGGTTGAGGATAGCCGAGATTTGGCCAAGTTGAGACTCCAATTGTTTAATGGAGGTGGAGTGAGAACTAACAACTTGCCCCATTGATTTCACTTCATCTCTCGTCTCCTTGCAAAAGGTATCGGTGGATTCCACTTTCTTCAATACTCTTGACAATATATCTTTGATTTTTGAACTAGCGAACGCTAGTAGGTGGTTGACTAGAGTTTTGTTGATTTCCCTTTGGAGGGACATACGGATTTGAACTCCGATGATTGTTGTAGTTGTTATTGTAACCCCTATGGTTATTGTTGCGATTATCTCTCCAACTCGAGTTACCTTGATCCTTGTTCCAACCTTGATGCCCTTGACCTTGCTGCCAAGATCCTTGATTAGGACCTTGGTAGTTTGGCCGGGAACCCTCCCTTTTATTGTTGATATGACTTGCTTCCTCATCATACATTTTGAAGTATTGCTCGTCCGGAGAACCCCCTTCACAAGATCTTACCGCATTCACCGCCTTACTTCCATCACCCACGACATGTTTTATAAGAAGGTCCATTTGGGTGACAAGTTTTGCCATGGACTCATCTCTCTCTTCCTCCTTCTTAATCATCTTACGAGTGAGCACATTTTTGGAGGAACTTCCTCCACCTACTTCCATCTCCCTAGTATTCCATGCCTCATTAGTCTCGGTCAATTTATCCAACAATTCACAAACTGTAGCATAAGAATTATCTATAATAGATCTTTCCGCAATGTTGTTCGCCACATATTTGTTGACCAAGTCCAAAGACCTATAAAATATTTGTAGAAGCACACTATCGGGCAACCCATGTTTGGGACAACTTTTGACTTTCTTTTTAAAACGAATCCAAGTTTCATGGAGAACCTTATTAGGAAGTTGACAAAAGTTATTGATTTCGTCATGGAGTTGCAACATCCGGGATGGAGGGAAGAACTTCTTGAGGAATGCTTCGGTCAATTCCTCCCAAGTAGTGATGGACCTGGACGGAAGATCATCTAACCAAACCGTGGCTTCCCCCGTTAGGGAGTACGGGAAGAGCCGTAGCTTGATTGCTTCAATATAGACGCCCGAATGCACATTGGTGAAGCACACCCCTAGAAAGTTCTTAAGGTGCCTATTCGGGTCATCTTTGGGTAGATCAGCAAATAGGCCCTTAGTGTTGAGCAGGTGTAGCATGGTGTTGGTCACGTGGAAACTCGAGTTTCCAATTAGAGACGGGGGCTGAATTGCGGCTGCATAGCCTGCTCTCGCCGCCTCTTCGACGACTGCCACTGGTGGATTTTGAATGGGGTTACCATCCTCGTCTATATTGCCTGCCCAACACACAACAACAAAAGAAAATAAAAAGAGAAATAAAGACTAAAAGTAAAGTTTTACACTAGTTAGTAAATTTCTAGACCGTATTCCCCGGCAACGGCGCCAAAATTTGATATGCCCAAGTTACACCGCTAAAATAGAAGTAAGCAGTCGTTGTCAAATATAGAACCTAACAAGGTTGGGGTCGAATCCCACAGAGAATACAGTGAAGAAATAAACTCGTTAAGTGTAACGCTTGACTAATAGTCAATATTTCGAAGGATGGAAATGTACAAAGTATTTGGTTTTAATATTCGTCATGATCATTAGTGAGAGAATGCTTGGTTTTGAATTAACAGTTACTAAAGGCAATAAGGTTGTGGTTCCAATGGAAAGTAATGCGTTTGGGTTTTACTTCAACTCATTTCTATGCATAAGTGTAGTAGACCAAGGGTCACTTAACTCTTGCCAAACGTTTTCCAACCAAATTAGCAAAATTCATTCTAAGCTTTTCCAAGCCTTAGAATGTTTTATATGAGAACACTCATTTAGTCTCAACTAGCTTTCCTATTCCTAGCTCGAGCTATTAGATGAGGGTTATGCCCCAAATTGTTGCTATTAACTCTTTTCCTAACCTCTACTTTCTTTTCCAAGAAAAGTAATGGTAATAAGGCACAAGTAATATTGTACACCTTCACAAGACATTGAAGCATGAAAAGTTAATAGAAAACACATTTGGCATATAAATGAAGTGTGAATATGAAACCCAATCACATAACTAACACATTTGGTCCCACAACCTTAGCTAAATGAGTTAGCTATTCGTACCCATTAAATATAAAGTAGTAGCAAAGAGAATATTCATGGAGCTTACAATAATTTTAATGGAGAAGATGTCAAAAAGATGGAGAATCTTCTTAAAAGCTTCCACAATAAATGATATTCAAAGCTCCCTCAATGCTAAAAGACAACTGAAAAGTAAAAAGTGTGGAATATTCAATAATGTGCACAGAACAATAGGTACAAGTATTTATAGAGGGAGGGCAAAAAGTCAAATTTCGGACAAATGTCGCAGATGCGGTCTAAGTTTGCGATCGCAACATGGGCTTGTGACCGCAGAACGCTCAGCAAGTCTTCACAGCTCTTCTGAAGATGCGGCCGCAACTTGAGTTTGCGGTGCCGCATCTGCGTCGCAACTTCAGGCATGTAGCTTGGCTCACTGGGTGTTTGAGCTTCCAATATGCGACCGCAACTCCGAAGTTGTGGTGCCGCATCCTCGTCGCAACTGGGTGATCTTTTCTCAGCTGACTGCCATTTTTTTGGGCAGAAGATGCGGCCACAATTCCACTTTGCGGTGTCGCATAATCGCTGCATCTTTATGTTTTTTTGCTCTTTTTTTGTTCCATTTTGTCCCTCTTTTGTCCTCGACTCACAAAACCTGAAAACTTATGAAAACACACTAAAACATGAACAAACACTTGAAAAGACTACTCAAAAAGTACACGTAGTGGATGTAAAAAGCCCTAAAATCCACGACTCATCAATCCCCTATATGGATGAATGTGTGGTAGTTGGTTAAGCATTATAGATAAAACTTCAAGAATAAATAAAGAAGGAGAAAGAGGATCACCTTGCTTAAGCCCCCTAGTAGAGTGAAAAAATCTCTTCCTTAACCATTAATAATAATAGAATACCTAGCATTAGAGATTAATCTTCTAATCATATCAATCCCTTTATCAGAGAAACCAAATTTCTTAAGAGCATGAAGTAGAAAATTCTAATTAACCCTATCATAAGCCTTAGCCCAATTTAATGACAATGTTACCTTCAAAATAATTCTTTCTAATATCATGTATAATTTCCTGTGCAAGCAAAACATTTTCAATAAACGATATACCTTTAAGGAAACCTGTTTGATTCTCAGAGATAATATTAGGCAAAATCTTATTAAGTCTAGAACTAATGATTTTGGAAATAATCTTGTTCGAACAATTACTAAGACTGATAGGTCTCATATCATTAAAAGAGCTGGGATTTTCAATTTTTGGTAAGAGAATAAGGCAAGAGCTTGTATAAAATTTAGTCAAACCTGTCCCTCCATAAAACTGTTGAATCACCCCAATCAATTCACTTTTGATGATTTCGCAAAGAACTTTGATAGAAAGCACCTGCAAAACCATCAGCCCTGGAGTGCTGTTAGCATTGAGTCCAAACACAACTTCCTTGATTTCATCTTCATTTGATTTCAGCTTCCTTTGACATGACATGTTTAACACTAAAAGATTCAAAAGGTATTTTTGGTATATATCACACCTTTAATTTAAGATAATGACATTCCAAACTCTTCCTTACATTGTTAAATTTCGTGCTCAGTCAAATTAAGATTTATTCAATGAATGAATAAAGTAATAATTTATTTCAATATCAATAAAATTAAATTACGAAATCTTAGTTATATGGACTGGTGAAACATATAATATGTTTGGGATATTACAAAAACACTCGAAAATACAACCAGTGTGGAGAAACAAATACAAATAGCAATTGAAGTTGTGAAGTTACAAGCAACTTTTGCATGTATCTTCAAGAACATTAGAATTATAACATGAAAGCTACACATTAACCACGCCTAGGCCAGCTTCTTTTAAGTCACAATTTCTGAGCTAGTTATTTAGAGGGTCTCTTTTATTGACCTTAAATGATTATCAGATCCAGAACTTGCCAAATAAATACATCATGGCTATAGAAAATTAAAACATGAACACTACAAAATCCAAAAATACAATAATTTACTTGTTTCAAATCAACGTACTTATTATTGCTTTAAATGCTAGAAAACGGTAAGGACTTGGCCAAGAAAGCAGTTACTAATGAAAATAAACAGAACAAACGATTCTTAAAATACAGAAAACAGAAAATAACATGGCAATCATTTAGCTACAATAGTAGACAACAGGCACAATATTTTTAGGGCAACGTAACATATTAAGATCAACAAAATCGAAGTACAATAAAATTGAATTGTTGTTTTAGTATATAAAAGGACTGCGCTGGATTATCTTGTTCACAAGTTGCCTAGTACCCTCAACTAATACTAAAAAAATTCAGGGGATCAAGCCCAACGCAGTTCTGTTACATAACTGATCAATTGTTTAGTCTTTCGTTCTAAATGTTCTTTCTAATGTCACTGTTTCGCTACATATACCCTAAATTTGTAGAATTAGAATCAAACAGTTTAGTTATATTTATGAAGATTTCATCGAACCATTTCTTCAATTTGAATATATCCACGTTCTTGATTCCGCCACAATGAACTGGAACGATCAAGAAAAAAGTACTACTTGGCCAACGAGATTGATATAATTGGCCATCATATTCAGGCGCACGATAACTAATTGATTAGCACTCCAATTCCTGCAAAATTATATTCAGGCAGCGCCGATTATCATCAAGAATTCTCTCTCCACTTTCATATCATCATCGAACTCCACTGTTCTTTTGATGCTTTCTATTGCAATCCTCACAGCTTCTCTTTCTCAGTCCTCTTTTTTCTTCTTCATTTGTTGTTCATCGAAGTCTTTACCAAGAACTTCTTGTTCTGCTTTGATGATTACGTTAGCGAAACGTTTCTTCAACATCGTAGCTCGAAGCAGTTTGTTATCTTTTTCTAACACCGCAACATCAAAATCGTACGAACTATCTGAAACTTGAGAGAAGTTCCTCTTCCTACCACAACAAGCCATCTTCTTTGGGGTTGGGGCAGTGGCAACCTTTGATTGAGAACAAAGCATCATATTTGCTAGAAGTGATTAAACCCTGCCGATATATTAGTAGAAGAATGTAAGTGAAGTGAATTTAGAAAATTACACTAAGTAATATATAGGCAAGATTAATTTTTCCTATTCCTATACAAAAAAGGAGTACAAGAACGTGTGTTTCCTAAAATTTATAAGGTAGCGTGCAATCAAATATGGGAACCGCCGTAAGTTAATTGTACCGTTGGTTTCTTGATGGAGGTAGTAGCATTGTAGTAATATGTGTTATACCATCTGACCATATTTTAATGGATACTTCTTGTTAAGTTATTTCTTCTAGTTCAGTAATTTCACAACTGATCTTCTTTTCACTTTACATTGTTGGTTGTGATATTATTGTCGTTCAAATATGTTACTCTCGGTTCGTGTCTTTTGTTAAATTTTTTGGTGGAGGAATGTAGGGGAAGTGCGCGAATACCCGATTTAATTTGACGCCATCATTAAATTTATGCATGTTTTTAAAAGTCTTTTGCACATGTATCCAGTTCAGACATACTATATCTGAAGTTAGTGTTAACAAAATCTGAAGTTAGTGTTAACAAAATCTGAAGTTTCGTGTGGCTGAAGTTTAGGCACATATATGTGAAGTCTCGTCATTTTTGCCTCACTGCTTAAACTTTAGTCAGATACTGAAATTCAATCATTTTTGCCTTACTTTAGGCACATATGGCTGAAGTTTAACCATATTACCTGAACTTCAATCATTTTTGTCTTACTTCGGGCACATATAAGCTAACGTTTAGCCATTTTTCCCAGAACTTCAGTCGCATAAGGCTGAAGTCCAATCATTTTTTCCAGATTTCAGTCACATGTAGCTGAAGTTTGGTCGTGTTTGCCTGACTTATTCAGTCATTTATGTCCGAAGTTCATGCACATATGGTTGAAGTTCAAACAAAAATGATTAATCTTCAGTCATATATAATTGAAGTAAAGTAAAAAAAAAAAAAAAAAAAAAAAAAAAAAAAAAAAAACTTATGTCCAGCCATTCTTAATTACTGGAACTTTAGGTAGAAATGCATGAACTTCACTTATACGCAACTTCA
Source organism: Lycium ferocissimum (assembly GCF_029784015.1). Taxonomy (NCBI): domain Eukaryota; kingdom Viridiplantae; phylum Streptophyta; class Magnoliopsida; order Solanales; family Solanaceae; genus Lycium; species Lycium ferocissimum. The sequence continues at coordinate 15,906,537 of NC_081349.1, forward strand.
AACATTTTTGTCTGAAGTAGGTTTTGTCAAGCTTAACTTCAGACACTGCGCATCCGAAGTGGGTATACGCGCAAAAAATTTAGAAAGATGAATTCAGATTAAATGGCGGTATCAATGATGAAGAAGAAGGAGGGTTTGGAGTTGTGGTTGGGGGCGGCGTGAAGGTGGACGAGAAGAGGGGTGGGGTGGTGGTGGTGGTGGTGGTGAAATGGAGGACTTGAAAAAAAAATCACTTTCTATTAAAATTAAAAAATTATTTTTACTACATCACTCGTCTATTTTTTAATCAAAATATTTTTTGTGCAACATTAGCTTCTAGGGTAAGTGTTTTTTTTTTTTTTGGGTTTCCCATTCGGTGTCCGGTACCCGCATTGGGACCCGACTAATCCGGATTTGTCCCAAGTAGTCCCACGTTGGGGGGCAAAGCACTCCCTACAATGGTGACTCCGTACCCAAGGGGGCTCGAACTCGAGACCTCTTGGTTAAGGATAGAGTAGTACCAGCCATTACACCACCACCTTGTTGGTTAGGTTACGTGGTAATAAATCCACTTTTTAGATGGTCAAGGGGCTAATAGGTCACCCGATTAGTTGGAGTGTGAACTTGACTTTTCGGGTAAAGTTCGGTGTCACACCCTAACCTTATTAGGGTGTGATGGGCACCCGACCCTTACTTAGGGCCGAGCGAACCCTCAGACTCTTACCGCATACAAAGTCACGCCAAACTTTTTAAATCAAATAAGATAAAATACATAGTAAATTTTTTTTTTCTTCGTAAATACTCTTTCGTAGCTCCCAAAACGAACAAATCTATAACCATACAAAACTCAATACATAACACAGACCGACATATCGGCTGACGAAGCCGTTTACAGACTGACAACCAACACCCACGACGCTGTCTACAAAGTCTCTAACATCCATCCAGAAAGCATATCATACAAACTCTGACTCGGCAACACTCCAGAGCCGGAGTCGCCAACCCGTGGAACATCTTCTCGTAATGGTCGCTAATCATCCGGGAGTACCGCGCGCATGAAACGCAGCCCCCGAAGAAGAGGGGTCGACGAATATGTACCGAGTATGTAAGACATGAAATACGTAAAACGTAATCGTAACCGAACAAAAGTGCGGATCGGTACAACATCCGTAATACCAAAAATACTTACTTATCCGACACGCGTATCATATGTAAGTATACCGATGTCATAGGACAAAAAAGTATAGAAAATAGATAAGTCATCCGTAGTGCCGAATACTTACTTTCCAAAATACGACCGCGCGTGCCAACATCATACGTTATCATATACATATATACACGTAACAGTATCCCGCCCTTTTAGTGAGGGACGTGGTAGATGTAATCGTTGCGTATGCCAATATCATGTACCACATATGCGTATACGTACCCATGCATGCATACTCGTAGAACATCATACCGTGTATTGTCGCGGAACGTGCACCCCGATCCATGAATACATCACATGTACAAATAACGTGTCCCGCCCTCGAGTGAGGGACTCCGGTGAATATATCACATATGCATAACGTGTCCCGCCTCGAGCGAGGGACTCGGTGAATAAAATCATATATTCCAACATCAACCGTCATGTATGCATGTAACGTGTCCCGGCCGCGAGGGGACTCGTGATAACGTGTCCCGGCCCTTCAATAAGGGACTCGGTAGAGGGGATGTTATATCCCGTATTTCATACATTCGGATAATTCGAGAAAGTCGTGGTAAGTTAAGGACAAGATCATTTTCAAGAATTATTTTAATGTACAAGTTGGTTATAAATATTATTTACGAACATTGGTAGTATGAGAATATCGAGGAAGGCTAGGGGTAAAATGGGAAGTTTACAAAAATTGTTTTGAAATTCCTAGACCAAGCCAAGGCTTGGCCATGTGTGTATGTGCATGTGCATGTATATGTGGGTCCCACTCTTATATGGATGAAGCTTATGGAGCAAGCTAAGTGGTCATCTTTGTGAATTAAAAGAAAAGTTCAAGAAAAAGAAAGAAAATTCTAGAAAAAAAAATGAAGGAAGGAGGCAGGTGCCCCTCACATGCTTGGAGGAGTTATATATATATATGACATATTAGTCATATTCTCCATAAAAAGCTCTAGAAATTTGGAGAAAGAAAAACAAAAAGAAGAAGAGCAACAAAAGGCCTAGGTTCGGCCAAGGTGGGGCAATTTTGCCCCCATGAAATCTTGTCCCAAAAATTCTTTTCTTCATGTATTCCTACTAATTCAAGGGTCCTCTACAACGTGGTATAATTGTTTCGGAAGATAAGTCGTTCGTTTCGCCGTTTCCGCATTCTAGCCAAGTGAAGAAAGTTGAAGGAAAAGGTAAGATTTCATTCTCTTTTATATGTTATGAAAGGTTTGTTTATGTTGTGGTGTGTAGAAATGGATAGAATTAATGAAAGTATGGAAGGTTGCATGATGAATGCATACATATGCATGTGGCCGTGTACATGTGTTGTTGTGTAGACAAATATGAGTTAATTTTATGTAGTATTCTAGTTGTGGTTGTTGTGAACTCTATATTGGAAATGAAAGTTTAATGAATTTGCTTGAGGTTGGAAATGTGGAGGGTGGCCGAATGGGGTATGAGTATGGAACAATTGAATAAATTTCTATGTAGTAATTTGATTGTTGTTGATGTGTGTTGTTGGGATAGGTTATGAATTTGGAAGCGAGAAATGCATTAAAAATTGTTCTAGGAAAGTTGAGGAGTTTTCGGGTGAATTATGGATTTTGGTGGAATTTTTGTATATTTTGTAAAACGATATGAAATACTTCCGAATTGTATTCGAATGGTCTTGAATTAGTAAAGGAATATGAAAATGTTGACATTAGTTTGAAAGTGAGAAGTTGAGGTAGAAGTTGTTTGTAATATTCTCGACTTGATTGTTAATGTCGTTGGCAAAAATTATTAGTATTGTCATTGATAATGTGGCCGAGTTTCATTCTCGGGTTTGTTGTTGTATTTTTGGCCGAGTTGAATTCTCGGGATGGCGCATTTGCGGGGAAATGCTGCCGAAATTTTTGTAGACAAATGTTAATTCAAGATTGAATTTCTAAAGGCTCTAATCAATGTTTGCAACGTGACCATTTATAGATTTTGGAGAGTTTTCAACTTGGATTTGGAGAAGCGTAAGAGACGGAAAAAGGTATGTAAGGCTTCACCTTTCCTTCTTTTGGCATGTCTTAGACCTAATAGGTTTGGATATAAGCCTCGGGGATGATTCTATGCTTAGAAATCGAGTTTGGATTTGACCCTTTTTCATTCAATAATTGAATCAAATTTCTTGTGCTTCAATGAAATAAGTGCTTAAACACTTACGTCTTGCCCAACTAAGACCGAATTGCACTAAAACTATCATAATGACTCCGTAAAGCTCAATGTACGAAATTTACGTACGCCACCTTGACTTGACCCGAGGTGGGTCCACAATGCTCGAGACCTTTTGTATTGCTCCATTTGACTTATTGTGTACAATAATTACGAAACTTTTGGGGGTTGTCCCGACTACCAAAGGACAGTTGTTTAACTACCTCATAATGTTCTATAATATACTTTGCGGTGTAACAACGTTACTAATATAATTATTGCTTCGGTTTTCCAAAAATGGCTTCGGAAACGCGTTTGTGGTTCACCAATGGTTTTTAAAGAACTAGTTTTGTACAAAGAAACATAAAATTGACTTTTTTTTTAAAAAGAAACCACTCCGACGGGGGTGTGAGATTTTAATACTTAGACTTTCTAAAACCACTCCGAAGGGGGTGCGATGGCCTCAGCTTATGTCTGAGCGTGCTATTTTCAAAAATCACTCCGAAAGGGGTGTGAGATTTTACTATTTCATCTCATTTACTACTTATGTTTACATTACCATCATTATTATTATGCGGCAATGCCCGAAGCGGGCCATCATTATTATTATCCGAAAGTGCGGCGGGGCCATCATTTATTATTATGCCGGAAGCGGCACGCCCGAAGGAACCATCATTATTATTATGCGGAAGCGGCAATGCCCGGCGGGGCCATCATCATTATTATGCCGGAAGCGAAATGCCCGAAGGGGCCATCATCATTATTATGCCGGAAGCGGCAATGCCCGAAGCGGGCCATCATCATTATTATGCCGGAAGCGGCAATGCCCGAAGCGGGCCATCATTCCTACGCCGGAAGCGCTGTCCGGCGGGGACTGTTGTGATACTATATTTAGATTGTGCATTCTAGAACTGGTGTACCCTTGTACTTATATCGTGTATGCTTAAAGAACGTGTGTTCACTCGCATTATTTACTTAAAGATTGTTTTAAGACCCCATGTGTACATTTGTGTTTCCTCCAGCGAGGGCTGCAGGTAATGAGCTTGATTGTGATTTCTTCTCTTCTAAATTAAGCTATGGTTATTATTTGTTATCGCTTTACATACTCAGTACATATTCCGTATGTGACCCTCCGCTTCTTCGGAGGGCTGCGTTTCATGCCACGTGTGCGCCCCATGAAGAGAAGACTTTGCTAGTAGTTGTTCTCGCGGGATTGGCGAGCTCCATTTCGATTCGGAGTGTTGCCGAGTCAAGTACTTATGTCATGGTAGTTGTATATCCTAGAGACTTTGTAGACAGTGTCCTGTGGATTGGGTGTCGAGGGGCGCGAATCAGTTAGAGATGTTAAAAGAGTGTGTATTTTCAGATGTTGTCAGTGGTAAAAGTTATGTGATCGATCACGCTATTTGGTTTTCATAATCGTATAAAAACGAAGGATCTCTATTTTGAAAGTTTCATGTTTCTTAAAAGTTTTTGAAATGACAGGTTTTAGTAACGCGAACGCTTAAGGGTTCGCTCGACTCTGAGGAGGGTCGGGTGCCCATCACACCCTAGTAAGGTCGGGGTGTGACAGGGGATCTGGTCCGGATCTGGCACCATCATCATATAACATGTCTCGGCCCTCTACTGGTGGGTCTCGGTGAACAATGCAGTGAAATACGCACGAGAACATGTCCTAGCCCTTCAATAAGGGACTCAGTGAAAGGAGACATACTCAGACATGCACGAGCAGAGTCGTGAGAAACCATATGCACACATACTAAAATTCGAAACCATATGCGCACATATCCAGACCCGACAGAAGCACACACACACACTCACCAACATCCGAAGACTCAATAGAACAATCATACTTCCTGTCGTCTGACAACCAAAACATCAGAGTTACAGAAGATATTCCTATCAGAATGTTCGTAGCAAATTATTCATAACAGATTACTCACATTAGGATCCTTATATCGTATTACATATCCGCATCAAAATACTTTTACCGAATACTTATATCGGAATATTCATGTCGAATGCTAATGTCGAATACTTATATCGAACTCTTACATCACAATACTTATATCGAATACTCGTAGCGAATACTCATATCGGATTACATATATCAAAATATTCATATCAAAATACTTGTATCATAGACTTGTGTCGGAGACACTTGTATCAAAATACTTACGTCGAAATGCTTATATCAAAGTACTTATATCGGAATATTTATATCGAATAGTCAAAGCAAAACACTTGTATCGAATTTCCGGATACTTATACCGTAGAATACATACGAATCATAACAAACTCGGAATGATAGCCAAAAGTTTACCCTTAATTATTGTACGAAAATCGGCCAAATAGAGCAATATAGTTAGGTCTCGGGAATTGTGGGCCCACCTCGGATCAAGTCGAGGTGGCGTACGAAAAATTACGGACGTTAAGCTTTATGGAACCACCTGTGAAGGTCTTAAAGTAGTTTGGTTCCATTTGTGAAAGTTAAAGATGTTTAAGTTATTTTTCCAACAACACATAAAGTATCTAATTCAATTCCATTGAATGAAACAAGAACAAAATAAGCTCGGATTTCTAAGAGTAGAATCATCTCCGAGGTTCCAATCATAACCTATCACATCTAGGACATGCCAAGAGAAAGAAAGGGTAAGCCTTACATACCTGTGCCGCGACCGACTAGCTATGCTTATTTGTCCAAACTTGTTAATCTACATACAAAAGAATTCACACAATCATTTAATCCATTGTTATTCACTTGTCTCAATTTTTCAAATAAATTCACTTATATTCTCGCCAAAATTTCGACAAAGATCTCCCCGTAAATACACCGTCCCGAGAATATGGCTCGGCCCAAACCAACATCAACAACAACAATACCAACATCAATTATAATGTTTCCATCTCCAAAATATCTCATAAACCGCCCCCACGCCGTTTTCCAACTTTCATAACTATTTAACTCGGTACAATCATTTAATCACACTTCCTTCGTAAATAAATCGGTATTAATACAAATAGAAAGAAATTCATACCTTTATCCCTTTAATATTGCTCAATATCCACTTTTCCATGCTAAATTTAGGCCACCACACGTCGTTATACGATTACAGCCGAAAACTATCCGCTATCCCGACCGGAATTGGGAAATTATACACGGTTTGGGCTAAAATTTGGTTTGGAAGGGTTGGGGAAAACTCTCCCGATTTTGGAGAGTATTTAGGGGTGTTTGGCCTGAAAATAAGGGGGTTTACCCCTTTTTATAACGTGTTTGAATCTGCCGAACCGTCTGAAAAGTGGTCGCCGCGTTCGCGCTTCTGGCGCGTTCGCGCCTCGAACCTTTTTTTTCGCTGGACCTTCGTTCAAGAAATGGTCATAACTTTTGATCCCGATATCGTGTGAGGGCCCACGACCTATGGTTGGAAAGCTCTTGCAATTATCGACAACTTTTATTTCTAGGGGTGCTCCCAAATTCCAAACTTACAATGCCGTTTTCCCCTCCAAGTCGGATCATCCGGAACGTTCCCTTAAATCGTCCTTTTGGAGGGCTTACACTCATTTTTGGCTTATGGGTCCTTCTTAGGACTTTCTCAACCTTCCATGTACCACTCATACGTCTATTCATATGTCTTTTATAACGCTCCGACGTGTGGGCCCCACTTGGCGAGCGATAACGAGAACTTAGCATCATATGAACCAATTCACCTCATATGGTCTCCAAATGTCACGTATAGGTTGCTATTACCTTCTTATAGCACAACCTTCATTCCGAACATGATTCTCAAATTTTTGTTCCGCGTTCGCACTACGTGGGGGCACGTTCGCGCTGTATCGCCGCTTTTTTTGCCGCAAGCGCGTTTGCGCCCACTCGGCTGCGCGTTCGCGCAGACCGTTTTCTTGGCTTGCCCCTCAAAATTGTAATGTTCATATCTCCTTACCCCCCGATGTCGATTGAGGTCTTTGCATTTGCGTTGGGAACTAGACTTCCCGAACTTCACTTTCAACTTTTGTTTTACTTCAAAACCCTCAATATACTAGAACATATCATTTCTTCCATTTAGGCAAAATTTTCATATCAGACCTTGCCCTTAACATTCCACGACTACCTCGAAATATCCGAATGTACAAAGTACGGGCTATAACATTCGGGGTGCATTTGATGTGCTTTGCCCACATTTTAAGGGATACTTGTTGTTAAGTTATTTCTTCTAGTTCAAGTAATTTCATAACTGATCTTCTTTTTACTTTACAATTTTTTTTTTGTCGGTTTGTGTCCTTTTTAAAAGTTTTTTGGCGGGGAAATGTAGGGCAAGTACACGGATATCCGTTTTTTGTGCCATTATTAAATTTGTCCACGTTTTTAAAAGTCTTTTGCACGTGTATCCACTTCAGACGTACTGTATCTGAAGTTAGTCTTAACAAAGTCTGAAGTTTCATGCTGCTGAAGTTCAGGCACATATGTCTGAAGTTTAGTCATTTTTGTCTCACTGCTTCGACTTAATTGAGTCAAATACTGAAATTCAGTCATTTTTGCCTTACTTCAGGTGCATATAGCTGACGTTTAGTCATTTTGCCTGAACTTCAATCATTTTTGTCTTACTAATATTATACATGGTAAATTTCATACCATAATAGAAGCTAAATATATACACTTTTAAAATCAAAATATTAAATAAATCTGTATTTTTATGGTAATTTGTTATAGTTTTTAGATTCATTAAAAATGTATTTTTATGGTAGTTCTCAATATTTTTTAGATTCACTGGATTAGAAAATTATATATAGCCGATCAATTGTCCCAGCCAATTGATGATACTTTATGCCATTTTGGCAGGAAAATGTTGATAGCATATCTTTATTACTCCTATATGTTTTAACTTTCACTTATTGCAAAAGCAATATATACCAATATAAATTATCATAAAAGTGATGATTTCACTTTTGAATATGGATTATTGCAGTTAAAAGTCCCCTGCTTGACGGCAAGCTACAAAGCAAAAAGAGCTTTCCAATCGTACGGTACAAGCATAGGTAACCCGGTCATATTTCATGTGCATTGGCAAAGAGAAAAAGAATCAAAATTGAAAAAGCAATTATTGATTTAAAACCTGGTGATAGTGGAATAATTGATGCAACAAAAAAATGGAAGCTACTTTTCCGAAATACTTCCTTTTCTTGCATGTATCTATCAAATAAAAACATGATAATAATTGATTGAAGCATTGCAGTTTTCATTTGTTGGAGAAATTGAAATGAAAAATTATAAGTCGATTATCGTATATGTCACAGTGGGGCTAAATTATAAGTCAATTACAGATACTGCATAAATAAAATAGTGTGAATGTTGTTTATTGTTGGAGAAGGTTTTTTTTTTTTTTTTTTTTACAAAGTTGAATATAGAGTATTCTAGCAGGTGCCAATTTTTATATGGATATGAACATGAATTTGTGTTATAGAGGGATGATTTTCGAAATACCACCTAAGTGGTTGTGTTATAAATAAATATGAATTTGTCATTATTAGTTGATTTTTCTTTTACTGGAATAAGTTTATTTGCTTCAATAACATATTCTAGATGGACTAGTAAGTATATATGAAATGGAACAACAAGATTAATGAACTCATTCGTCGATTGATAAACGGCATTCATCTTATGAACATCAAAAATAATTGCTTAAAAATAGATAATTCAGAGTTCATGCTTAAAAATAGATAATTCAGAGTTCACTCGAGGGATCAAATAGACTCATGACTTGTGTCGTCACCATTTTTTCAATGGTAGAGTTTTAGAATTGTCAGTCTACGACTACAAAACACAAGAAGTGTAAAGGCGTATTCTTTAAGACATTTCATACTCAAGTTGTTTCGATATGCGACATTGTTTTACTGAGTTTCTCAACAATATTTTAATAAGAAATCATATCTTAATTATTAGGACAATACTAAATTTTTATTTTTATTTTAATGTTGTGTTTGTAATTACTAATGTAACATTATTGTCATCCCAAGTGTGTCTTAAAGTAGTGTTGATGGAATGGACAAAGAGATACCAAGATACACACATTGCAACATTTTGGAAAATAAAATGTTTAATCCTTTATGTTTTAAAATCCTTAAGTTAATTTGTTATTAGTTAAATATGTTAGCATGTTGAGGGCTTGATATAGAATATAGGTAACTATATAACTGGAATTGATCTATGAAAAGTTGGATCCCAATGACTTCAACCACCAGTCAAATGCTTATAAAATACTCGAAGTCGTTAGTGATTCTTTAGTTAAACGTCAGATTTCAATTTTGTTTTCATCATTTATACAAGTTGTTTTTCGTATTGTATATATTTCCGGTGTAAAACAGTTTTCTATTTCTATTTTATAGACACAGATTCTTGAAACTAAACCATTTGAAATCTCTACTATTGGAACACAAATCATTTCAGATTGTGTAGAATAGAAAACCGCATGAACTATGGGCGTCATTACGATTTTTTATATATGATGAATTCAAGTTTTTTGGGGTTCACTTCTTTTGTGTTATTACGATATATGTTGTGTTAGTATAATTTCTTATTTTGTTAATACTATTCAAGGTCATCAGAATTTGAAGTCAAGATTGTTTCTATTATCTCTTTTTTTCTTTGAAATGAACTGTGCATCGCGCGAGCAAATATACCAAAGGCACTTTAAGAACTAAATACTTGATCATAGAATGTATACACCAAATCAATTCAACTTGTTGTGATTAAATGATCTAATCATGATTAATTAATTTACTAGAAGTTTATATATAAATATGGGAAAAGATATGGATTGCACCTTGAACTATACCTGAAATGTCGATTCACACTCCAACTAGTGGGGCAACATATTACCCCCCCCCCCCCCTTCTTCCGTACACATTTAAAACGTAAATTTAATACCATCTTACAAAAAGAGGCGGGTTTTGGTTATTATTTATTTACTTACTTCTTTTTCTTTTTTTAATTGCAAAATACATAATTTTTGTAATCTCCCATCCACCCCTCCACCCTCACTCTCCCTTCTTCTTCATTTGCAAACCCTCAACCACACCCCCCACCCACCCGCTTTCCTCTTCGTCTTCTTGAGACAAACCCCTTCATCTACAAATCCTAATTGTTCCATTCACTTCAAAGATTCAATTAAAACAATTTCCAAATTGTTACTCGTTTTTCTTCCCAAAATTTCCTTATCCTGTTCACAAGTTGCCTGGTTCTCTCAACTAATACTAAAACTTTTTAGGAGGATCAAGTCCAACGTAGTTCTGTTATATAAATAATCAATTGTTTTGTCGTTCGTTCTAAATTAATGTCACTACTTCGCTACATATACCCTAAATCTGTAGAATTAGGATCAAACGACCTAGTTATATTTGAGAAGATTTCATCATACTGTTTCTTCAATTCGAATATATTCATCGTTATAACTTGATTCCGCTACAATGAACTGGAAAGACAGGCAAACTGTACTAGGCCAACGATATTGATATAATAGGCCATCATATTCAGGCCTGCAATAACTAATTAGCACTCCAATCCTAGACACATACATTATACATATTCAGGTAGCGCCAATTATTATCAAGAATTCTCTTTCCGCTTTCATATCATCATCGAACTCCACTGTCCTTTTAATGCTTTCTATTGCAATCCTCGCAGCTTCTCTTTCTCTTTGGCGCTGCATCATTAACTTTCCCGTCTCTAATTCCCCAAACTGTTTTTCACAGTCCTCTTTTTTCTTCTTCATCTGTTGTTCATCGCAACCTCTACCAAGAACTTCTTGTTCCGCTTTGATAATTACATTAGCAAAACGTTTCTTCAGCATCGCGGCTCGGAGTTGTTTGTTATCTTTTTCCAACATCGCAACATCAGAATCATTGGAACTATCTGAAACTTGAGAGGAGTCCCTCTTCCTACCACAAGAAGACATTTTCTTGGGGAATGGGGCAACGGCAACCTATGATTGAGAACAAAGCATCATATTTGCTAGAAGTAATTAAACCCTATGATATTAGTAGCAGAATGTAAGTGAAGTGAATTTAAAAGATTACACTAAGTAGTAACATGTAGGCAAAAAGGAGTTCAAATACGTGTGTTTCGTAAAATCATTAAGGTAGCGTGAATCATATATGGGAATCGCCATAAGTAAATTGTACCGTTGGTTTCTTGATGGAGGTAACAGGATTATAGTAATATGTTTTATACCTTTTGACCACATGTTAACGGATACTTGTTGTCAAGTTATCTCTTCTAGTTCAACTAATTAATTTGACAACTGATCTTCATATTGCTTTACATTGTTGTATGTGATATAATTGTCATTCAAATAAGTTACTTTCGATTCGTGTCTTTTTTTATGTATTTTGGTGGAGCGATGTAGGGGAAGTGCGCGGATACCAGACTTGGCCGCCAGTATTAAATTTGTGCCCGTTTTAAAAGTCTTTTGCATGCGTACTCACTTCAGACATACTAGCCACTACAACAAATATGATATTTAGCTACGAAATTATTAGCTACAACACAAAATTCGTCACTAATTGTTCACCTTTTGTGATGAAAATTAAATTTCGTCTTTAAATACGCGAGTCACATACTTTCAGTGACGAAACACAAATTTTCGTTGCAAAAATTTGTCTACTTAAGTTTCCCACCGAAAAATGAGTTGGCGCCATTTATTGAGTAACAATAGCCACGAATCTAAATTATCACTGACACATTATTTTGTCACTAATAATCTACCCAATTTGTGACAAATCTATATTTGTCTTTAAATTAGTTAAATTTTGGATACGAAAAAAAATTCATCACAAAAGGTATATTCTTACAATAGCGACAAATTAGAGTTTGTATTTAAATGTCGTAAGCTTTAGCCATGAAATTTTATATTTAATTCTGACCTTAATTTTTGTCACTAATAATATAAGCAATTAGTGACGAATTATTTATTGTCTCTAATAACATGTGACTTAGTGACAACAAAGTTTTGTCACAAAAATATGTAATGATTTGAATAACGACGACTTAAAATTTGTAGTTGAATAATTCAACTATTTGCGACGAAAAATATTTTGTAGCTAAGTATGAATGATTTTTATGCCATAAAATTTTAAATTAATTGTGACCTTAATTTTTTGACACTAATAACTTAAGCAATAAGTGACAAATAATTTATGGTCACTAATAAGATAAGCAATTAGTGAAGAATCAACATGCGACTTAGTGACAACAAAATTCTATCACAAAATATGTAATTTGCCACTAATTAAAATGTCACAACCCAAACCGCAGGGCCGCGACTGACACCCAAGACCCTACTCGGTTGAGTGCCATACTACCATTCCATCCATGAGTCACAACTTTTTGTGAACCTTTAATTTACGAAATGACGCTTCCGTCAGGTAAAACATGAATTTTTTTTTCAATAAAACTCTTCCGTCAAATCAGGCACTTCTCGCTTATCATTAATTCAAAGAAAACTTTTAGTCACAATAAAATCTTTAAAAACAAAGCATAAAAACACATCGACCTACATGGTCGCTTTACACAACTGTCGACATCTCGACACACTATCCACAGGACACTGTCTGCAAAAGTCTCTAACATACACGAGATACCATAACATAAGTACTTTGACTCGGCAACACTCCGAACTGAGATGGAGCTCACCAATCTAGCTGATAGCCTGGGAACATCCTATAGCCAATGTCTTCTACTCACCTGTATACACTTGCGTGGCATGCACGCAGCGCCCCCAGGCAAAGGGACGTCAGTACGAATAATGTACCGAGTATGTAAGACAGAGCTGAAATAATATATCTCAACTCGAATGATAAAAGAGTAACAGACTCAATCTGTACCTGTGACCAACACTACGGATCATGTATATGCATATGAACTTTTAATGCATCATGAATATATATGTACATAATGCATGCCTTCGCCTTGCTCGTGGCCCCTTCGGGCATCATAGCATAATGCACTTTTGAAAACATGTATGGAGATGTGTGTATATATATATATATATATGCACCTTTACCCATCTGCTCCTTCGACACTATTTAAGATGATCAGAATTTAAAGCCAAAATTGTTTCGATTATCTCTTTCCGCTCTTTTTTTCTTTGCGCGGATAAGTATACTAGTGCACTTAAGAATTAAATACATATTCATAAAATGTATACGCCAAATCAATTCAACTTGTGGAATGATCTAAACACAATTAATTTGCAAGAAGTTTATATATAAATACATGGCATACATCTATTAACTTAATATGAACATCTACTAGTCTACTACTAGTCCACTATGAAGATGTTTTTATCAAAAGAAACGCACTACTGGAGATATTACTAGTTAATTTATATATTGTGGACTCCAAATCTAACAAAATACCATGATTACTCTAAGAACCCATGTAAAAAAAAATATCAAATTTAATTATTACCATTATCGTATTTAGCGAGTTTAGAAATCAAGATCTTGTAATTGGATGTGATAACGGCTTTTTCTATTTTTGATTAACTAAGATTGTCTAAATTTGAATACATTATCAAGATATAGTTTTAAAATCTGAACATTAAATAACTAAGTGGTCATTTTCAAATCATTTCTGTGTATAAGTTTTCCCCATTTAAAATCAACAATAGATAAAAAATTCCTATGAGATACTCCTTCCCTTCCATTATATGTTTATTACTTTCATTTTAATCTTATACAAAAAAAATATCATATTATTATATGATACTCCTTCCCTTCCATTATATGTTTATTACTTTCATTTTAAATCTTATACAAAAAAAAATGTCATATTATTATATTTAGTAAGTTTTAAATTCTAATACTTTGACCTTAATGATAGTACTTTTTTATATGAATGACCTGACATGTTTAACACTAAAAGATTCAAAAAATATTTTTGGTATATTATACACTCCTTTAATTTAAGATAATGACATTCAAAATTCTTCTTTACATTATTAAACTTCGTGCTCAGTCAAATTAAAATTTATTTTCTTGGTTTAATGGACACAAACTTTCCTTTTGTTTATCTTGGTTGCCCTATATACATTGGTAAGAAAAAACTGGCATACTTTGATAGTATGAATGCTAAAATCATTAACAGATTTAATGGATGGCAAGGGAGTATGCTTTCTTGTGGTGATAGATATTTTTGATCAATAGTGTCATTCAATCTCTTCCTATATATATTCTCTCTGCTATTAACTCTTTTGTAGGTTTAATTGACCTTACTGAGAAGCATACTAGCAATTTCTTCTGGGGCACTAAAGATGGTAAGAATAAGTACCATTGGAGTGCTTCGAATAAGCTGTGTTCTCCTAAGGAAGAAGCAGGAATTGGTATAAGAAGCATGCAAGATATTGTAGATATATACTCTTACAATGAAAAGATGGTGGCAATTCAGATCCAAGAGTTCTTTAGGGGCTGATTTCTTAACTGCAAAGTATTGCTCAAGAAACATCATGTTGGTTAGAGATGGATCTCTGGAAACTCTCAAGCTTGGAGGTTTTTACTTATGGCTAGGGACAAAGGGGTGATGGAAGATCAACAGAGGAGATTGCAGTTTCTGGTGGGATCAGTGGGTAGATAATGTCCACCATCTCATATTTTTGTTAATCAGATGGAGGTAGAACATCAAGACTCAAGGTGAAAGATTTCATTAACAATAATAGTTGGAATATCCAAAAGCTATATAATACAGTTCCAGGACGGGTTGCTGTTAATATAAGTACTATACCATTAGGAAATAGAGACCTAGATGATCATGCAGTATGGAATAACTCAGAGGATGGGCAATACACCAACAAAAGTGCTTGGAATAAAGTCCACAGAAGAATCTTAGTCTTAACAACATTTGGCACAGCTCAGTTCCTTTAAAATTTTCCTTTTTCTTTTTTTTTTTTTTTTTTTTTTTTTTTTGACTGTGCT
The DNA here is from genome assembly GCF_029784015.1 of Lycium ferocissimum. Taxonomy (NCBI): domain Eukaryota; kingdom Viridiplantae; phylum Streptophyta; class Magnoliopsida; order Solanales; family Solanaceae; genus Lycium; species Lycium ferocissimum. The sequence goes on from NC_081349.1 coordinate 15,921,844, forward strand.
TTGGCAAGTTACCTTTCAATGAAGTCAGGGAAACGTTTGGGAATCAAGATGATTTTGACTGCTTATGCTATACTGTCCCACAAACTAAGACAATTCAACATGTTTTTATGGAGGGTGAAACTGCTGACAGCTTGTGGAATAAGATTGGTGCACTATTGGAATCAGACATCAGAAAATACCTATCAAGAAATTCTGCAGATATGGTGGGAAACCAAACCAAAGATTAGAGTGCACAAATTGTTACTGCAGATTTCCCCCATTGCTTTATATTGAGAAATTTGGGAAGCATGGACTTCTCTTAGATATGGTGACAAAAGAAGATTTTATCAATACAATATGGTCACTCAATGCATACTGAACATCAAAGCAATGATGAACAATATATTTCCAAAGGTTCCTACTGAGGGATTTTGGTACAATATGTGTGACTATATTGAAAGGCTTAAAGCTGTGGTAAAATGCTTACTTGTTTATTGGAAAAAATCAGATGAAGGCAAGATCAAGTTGAATACTAATCTAAGTTACATTAGAGGCAACAACAAAACGGGAATTGGAGGAGTTCCATAAATGATCTGGGGGATTTCGTCATGGCTTTTTCAGTCCCTGTGGACTGCATTAGCAATAACCATTTTGGAGCTTTGGCTACAAATTATGGAAGCAGGTGGTGTGTACAGAATGGACTCAACAACATTGACATTGAGTTGAATGGTATAATCACCAAGATGAGCAATCAAAAAGGTTCAAACAATCTCAAATTGAAAAACATCATTCAAGATACTACAAATATTCTGAAAGAACCAAATGCAAAAGTTAGTCACTGTTTCCGGGAAGCCAATCAAGTGGCTGGCTTTTTGGCAAAAAAGCTCCAACTGGTGGCAATAAAAACGTATACCTTAATTATCAGGATCTCCCTAGAGAAGTTAAGGGTTTGATACAGTTGGATAAACCTCAAATACCTACTTTTAGGAGAAGGTTCGAGAAATGTAACTTCTTTGTTAGTTAATAACTTATAAATTAGATGAAGGAAGGAACTTTATGTAGTCTAATTCCTTCCTATAGATTGAATTCTCAATCTCTTTTCTGTAGACTAGAGGCAAGGTTCCATGTTCCCCTCTAGTCATCATAAGTTTATCTTATTAATCTAACATGGTACGGGTCAAGCCAAACCCCCAACACCTTAGGCAACTTAATGGTGATGGCTTAATATAATATAAAATAATAATAATAATAATAATAATAATAATAATAATAAATATTATTATTATTTTTGTTGTTATTATTATTATTATTATTATTATTAGATTTATTTAATGAATGAATAAAGTAATAATTAATTACTATATCAATAAAATTCATATAAGAAAATCTTAGTTGTATGTAGGGATGCTTATTGAGCAGATTGGGCAGATAATTACGCTTAACGGTTTGGCTTATCGGTTATCGACTTTTGAATGTGCTAATCCTCTAGCCAACCATTAAGATATCGATCGGTTTGTTCTGTATCGGGTTCAATTATCGGGCGGTTATCAGGTGGTGTATCGATTAATCGACAAGCTAAGTTATTTGCGGCTTGGAACTCTTAGCATATTATGAATAAAAAAATTATTAAACTTTTTGCTTCCCATTGAACTTAAGCATCTAGTTAAAGAATTGCTAGCAAAATCAAAAGTACTATTTATCAACCTAGGTATAGATTATACTTTAGAATACTAAAAAATTCCAGTGTTATGCATTACACAGTATGATTCTCAGTTCCTTAATATAAGTTGATGAATGTTAAACACCTATATCTTTGCTCGTGGGCACAGTCTTATGTATACGTATACTTGGCCGAAGCCACCGACTGATGCACACACTTGGCCAAGGCCACATACTTCTGCACGTATACTTGGCCGAGGCCATAGCTGGATGCATTTACTTGGTCCAAAGCCACATATTTGTGCACTTATTCTTGGCCGAGGCCCTAGATTATAAATCCAGTAAAATAGGTGATTCATACTCAAAGCAGGGAGTACCTATTACTTTACTTCTTTTGTTCATTTCAGTTATCAATTTTGAATTTTATATACATGTTTATTGATTTTGGCTGTCCTTTCCCAAGTACCCCACCTATAGTTCTTTCATTCAGTTGATTTACATACTAGTACAATTCAAATGTACTGACGTCCCTTTTGCCCGGTGCCTGCATTTCACGATGTACGTATTGATTTATAGGATGACGAATCGGCTCGCTAAGATTCTCGTATCAGCTGCTCGGTGAGCCCCAGTTCCTTCAGGGTGTTATTCTTATTACAGTCATGTTTTCAGTATTTTAGACAGATAGGTATATATGCCGGGGCCTTGTCCCGGTAAACAGTCAGTATTTTCAGAGGCTTCATAGACTAGAGTAGTAGTCAGTCAGAGTCGCATGCTTTTTATGTTACCCATGATTGGCAACTTTGTTATGTTCAAAATTTGCTCAGTATTTCCGTATTCAATATGTTTTGTTATCACATGTTGATTCAGCTAGTCAATTAGTTCGTTCGGTTACATGTACTTAGTCACTGGGTACTGTGTTACGTCCAGGCCCAAGTTCAGGGTGTGGCATACATCTTTCTGATCATGATTCACACAGCAAGAACAAATGGAAGGTAAATGCACATTGAATTTCCTCAAATTCAAATCCACTGCCACTTTGTTTTTGAAAACTTTCCAAAGTAAGAATGATACTTTGAAGGGAGATTTTTTGTGCCACATCATCTTATTGACTAGAGAGGGATTCTGAGCATTTCTGGTAATATTCCAGGTAGATTTACAACTAAATCTACCATCTGTAGTAGCAGTCCAAACTGGATTGTCATTAAGACTAGAAGAGTTAATAGTAATTCTTAGAATATGCTCAACCACATGCTCAGGAAGTTGAAAATTAAGCTTTTGAACATTCCATGAACCATCAACAATATATTCAGACATAATACCTCCAACAGAAGTGTTGGCAGCGCCAAACTGAGCTAAATCACCTAGTCCAGACCATTTATCCACCAAGAACTAGCATTGCCTTTATTAACCCTCCATAAAATAATGTGATCAATCTTCGTATATCTTAATTTTCATCATCCATCTCCAGTTATGAAATTGAGTGTAACTCCATTTCCTAGCAACAGGATGAATCCTTCTAGCATAATTAGCTTTCAAAAAGTCAGCCCATAGAGACTCTTTTACCATAGCTTGGCAGAAAAGACTTCAGAGATGTCATAAAGAGATCTTATGCCAATACCACCTTCCAGAGTAGGCAAGCATAGACTAGGCCAATTTGTCCAGTGGTATTTATGCTTACCTTTATTATTACCCCATAAAAAGTTAGTAAAAATCTACTCCATTTGTTTAAACATAGTTTTTGGAGGTTGACAAATGGCAAGAAGGTGTACAGGCATAGCAGAGAGCACACACTACAAAAAAATGGGTAATTTGCAGAGGTCGAAAGTTGCAATTCGCGGAGGTTTTAGCCTCTTTTTTGTAGTGATCAAAATTATTTTTCCTCCGGTGGATAGTCTACCATAATTTCAGGAGTTTAATTTTTGAGAATTTTGATAGCCATATCAGCAAAGTATTGAATCTAACTTCCTACCTTGGAATAAAGGACATCCCAAGACACAATAAAACCTCTTCACCTTATTAAGCGGAACTCCTTTTTTTACTAAATGACTTCTTTTGTTGCCACACAGTGGAAACATATGTATTTTTTGGAGCTATGTCTGCAGATAAGCCAAAAACATTCATCACAGATCAAGATCCCGCAATTAGTTTAGCAGTCTCTTTAGTGATGAAACAAACATGTCAGCGTCTATGTATATGGCACTTGGGACAGAACGCATTAAAACATCTTAACCATATCTTTAGAGCTCATAAAGCATTTTCGAGTGATTTTAGCAAATTGCTTTTTGATTACATGTATGAAGCTGATTTTCTAAATGCATGGGAAGAAATGCTTGAGAAGTATGACCTTAAGGATAACAGTTGGTTGAAAAACACCTTTGCTATAAGGGAAAAATGGTCCATGGCATATGGTAGAAATATGTTTTCAGCCGGTATGCAAAGTACACAATTGAGTGAAAGTTTCAACGGATCACTAAGAGGCTACTTGAAATCTGATTTAGATATTGTACAATTCTTTAAGCATTTTCAAAGAGCTGTTGATGATAAGCGTGCTAACAAAAGCAAGCCAAATTTTGACATGACCCAATGAACGTCTGTCTTAAAGGTTAAACTTCCTCTATTGATCCATGCTAGATATATATATATATATATATATACTGCTACCATATTTGATTTGTTCGAGAAGCAGTGGGAAAAATCATTACTTGTTTCAATAGAAAGCTTTCACGATGAAGGAGATTTTTATAAATACAATGTTATCACACATGGAAGTGGCAGGAAGCATGCAGTAATCATGAATCAGTCAACAAAGGTACTTTCTTGCAGTTGCAAATTGTTTGAATTTTCGGGTGTTTTGTGTCGTCATGCTCTAAAAATTCTGGACACTTTAAATGTCAAGGATAAGATTCCCGACCATTATATAATGAAAAGGTGGACAAAAGATGTTACTAACTTGGTTGAAATGGTGATTAAAGCTTTTACAGAGGGAAGTGATCCAAAAGTTGAAGTTAGTACAAGGTACAGGCATTTATGCAAAACCTTTGTGGAAATTGCAAGTGAAGCTTCAGAATCCAAAGAAGGATATGAATTGGTTGCGAAGTATGCAAATGAGGTAATTTCAAAGTTGAAGGAAATCAAAAAAAGACACGAGTCTCATGAAAATCCATCAGTTCCAAGTGAAGTTCTTCATGATGAACCAGTATTTGTTGATAGAGCAAATGTCACAATGGTGACAGGGTTAAAAAAGAAGCAATCAACTCGTCGCTCCAATAGTCGTCCAAAGAGTTTTCTGGAAAAGGCCAGGAAGAAGAATAAGATTCAATCGCCTCCATCGCAAACTGTCCAGCATGTAGATAACCTTGCAGGTCTTCAAGCACCATGTCCACCATTCTCAGATTCCACAACGACTACGGTATATCGTAAAAACTGTATTTTATTCCTTGTGCGGTATTATGTTAAAGCTTACTTTTCTCTTTACATGATAGGTGTTGGGAGAAGGAGATTTTTAGCTATGGCATTCTTCAGAATTCTCTCAAGTATCATCTCATGGAAGTCTATCTCAACTCCTAAGAGTTAGTATAATTTTTATAAGTAATACTTCTCACATGAATTATTTTATTTGCATTACTCATTAACTATATATGATTTTATTTATTACTTGCAGGATATTTCATTTCATGATTTAAACAAGTACTCTCAGGGTGGATAGCCAATATCATGAAAGTGCACAAATTGCGTTGTGGTGATAACTCTGTAACCACAAATATGAGTGGTGTGTTCATGATTTTAGTTCTTGAAGCTGCATGTGAAGGTGTTATTAGCTTTCGTTGTTTTGTTTTAGCGAATCGACTGACAGTATGTTTAAGTTTAGACCTTGGTGCTTCTTATTTTTTGAGTCGTCATTATGTTTAGAGTGAAATTGTTTTTCTAAGCAGCTACTGCCGCATTATTTGACTTGAGATGCTGCCTTTGAGACTAAGTGAATATGGATATCCAGTGATTGTCGATTACCCACTTGAAATGTGGAGGCAGTTTGTATTTTTCAGTAGCAATAAGACTATGAGCCTGTTTGGATGGGCTTAAAAAAAGTGACTTTTATGTATAAAGTGTTTTTAGAACTTTTAAGTGCTGAAAGTTATTTTTATAAATAAGCAGTTGAGTATTTGGATAAAAGTGCTTATGCTGAAAATAAGTTGTTGATGTGTTTAGTAAATAAGTGTTGTTCTGTTAAAATGACTGAAATATCCTTAAAGCTGTTAACACCATAATAAGTTGCTTTAAAAGATTTTTAAACTCTAAAGTTGATTCAAATCAAAAGTAATTTATGTTTTAAAATCACTTCCACTATAAAATGTTTATTTAAGTTAATTTTTTATAAATACATGTTACTTAAGGGGGGCATGAGCTAAAAGAGACATTTATTTTGGAATGAAGGGAGTAATATCTTCTTGATTTATTTCATTACTAGTGAAATTGCCCGCGCTTCGCATACGAAAAGACAATGATTTTACAAATTGACACTTTTGAGTTTTTTTTTTTTTTTTTTTTTTTTTAGAAAAGAAGAAAATAATTTCTCATGTAACCTGGATTAATCTTATATTTATTTGAATATTTTCTTTTCTTTTTCTCTTTGAGTTATACATTTGACTTCAATAACCATTCAATCCAAGTCTAGGAATAATAAAAAAGAAAAGTAAAATATGTTAAGAAATATTTGGAGAAATGCATTGTCCGATGTTGGACTTCATTCCAACTTTTTCTCCCTTTATAATGTTTTATCCTTTATCTCCTATGTGTTCTTATAATGTTTTATCCTTTTATCTCCTATGCGTATCTCCTATGCGTTTTCATTACTTATTCTTTCTCTTACTCCCTATTTTTTTTGCCTCACGTTTACGAAATCTTTATTTTTCGTTGTAAAGACAAAGTAATAATATAGGAATTAACACTAACACTATAACTATAAGCTTGCAACAGGCATAAGATGTACTTAATAAAAGTGCTAATACAACCGAAAGCACTCCACTATAAATATAAGAAGTGGAAAATATTCATATAATACAAGCATTAGAAATGTCACTAGCAATCATATCACGAAACCCCATCCAATAGACATCATTTTGTTCTCCTACATCTTCGACATCTACATTGTTAGCTCTTGAAGTTGTGCCAATATCATTAGAATCAACCGATGGAATATAGCTCTCATTCTCGGCTGTTTGGAATGCATCATCCACATTGCATTTCTTTCTAATATAATTGTGAATGGCCATAGTAGCAAGTACGATGTCCCTTTGTGTGTCAATGTGATAGTATGGCATGTCTCTCAAAATAGACCATCTTGCTTTCCAAACGCCAAATGTGCGCTCTACTACATTTCTACAAGAAGAATGTAAATAGTTAAATTTCTCAATGCGTCCTCTTGGCTCTCGCAATTGTCGAGTTGCACCGCGGCGAAATTCAGCTAGGTGATATCTTACATTATTTCCTTTGTACGGAGCCATGTATCCTTTCATGTGTGAATATCCTGCATCAACTAGATAATATTTGTTTCCGCGTGGATGTGGAAAGTTGAGCTCTTCTCTACGAAGGGCCTCAGCAAATATACGACTATCGTGAGCTGCTCCTTCCCACCCAGCCCATGCAAATGTAAAACACATATTAAAATCAACAACGGCGAGAATATTTTGAGTCGGATAACCTTTACGTCCAATATATGGTATCTCTTGACCTTGCGGTAATCTAGCTTTAACATGTGTGCCATCAATTGCTCCAATACAGTCCTACAAGAAGTGGATGTAAAATAAGAAACTTGGGATCCATTTTTTTCTCGTTGAATTCTAAGGGGCAAGAAACTATCATAAAGCTTTTGTTATATAAGGGTAGTAAAGATACAATGCGAAATAATAAATTATCATAAACGGGTTACTTACTTTAAAGAAAGGGAGATATCTTTGTTTACATGGCTTGTGAGCATCGCAACCATCATTATAATTTGGATGTGGTTGAATGATATCTCTTGCAAGCTTACAAACGGCCTTTAAAACACTATGAAAGTGTCTATGAACTGTCTCTCCGAATGTTGAAAGATATCTTGTATCATTCGATTTCCAACTCCATGTGCACAAGTCATCAAGAATATGCCTAACATTTCATGTATAGACATTCCACGAGTGGGTTTAAGCCCATATTTATCGCTTAGGTCATTGGATAGATCAATGAACACCGCCTTCTTCGATCGGAAATTTTCATAACAACGAGTCTCATTTCCTCGTAATATCTCTTGAATAAACTCATTTCCGAGCGCATTGATGTACGACAAGGTTCTTTGCATAGGTATTTTTCACAATACATCAAAATGTATTTACCTGTTATATGACATAAAGCCATCCACTCCTTCGCATCTTGCTCTCTCCGAATCTCTTCTAGTTCTTGATCTTCGTCATCTAACAAATCACTTAAATGAGGAGATACCACATTGCTAATATCCCAACTCTCCATTTAACTGAAATGGAAATGACTCAAGTTAGTAAAGAATGAAATTTTTTCCAACAACCCAATTTCAAGATTTTTAGAAACTCCATCGTTTCAATGCACTCATATCCATCGTTTCGCAAGCCCCGCGGAAGAAGAGGCGGCCGCCGCGCGCGGGAAGAAGCAACATTGCCGCATCTAATAGCGACGCCGCGGCATGATCATCTCAAATTACTATTCCATCAAAGAAAAACAACCACAACAATACATAAAGTTCCCACATTCATTAAAGCCAACACAACAACAATAACCATAAGGTCTAAGGATACAACCACAACGTCAACACAACATTAACAATACATAAAGTTTACACGTAAAACCATAAGATTTAGGGATACAACCGCAATGTCTAAACAAGAAGCAATAAGTAAAGTTTACACGCACAACCATAATGTTCGAACATTAAACAATAAAAACATTTAACCATAGCAACGCAATCAGCCCATTTTCTGAAGGTGTAACTGATAGTTATACTCCAACCAAGATTTCCGAGCTTATCGATGACGGGATCATCTACCGAAGGGGATGAAGCAGTGCTTTTACTAGACATAAACTCCACTAGAGAGTGTATATCCTCTCTCATTGATGCCGCACCATTTTGCCTTTTTTTTTTTTTTTTTTTTACTTGATTGCTAGTTCCGATCATCAATTGAATCTCGTCTTTTAAGTGACGGCTTAGGAAACATAATAGAATCCACATTCGTATATCATCACTTTCATCATTCCCTTCATCACTAGGATTGATAAAGTGTTCTTTGTCATAGCCACCAATATTATTTGTTCCTTCTTCATCAAGATCTACTCGAATGCCAGACATTTGTTCTTGATTCGCTGCACGTGCTCTTTCTCCAGTAGCAACAATATCAGAAAACAACACATCATAGCAATACCATATTAGTGAAAGATCTATTTTCCTGAACTTATTCTATCGATCATCCTCCTGTAACAAAAAAAAACCAAAACTACTTTAAACTAACCAAGAAATTTAGCAATGAAAGAAAAAAAGAAAGACATATAGAAAAATGTGAGAGATGTACCTTAATTTTTCGCTCCCACCAATCATCATCTGCCATAATTGTATTTTTCGTGGCATCCCATCCTAAACCTGTCTCCCCTCTCATCAACTTCTTAAAAAGAATCCAATCTTTTTTCATGTTATCCCAATGATTTTTCATTTGTTTTTTATCATAGTTTCTTCCTGTGGCTCTGTTGAATGCTTCAACAACATTATTCCATCCATCTCTATTTAAATGAGTGTGTGGTCTACGTCCTTGTCTAATCTCATTTTCACACAAATCTATAAATTTAATGTTGGCATCATCATCCCACTTAGCATTACTTCGTGCTTTACTAGTTTCCGGCATGATTGAATGTAAACAATCTGAAGAAAGGAGAAATAAACGTTCATGAACTCTGCCACATCATAATGTTGGCAGCCCAATAACTAAACACACAGCCACAATTCCCTAGTCACAGCTTTTTGTACACATACCAAAATAGAGAGATAATAAAGCCGCAAAGAGCAAGAGCAATGAAAGAAAAAAAAGAAAGAGTTTGCAAGGCTTAGAATCATATCCGAGCTCCAAATGTGATGTTATGAGATATTTGGCAACCTAAACTGCATTCACGTTTATCTTTTGCTCACACGTGATATTTGGCATTTGCAACTCAACATACATTTCCTAAAATAACATTTCTAAGAGTGACGGCGTCCGAGCCAATATTAACCAGGTACCTCTTAAATTAACATTTATACTCTATGATTTAGTTATCTATAGGGATATGTTGAACATGATAAATATTACAAATAATTTAGTTGTCAAACCAAACATGGAATAACAGATGAAAGTCATTTTACTAATATATATATCGGATACGCATCAATATGAATGAATAGAAAAAAATGACAAAAACAACGGAACCCTAAATCTCTCTTCAGAATAGGTTTCTCAACCTTGCACCAAAAAGTAGTAATAATAACAATACACATGAAGACATCAAACTTACACATAAGACCAAAAATGGAGAAGTTATAGAAATTTCCGAAGATGATAATTTGCTATAGCATATGGAATCATGTATTGATCCTCCTAAGTTGCTGAACAAAGAAAATCATCAAATTCATGCATGACCCTATGCCTTTGCGGCATTCGAAATTCTGTAGCCAATATCACGTAGACTTGTTTTGAAAATAAAGCCAGCTGAATTACATTGTAAACTGCCTAAGCTGAGTTGGAACGCATAAAACGTAACTTGTGTCAACTTCTGAAAAGTCCAATCCTACATTCCTGTCTATCTCTAAGAACTACCACATCGCAAGCGAGATAAGTACATCTCTGTTGAAGGATGGTTCATGGTAAACACAACAGAGAGTTCCTACCATAATAATTTTAACATATTTTAGCACATAACTTTAAATTTGAATTTACGATTACATTTATGTTTTAGTTTCCATCTAGCTGACACAACTCACTTATTGGTAATTTACCTTAAATTCAGTCCCACTCTATTTGCATCAAGAGGTGTTGTTTCCTTTGAAGTACTCTAATTAGAGAACCATGTTCTACAACATCTAGTAAATACAGCAATAGCTCGTCTATTATCCATCTTTAGAGAAGAAAACTCAATTTTGACAGGATTTATGCTGGATGATCTGCTACTTGCTAAACCAATGCAATGCAAAAAGTGAACTTTCTGCGACTAATATGAAAAGAATTCAAATTTACGGTAGTCATGTGAGATATGGCAGCAATGTACTGCTATTAATTATTAAATTAAGAGGGAATGCTACACTGGTACTAGGTCCACGGTGTTAGGTAGTTGAAATTCAACTTTGTTTAAACATGATGTGCTATAAGTCTTTCTTTCTATTTTGATAAAGTAGAGTTTCATACCGTGCATTGTTCTTCATCCTTTACAACCGTGATAAGCTCATTTTTATCGGACATAATCACTCCTCCATTTCCTTCTAATTTTCTTCCCTTCCTCTTCATTCAAATAGACTAACCCTAAAGAGGAGGGATCAAAGAGGGAAAACATAAAGGAGGATTTTAAGAATTTAATCTACTCAACTATGAGAATCAAACTGATTAATATTTAATTATATTCTGGAAGACACTGAATCACATAGGCAATCTAATGCATCAAAATCAGAGACCATAGGTTAAATTAAAGGGCAAAAGCTTGAAAAATAAACTAAGGTTTTGCTCTACTCACTTATTTCCTTTGATTTTGAACCATGCCTCAAATGACAATATGTGTAACCCAAATCATCTTTACAGGAACATCCTAATTCAATGGCAACACTAGATTCAGGAGTATCAGAACTCAACAAACTCAAATGACAAATCCTACAATCTCTTTCAATTTCTCAACATGCAACTTTGTTTCACCATTACCATTTTCTAAGTCTAACGATCTATCGACTCGGCCCACATGAAACTCTTTAGACTCCACCATAGCTTCACCAATCTCGTACTCGTAGCACAAGCAAAACTATAATACAATATTGAATCACCTTCGACAACAATTTCAATCCGTAATATCCACGATAATAAAACAATTATTTCAAAAGCGCATTAACGAAGGTCGATTTCAAACAAAATTGTTCAAGCAATGCTACACACGAAGCAAATAAAAAATGAAAGGTCTCACTGATTACACTGAAAAATTGGAATCTAAAATCGCACAAGACCTTTATCGACAATATCTAAGCAACGAAGAAGCAATTTCTTCGAAACCAATGAACCTAGATACGAAATGAAAACACAAAATCAAAGATTTACAACGAGCTTATCATCACCGATTCTACCGAGAGTTTCAACAGAAAAAAACACAAGTATGCAGAAAAAATCCACATGCAAGATGAAATAAAGCTAAATTACAATTAGAGCAAAATCAAAGAATAAGGAAGAAGAATACCTTAGATCAGTAGAAACTTGAAGAACTCAAGCGATTTTCAACATTGATTTTAGATTTACAACCTTACAATTTTTAAGAACTCAGCGATTTGGGGAAATTTTAGAGAGAGAAAGAGAGTGAGTGTGGGAGTGAAGAAAGTTCTGTGTTTGGAGGCTTTGTTGTTGTAGAAGATGATGAACAGAGATCGTGGAGGCTGCGTTGTTGTAGAAGATGATGAACAGAATCGTGGAGGCTGCGTAAGAAATGAGAACAGATCGTGAATTTTAGGGCTTTAGCTAAAAGGGTATTTTGGGAATTAAAATAAAATATAAAGGATATAAAAGTAATTTTCATGGTCAACGAAAATGGCTTTAAGCCCTCCAAAAAAAAAAAGTTAGGATTCCCAACTTTTCATTTTTGGGTGACTTTAAGCACTTTATGGCTTAAATTTAGCATTTTAAGTTGGTAGCCAAACACTACAATAAGCTAAAAAGGGCTTATAAGTTGGTTTGACCAACTTATAAGCCCATCCAAACGGGCTCTATATATGCTGGTACTTATTTGCAAAACAAAAAAGATGACCGGGTATAATGGCTTCTGATAAAAAAAATTGTTGTACCTTAATTGTAATTTGTTTAATAAAAATACAGGTGAATAAGATAATCATAGTTTTCTTATGATTAAGGCTCGTGGTTATAAAAATATTGAAGTGCCACCAGGTAATTTTAAAGAGAAAGGTCCATAGACAAAAATGCAACTAAAAGATTAACTCAAGAAGAAATTGAAAGATAGAGTGTAATCAATTCAAAAATATTGAAAGAGGGATTTTCACCCTCTTTTAGAAATCAATTACCAATTGAATATGTATTCTGTGAATTCGTAAGTACACCCTCCGTCCCAAAATAAGTACCACCTTAGAAAAAATCACGTCCACTAATAAGAAATCAATACGTACAATGTGGAGTTTACTAAACTACCATATTTATTAGATTTTTTTTTATTATTATTTTTAGAATTGAGCAATATTAAAGAGATTTACTTTTTTATTGCTAAGGGCATAGTAATTGGAAACACTTGTCAATTGTCTTGAATTCAGACACTTATTTTGGGACAAATTTATTTTGCTAATTATATGACATTTATTTTGAGACGGAGGGAGTAGTGATTTATTAGTATTGTCCGTACCCAAGGGGACTGAATCCAAGACTTCTGATTAATCAAGGATGAAAGAGTACTTGCCGCTTCACCACAACCCTTGTTGGTTAGTACTAGAATTATTACAGACACTACTGTCATTGAGAAAATACAAAAGCTACACATTAACCACCTAGGCCAGCTTCTTTTAAGTCACAATTTCTAAGCTACTTATTTTGAGGGTCTGTTTTATTGACCTTAAATGATTATAAGATCCAGAACTTAAAATTGGCTGATCAATCTTTTCTACTGTTTTTTTTTTTTTTTTTAAATTTGTCTAGACGAATGGCAGCAACAAGATCACTGTTTAATTCTGTATAGAGACTTGTAACAAAGGCCAATTAATTGAGAGAGACATCGTCATATTAGATGTTGGATTTGAAAAGGACATTAATACATGAACACAAATTAAAATCCAAAAATACATTATTGCTTTGAATGCTAGAAAACGGTAAGGACTTGGCCAAGAAAGCAGTTAGTAATGAAAATAAACTGATAAATTTTGGGACTAAACAAACGATGGTCAAAAAACAGACAACAGAAAATAACATGACAGCCATATAGCTACGACAGTAGACAACACGTGCAATATTTTGAGGTCAACGTAACATAAAGTAAGATCAACAAAATCAAAGTACATACTATAAACTTGAATTGTTGTTTTATATACAAAAGGGCTGCACTTAGATTATCTTGTTCACAAGTTGCCTAACCTCAACTAATACTATAACCTTTCGAGAGGATTAAGCCCAACGTAGTTCCTTTACATAACTAATCAATTGTTTTGTCTTTCATTCTAGATTGTTCTTTCTAGTGTCACTACTTCACTACATATACACTAAATCTGTAGAATTAGGATCAAACGGCGTAGTTATATTTGAGAAGATTTCATCGAACCGTTTCTTCAACTTGAATATATTCATCGTCTTCAATTTGAATATATTCACGTTATAACTTGATTCCGCCACAATGAACTGGAAAGATCAGGCAAACAGTACTAGGCCAACGAGATTGATATAATTGGCCATCATATTCAGGCGTGCAATAACTAATAATTAGCACTCCAATTCCTGAGACATTATATTCAGATAGAGCCGATTATTATCAAGAATTCTCTTTTGGTGTTCATATCATCATCGAATTCCACCGTCCTCTTAATGCTCTCAATAGCAATCTACGAATCTTCTCTTTCTCTTTGGCGCTGCTTCATTAACTTTCCCTTCTCCAATTCCCGAAACTATTTTTCCCAGTCATCTTGTTTCTTCTTCATCTGTTGTTCATCGAAATCTTTGCCAAGAACTTCTTGTTCCGCTTTGATAATTACATTAGAAAAACGTTTCTTCAACATCGCAACTCGAAGCAGTTTGTTATCTTTTTTCCAACACCGTAACATCAAAATCATAGGAACTATCCGAAACTTGAGAGAAGTTCCTCTTCCTACTGCAATAAACCATCTTCTTGGTGGTCCGGGTGACGGCAACGTTTGATTGAGAACAAAGTATCATATTAACTAGAAGTAATTAAATCCTAAGAGATTAGTAGTAAGAATGTAAGTGAAGTCAATATAGAAAATTACACTAAGTAATATATAGGCAAGATTAAGCTTTCCTGTTCCTATCGGAAAAAGAGTTCTAAAACGTGTCTTTTCTAAATTCCGTTCCCATATTAAAAAGGAGCTCAAAAACGTGTGTATCCTAATTTACTGCCGTAAGTTAATTGTACCGTTGGCTTCTTGATGGAGGTAGTAGCATTGTAGTAATATGTGCTATACCATTTGACCCCATTTTAACGGATATTTCTTGTTAAGTTATTTCTTCTAGTTCAAGTAATTTCACAACTGATCTTTATTTTACTTTACATTGTTGTTTGTGATATGATTGTCATTCAAATATGTTACTCTCTATTCGTGTCTTTTTTAAGTATTTTGCTGGAGTTAGGGGTGTACATGGACTGGATTGGTTCGGATTTTTTAAATACCAAACCAAACTAATTGTGTCGGATTTTTAAATTTATACACCAAAGCAAATCAATAATTCAGATTTTTCAACCTCGGGTTTTCTCGAGTTATTCGGTTTTCTCGGGTTTCTCGGGTTTCTCGGGTTTTTTTGGGAATCGTCTTCATACAAAACATATACACTTTTACATCAATTATTTTTTTAGTCCTAGTAAGATACAAGTATATAATTAAGGTGTTTCTGAAGAAAATAACACAAAATGTGATCTTAGTGACAATATTATATTAAAATATTCAACAAAAGAGATAATAAAACCGATTAAAATAAATATTGCTAATTAATAAGCCATATAGAAAATAACCATAATCTAGAAATACTAATTCATACTAAAATAAGTACGGTTGGCTAATAAGTATTAATTACAGGACAAAGAAAAAAAAATTATATATAAAATATACGTATTTTCACTCTCTAAATCAATTATGCAAAGTTAAAGAATAGAGATCCAACATTATTGTCATTCTTAATGGTAGAATTGAATTTCTTTTGTTAGCATTAGTATTGAGTTGGTTTTTGTTTGGTCTTTATTTGAGTTACTAAGATCCATGGGATAAAACATGTATTGACAATCAAAATTCTAATTTCAAGCTTGAAATAATATGATAATAGACAAAAAATTATGAAAAAATTTAAGAAATATTTATAAATTACATTACAAATAAATATTTTTATGTATAAAATATTTTAAAAATTGGATACATGTAATGTTGGGTTGGGTTGGACTTTTTTTAGCTAAGATCAAACCAAACCAATTATGGTCCAGTTTTTTTTTTTTCAACACCAAACCAAGTCAAACCAAACCACTAACCTGGTTTTTTTCTCAGTTTGACTCGGTTTATCGGTTTGTCAGTTTACTTTGTACACTCCTAGCTAGAGTAATGCAGGGGAAGTGCGTGGAGACCCAATTTTGACGTCATTATTAAAGTTGTGCCTATTTTTAAAAGTTTTTTGCACATGTATCCACTTTAGACATTATTTGAAGTTAGTCTTAACAAAGTCTGAAGTTTCATATGGCTGAAATTCATGTACATATATATGTCTGAAGTTTAGTCATTTTTACCTCACTGCTTCAATTTAATATAGTTAGATACTGAAATTCAGTCATTTTTGCCTTACTTCAGGTACATATAGTTGACGTTTAGCCATTTTACCTGAATTTCAATCATTTTTATCTTGTTTCAGGCGCATACAGCTAAAGTGTCACGCCCCGAACCATGGCCTGGGCGTAACATGGCACTCGGTGCCTGACTGCATGTGACCAAGCGAACCACATGGCTTGCTGAATCATCATAAGGCATACATGAGCGGAAATATAATATGAAACATGATGGGCTTTAAGAAAACATATGAAGTCATAGTAATTATAAAATACTTGTTTAAAAACAAAAAGCGCGGATAATACCATAATCGAGCCAAAATGGCTAACCGACTCGAAAAGTCTAACATGACCCAACCGACTTGTCTAGTCTATGAAACCTCTAGTACGAGTCTGAACATAAAACGTACTTGCTGGGACAAGGCCCCCAGCATACCTTTAATGCATCAATGACATAAGGTAAACAACTGACTAAACCCCAAAGAGAATAGGGCTCACCCAAAAGCTGATACGAGAGTTGTCCTACTGAGCAGGTGCGTCGTCCTGTAAGTCAGTACCTGCATCGTGAAATGCAGGCCCCCAAGGCAAATAAACGGGGACGCGCATTTGAATGTACTAGTATGTAAACACATGAGAGAAATAGCAGGCACATGATACATAAACATGAAATTGAAACTGAAACTGAATACTGAAACTGAACATAAACATGAGTACTGTAAGCATGAAATAATCTGTAATACCGACATGAACCACCACGGGGAGAAACGTGGAGTCTGATCTCGGCCCGATCAGCTAAGCCATCTCGTACCTTGCCGGGGCACGAGACATGAACATGACATGAATGGATCCAAAATCCCTCAATGGGGAAAACATGAAGGAATCGTCCTAACTGGGCGGAGCGATCCTTATCCTACGTTGGCATACGTAGTTTCACGCTATCTGAGCCTTTTCGGTATTAATACAACTCCCGAACATGAAAATAACTGAAGACATGATTTCTGAGTCTTGACATGAACATGGGTACATGAAGACATGGCAATAAATGCATATATATGAGCTTTTCACTAAATAAGCAAAATATCTCATACCTTGTGTTATAGAACCCATGGGGTGCAAGTTATGGGTTTTCATAGATTACGGACTGGGTCTCAATCACCAAAACAGTAAATTAAGACTAATTAAACGGAATTGTAACTGACCATATAATATACATCATGGTTCAAGTGTCTAGCGTTTATCATGAATATACCTAGAATCCTAAAACTGGTGTGTAATCATGGAATACTGAAACATGGGGAAGAACAAGGATATTCCCACACGTGGATAGTGCCTACATACCTTGACTTCCTGCTTTTGAGCGTATCATAATGTCCTTCAATCCCTTCGACTTTAATCTATAGCAATACAGGTCATAGGGATTCTATATTAGCAACAAAATCCATGCTTTGATCATCTAAGCATTTTATCAAACACTTGGTGGGCATGAAGCTCCACAACCTTCATTAATGGTGTTTTCTTCACCCAACCCCCACTCTATTACTTCTACTGATTCTACAATCTCAATTTGATGTAATTAACATCATTCCTCATCACCCACATGAATACAACAATCCCAAGTTAACAATCCAAAAACTCTAGCATAGTTCATATAATCCTCTTTATCAAACCCATTTACTATTCTCCCAAGAACTCATCAATTCACAACTATAAATGATTAGAGAGTAGAAACATTACCTTTTTGAAGTCCAATCCTCTTGAATTCGGGTTCTAGGGTTTCCACATCCAACAATAATGTTCCAATCATAACTCTATGGATTAGAAGGGTTTACTCAAGTTAGAAAGGGATTAGGGACTTGAATTCAACCTAGAATCATGATAAAACTTACCTTGGAAGGTTCTTGAGGTTTGGGACTTGTTCTCTATGAATTTAGGGTGATTTTTCGTGAATGTTGTGTTGGGGAAATAAACCCCAAATCTTAAATATAACTTAAAACGCGTAAACCCGACTTTTGACCCGAAACCCGACCTTTTATGTGTTGGGTCCGCGACGCACGTGCATCGCGCGACGCCCTACAGGTCAATATTCAGAGAGGGTGTTTTTGTGCGATCGGCCCGCAATGCGGGGCCATCGCACGCGCCCTCACAAGTGACATGTGTCGGTTCTGCACAGTGTTCAGTAAAATAGGCATAACTTCTTGTACGTAGCTCTGTTCAAGACCCATAATATACCGTTGGAAAGCTATTTCAAAGGGCTACAACTTTCATCAGGATATTTTGCCAAATTCCCAAATAATAACGGGGTTATGGTCGCTGGAAGTAAGACCTTCTACAAACTCACTTGAAAACATCCTCCGTAGAAAAGCTTCTGACTTTGCTTTGTCCAAAGACTATTCTTATGACTTGATTAGTTTTCAAAACACTTTATAAAATCCTCATATTAGTTCCATTGTATTATCGTCTTACAAGTCAAACCTTAGCCCGAAGCTACGAGGTGTTACAATATCTCCCCCTTGGGATCATTCGTCCTCGA
The DNA here is from genome assembly GCF_029784015.1 of Lycium ferocissimum. Lineage (NCBI taxonomy): Eukaryota > Viridiplantae > Streptophyta > Magnoliopsida > Solanales > Solanaceae > Lycium > Lycium ferocissimum. Next base: position 15,940,748 of record NC_081349.1, read on the forward strand.
ATGATGGGTCATGGTTAAGACTATGGCTGGACATGGCTTGATTTAGATGAATGTGAAGGAAACATGACATGAAACATGGGAAATGAATTGACATAATTACATAGAAACATGAATACTGAAGCATGAGACATGAGACATGGGCACTGAGTACATGACATGAACGTGAAACATGAGACATGACGTGACATGAACTATGGAAATTTACCTTGAGCGTTCTCTGCTTGTTCTTCGAACAAAAATGGGTATTTGGATTTCATATCCTCTTCTGCTTCCCATGTAGCCTCTTCAACTTTTTGACTCCTCCACAAGACTTTCACTGAGGCTACTTCCTTAGTTCTCAACTTGCGAACCTGACGATCAAGAATGGCTACGAGGATCTCCTCATAGGTCAAACCATCCTTAACTGTTATAGTATCAATAGGAACAACCAACGACAGGTCTCCTACATACTTCCTCAACATGGATACATTAAACACGGGATGTACAGCAGCTAAATCTCGTGGCAACTCAAGTTCATAAGCTACTAGACCGATCTTTCGCAGAATTCTATAAGGTCCAATATATCTGGGGCTGAGTTTGCCTTTCTTGCCAAATCTCATGACACCCTTCATGGGTGAGACTTTAAGGAACACCCAATCATCAACTGAAAATTCTAAGTCCCTTCGCCTCACATCCATGTAAGACTTCTGGCGACTCTAAGCCGTTTTCAAACGCTCCTGTATTAACTTGACTTTCTCTATAGCCTGATAAACCAAATCTGGTCCTAACAATTCTGCTTCACCAACTTCAAACCAACCAATTGGTGACCTACACCTTCGCCCATACAGAGCTTCAAATGGTGCCATCCCAATACTAGCATGATAACTGTTATTATAAGAAAACTCAATGAGAGGTAAGTGATCATCCCAATTACCTTTGAAGTCTAGGACACATGCTCTCAACATGTCCTCAAGAGTCTGAATAGTGCGCTCTGCCTGACCGTCTGTCTGCGGATGAAAAGCTGTGCTGAGGTTGACCTTGGTACCCAATCCTTTCTAAAAGGATTTCCATAAGTTTGCTGTGAATTCAGTACCGCGATCTGAAATAATAGAGACTGGGGTCCCGTGCAATCTGACAATTTCATTAACATATAACTTGGCATAATCCTCTGCTGAATCTGTGGTCTTTACTGGCAAAAAGTGCGCCGACTTAGTAAGCCGATCAACGATCACCCAAATAGAGTCATGTCTCCTAGCTGAATGAGGTAGACCTGATACAAAGTCCATATTGATCATTTCCCATTTCTAGACGGGAATATCAATATTCTGAGCCAAGCCACCAGGCCTCTGGTGTTCGGCTTTCACTTGCTGGCAATTCGGACACTTAGCTACAAAATCTGCCACATTCTTCTTCATATCATTCCACCAATAAATCTCCTTAAGATCATGGTACATCTTAGTGGAACCTGGGTGAATGGAATACTTGGAGTTGTGAGCTTCTGACATGATTCGCTCTCTGAGTCCATCTACATCTGGAACACATAATCTGCCTCGGTACCTCAAGGTACCATCATCTCCCCCTTGTTCAAAAGCCGTTGTCTTATGCTTGTGAATCCCCTCCTTCAGCTGCAATAAATAGGGATCACTAAACTGTTTCTCCTTGACTTCAACGACTAAAGAGGAAAGAGCTCTATTCTGAACAACCACGCCACCATCCTCGGAGTCCAAAAGTCGAACTCCAAGACTGGCCAAACGGTGAACTTCCTTGGTCATAACTCTCTTATCTACATCAACGTGGGCTAAACTCCCCATGGAACGCCGACTAAGAGCAACATTCGCTTTCCCCGAATGATAGAGGATATCCACATCATAATCTTTAAGCAATTCGAGCCATCTCCTCTGCCTAAGATTCAAAGACCCTTTTTGCTTGAAGATATATCGTGCTTTTATGATCTGTGAAAAATGTCAACATGCACTCCATACAAATAATGACGCCATATCTTAAGTGCAAAAACTACAGCTGCCAACTCTAGGTCATGGGTCGGATAATTTTTTTCGTGAACCTTGAGCTGACGAGATGCATAAGCTACAACCTTACCATGCTGCATTAAGACACATCCGAGACCCACTCCTGAAGCATCACAATAAACTACGAACCCTTCGGTTCCCCCGGGCAAAGTCAAAATCGGAGCGAAGTCGTCTCTTCTTCAACTCTTCAAAGCTTCGCTCACAAGCATCTGACCATTGGAACTTAACCTTCTTCTGAGTCAACTTAGTCAACGGAGCAGAGATAGAAGAAAATCCTTCTACGAAACGTCTATAATAGCCTGCCAGACCCAAGAAACTTCTTATATCAGAAACTGAGGTGGGTCTGGGCCAACTCCTTACGGCATCAATCTTCTGAGAATCAACTTTAACACCTTCACCTGAGATCACATGGCCTAAGAACGCCACTGACTTAAGCCAAAACTCACACTTTGAGAATTTTGCAAAAGGTTCGCAATCTTTAAAAGTCTGCAACACTATTCTGAGATGTTCTGCATGATCAGCCTCATTATGGGAATACACCAAAATATCATCAATGAAGACAATGACGAATAAGTCGAGATAAGGCTTGAAGACCCTGTTCATAAGATCCATGAAAGCAGCTGGCGCATTTGTCAACCCAAATGACATAACAAGAAATTCAAAATGGCCATAACGGGGTATAAAAGCGGTCTTTGGAATATCAACTTCCTTAACCTTTAACTGATGATAGCCTAATCTGAGGTCAATCTTGGAATAACATTAGGCACCCTGAAGTTGATCAAATAAGTCATCTATTCTGGGAAGAGGGTACCTGTTCTTAATGGTGACTTTGTTCAACTGGCGGTAGTCAATACACATGCGTAAGGAACCATCCTTCTTTCGGACAAATAAAACTGGCGCACCCCAAGGTGAAACACTGGGCCTAATAAATCCCTTGTCAAGAAGGTCCTTCAACTGGGCTTTTAACTCTTTTAGCTCTGCTGGAGCCATTCTGTATGGCGGAATAGATATCGGCTGAGTGTCGGGAAGTAGATCAATTCCAAAGTCAATCTCCCTGTCAGGAGGGACTCCGGGAAGATCTTTTGGGAAGACTTCTAGGAATTCATTTACAACTGGGACAGACTGAAGAGTTGGAGTCTGGGCATTTGAATCCTTGACTCAAATTAGGTGGTAGATATAACCCTTGGAAATCATTTTTCTGGCTTTTAGGTAAGAAATAAATCTACCCCTGGGTACTACTGAATTACCCTCCCATTCTATGACTGGCTCATTAGGGAACTCAAATCTCACAACTTTGGTTCTACAACATACCGTGGCATAACATGAAGCTAACTAGTCCATACCCATGATCACATCAAAGTCTACCATCTCTAATTCTGCTAAGTCAGCTATGGTTCTGCGGTGATAAATTAGAACTGGACAACCCCTATAAATACGTCTAGCTATGGCTGACTCTCCCACTGGGGTGGACACCTCAAAGGGTTCATGTAACTTTTCTGGTTCAAACCCAAATTTCTTAGCAACAAATGGGGTTACATAAGATAAAGTGGATCCTGGGTCAATAAGGGCATATACGTCGAAAGTGAAAACTGTTAGTGTACCTGTGACAACATCTGCACGAGCTTCTGTATCCTGACGGCCTGTCAATGCATACAAACGGTTTCGCCCACCGCTTGTGTTTCCAGACCTAGTTGTATTGTGCCCCTGCTAGGCCTGATTATTACGAGGGACTGCTGAATTCGTGGGCTGCGCCACGTTACCTCCGGTACCTTGCCTAGCTGACGGACAATCTTTCTGAAAATGGCCTCTCTGGCCACAACCATAACATACATTCATGCCCATGCGACACTCACCTGAGTGTCTCCTATTACACTTGCCGCATATCGGATTGGTATAAGTCGACTGACCCACACTTGCCTGAGAATAAGAACTTGATGGCCTGAAATTCTGCTTCTTATCATTACGGAACTTGGGAACTGGGGCACTTGCTGTGGGAGGAGCAGGTCCTGCTGACCTGTTCTTAAAGAATTTCCTGTTTCCGCTGAACTGTCCGGTAGACTTAACCCTCTTGTTAAACTCCCTGTCTTTCTCTTTCTGCAAGGCTTCCTCCTCCTTTAGCCTTGTCTCATTCCCTTGCACGAAAGCAACCATCTTGGAGATAGTCATTCTCCCATTCTGTGCAAAAGAATATTGGCTCCATCATACAAATGGGAATCGAGACCTCCAACGAATCTTCTCACTCTTGCCCTCATATCGGGTAACATGTGTGGAGCATGCTTAGCCAGACTAACGAACTCCAAATAGTAATCTTGAACTGACCTGCCATTTTGTTTGAGCTTCAGGAATTGTTCAGCCTTAGCCTCTCTGACCTCTATTGGCATAAAGTGGTCTAGGAATGCACTAGCAAATTCATCCCATATAGCATCAGGCGCATTCTCACCTCGGGACAATTCCCAAGATTCATACCATGTGTTAGCAATGCTCTGCAGCTGATGAGCTCCAAAAGTAGCCGCTTCGGTATCCGTAACTGACATAATTCTGAAAATTTTCTGAAGAGCATCGATGTAGTCCTGAGGGTCTTCATCCTTCTTCGTCCCCGTGAAGACTGAGGGATTCATTCTGAGAAAATCCTTGGTCTTAGAAGACTCTCCATTATTCCCTGAACTTGACCCAGATTCCTGACGTTGGGCCTGAGCTGCTACCAGTTGTGTGAGCATGTTGATAGCACTCCTAACATCCCCATCTGAAGCACTAGGAGGTGTAACGGTAGGAGCGGTTGGAGCTGTTGTCTGAGTCGGAACGGTCTCTTCGTGAGTCAAGCCCTTTGGCTAGTGGCTGTGTTCCTCTTCTTGTACTTTCTTTTGTAAGGCATTTTCTGAAAACACGTACACGCACGAATTAGAAAGAAATCCTGAGAGTAATGCTCTAACTGCACGATCAAGAGTATGAAAGAAGTGAGACAATCCTGAATGTCTTGGTGGTCAACTGTTTATATATATGGGGCCCTCACACATATAAAAGTGACCCCACTGGACACGGTTTCATAGACTCCCTAAAGATCCTTGAACCTAGGCTCTGATACCAAGCTTTGTCACGCCCCGAACCATGGCCTGGGCGTAACACGGCACTCGGTGCCTGACTGCATGTGACCGAGCGAACCACATGGCTTGCTGAATCATCATGAGGCATACATGAGCGAAATATAATATGAAACATGATGGGCTTTAAGAAAACATATGAAGTCATAGTAATTATAAAATACTTGTTTAAAAACAAGAGCGCGGATAATACCATAACTGAGCCAAAATGGCTAACCGACTCTGAAAGTCTAACATGACCCAACTGACTTGTCTAGTCTATGAAACCTCTAGCATGTGTCTGAATATAAAACGTACTTGCTAGGACAAGGCTCCCAGCATACCTTTAATGCATCAATGACATAAGGTAAACAACTGACTAAACCCCGAAGAGAATGGGGCTCACCCAAAAGTTGATACGAGAGTTGTCCTGCGGCGGAGGTGCATCGTCCCGTAAGTCGCACCGCATCGTGAAATGCAGGCCCCCAAGGCAAATAAACGGGAACGTCAGTACCTTGAATGTACTAGTATGTAAACACATGGGAGAAATAGCAGGCACATGATACATAAACATGAAATTGAAACTAAAACTGAATACTGAAACTGAACATAAACATGAGTACTGTAAGCATGAAATAATCTGCAATACCGACATGAACCACCACGGGAGAAACGTGGAGTCCGATCTCGGCCGATTAACTAAGCCATCTCGTACCTTGCCGGGGCACGAGACATGAACATGACATGAATGGATCCAAAATCCCTCAATGGGGAAAACATGAAGGAATCGTCCTAACTGGGCGGAGCGATCCTTATCCTACGTTGGCATACGTAGTTTCAGGCTATCTGAGCCTTCTCGGTATTAATACAACTCCCGAACATGAAAATAACTGAAGACATGATTTCTGAGTCTTGACATGAACATGGGTACATGAAGACATGGCAATAAATGCATATATACGAGCTTTTCACGGAAATAAGCAAAATATCTCATACCTTGTGTTATAGAACCCATGGGATGCAAGTTATGGGTTTTCATAGATTACGGACTGGGTCTCAATCACCAAAACAGTAAATTAAGACTAATCAAACGGAATTGTAACTGACCATATAATATACATCATGGTTCAAGTGTCTAGGGTTTATCATGAATATACCTAGAATCCTAAAACTGGTGTGTAATCATGGAATACTAAAACATGGGGAAGAACAAGGATGTTCCCACACGTGGATAGTGCCTACATACCTTGACTTCCTGCTTTTGAGCGTATCACAATGTCCTTCAATCCCTTCGACTTTAATCTATAGCAATACAGGTCATAGGGATTCTATAGTAGCAACAATATCCATGCTTTGATCATCTAAGCATTTTATCAAACACTTGGTGGGCATAAAGCCCCACAACCTTCATTAATGGTGTTTTCTTCACCCAACCCCCACTCTATTACTTCTACTGATTCTACAATCTTAATTAGATGTAATTAACATTATTCCTCATCACCCACATGAATACAACAATCCCAAGTCAACAATCCAAAAACTCTAGCATAGTTCATATAATCCTCTTTATCAAACCCATTTACTATTCTCTCAAGAACTCATCAATTCACAACTATAAATGATTAGAGAGTAGAAACATTACCTTTTTGAAGTCCAATCCTCTTGAATTCGGGTTCTAGGGTTGCCACATCCAACAATAATGTTCCAATCATAACTCTATGGATTAGAAGGGTTTACTCAAGTTGGAAAGGGATTAGGGACTTGAATTCAACCTAGAATCATGATAAAACTTACCTTGGAAGGTTTTTGAGGTTTGGGACTTGTTGTCTATGAATTTAGGGTGATTTTTCGTGAATGGGGTGTTGGGGAAATAAACCCCAAATCTTAAATATAACTTAAAACCCGTAAATCCGACTTTTGACCCGAAACCCGACCTTTTATGCGTTGGGTCCGCGACGCACGTGCATCATGTGACCCCTTTCAGGTCGATATTTAGAGAGGGTGTTTTTGTGCGATCGGCCCGCGACTCGGGGCCATGGCACGCACCTGCACGCGCCCTCACAATCGACATGTGTCAGTTTTGCACAGTGTTCGGTAAAATAGGTATAAATTCTTGTACATAGCTCTGTTCAAGACCCATAATATACCGTTGGAAAGATATTTCAAAGGGATAGAACTTTCATCAAGGACATTTTCCCAAATTCCCAAATAATAAAGGAGTTATGGTCGCTGGAAGTAAGACCTTCTATAAACTCATTTGAAAACATCCTCCGTAGAAAAGCTTCTGACTTTGCTTTGTCCAAAGACTATTCTTATGACTTCATTAGTTTTCAAAACACTTTATAAAATCCTCATATTGGTTCCATTGTATTATCGTCTTACAAGTCAAACCTTAGCCCGAAGCTACGAGGTGTTACATAAAGTTTAGCCATATTTGCCAAAACTTCATTCGCATTTGGCTGAAGTTCAATCATTTTTGCCTGATTCAGGCATATGTAGCTGACGTTCGACCATGTTTGTCCGACTTAAGTCATTTTTGTTCAAAGTTCATGCATATATGGCTGAAGTTCAAGCAAAAATGATTAATCTTCAGTCATATATTATTGATGTTCAGTAAAAAAATAAAAAAATAACTGACGTCCAGCCATTTTATTGGAACTTTAGGTAGAAATGCAAGAACTTAAACATATATGTAACTTCAGACATTTTTATCTGAAATTAGGTTTTGTCAAGCGTAACTTCAGATACCGCGCATCAAAGTGGGTATACATACAAAAAATTAAAAAGATGAATACTGATTAAATGATGAGTAATGTTAGTGTTCTGTTTCTTGAGGAATTGATGCAAGAGTTTGATCACAAGGCTTGAAGGTTGTTGTTGTAGTAATAGCTTGATTAGGTGCTTACAAAATGGATTGGAGGTATTTTATCTAGACTATCATCGAGGAATGCACAAGCATTTTTATAGTTCTGATAGATTAATATTATACATGGTAAATTTCAGACCATAATAGAAGCTAAATAGCATATACTTTTCAAATGAAAATATTAAATAAATCTGTACTTTTATGGTAATTTGTTTAAGTTTTTTAGCTTCATTAAAAATGTATTTTATGGTAATTCGCTATATTTTTTAGCTTCACTAAGGTAGAAGATATAAAGCCGATTAATTTTCCATGCCGATTTTTTATTTTATGAAATTTTGGCAGGAAAATGTTGATAGTATATCTTTATTACTCCTATATGTTTAAACTTTTCCGTTATTGCAAAAGCAATATGTACCAACATAAATTATCATATAAGTGATGATCTAACTTTTGTCTTTAATATGGATTATTGTAGTTAAAAGTCTCCAGCTTGACGGCAAGCTACAAAGCAAAAAGAGCTCTCCAATCGCACGATACAAGCACAGGTAAGTTGGTCATGTTTTATGTGCATTGGCAAAGAGAAAAAGATCAAAATGAAAAAAATAATTATTGATGTTAAAACCTTGTGATAGTGGAATAATTGATACAAAAAATGGGAACTACTTTTCCAAAATACTTCTTTTTCTTGCATGTATCTATCAAATAAAAACATGATAATAATTGATTGAAGCATTGCAGTTTTCATTTGTTGGAGAAATTGAAATGAAAAATTATAAGTCAATTACTGTATCTGTCAAAGTGGAACTGAAAATATAAAAGGTAAAACAGCTATTGCATGAATAAAATATTGTGAATGTTTGTTTATTGTTGGAGAAGCGAGTAATGTCAATACAAATAATGTGATAACTGCTTTTTTATATTTTTTTCATTTAACTTGTCTAAATTTGAATACATTATCAAGATATTTTTCAAAATCTGAACATTAAACAACTAAGTGGTCATTTTCTCATCATTTCTATGTATATTTATCTCAATTTAAAACCAACAATAAAATAAAAAAAAATCATATAAGATATTCCTTCCATTTTATTATATGTTTATTACTTTCATTTTTAATCTTATACAAAAAGTGTCTTATATTATATTTAATAAGTTTTAAATTCTAATAATTCCATTTTGACCTTAATGATACTTTCTTGCACTAGTGACATGACATTTTTTTTTTATATAAATTTATCGCCGTATGGTGACATGACTGTTATATCAATAAATCAGAAATTACAAAGCTAGAGAGGACCCAAAGCTCAACCCTCCGATCTAGTTTGCAGCCAATGACTACTAGGTGAAAAACACGAGAATTATAACTTCCGATCTTTACATGTAATGCATTTGGCTTTTCATCATCTTTTGAAGTAGAATAAACATATCCATGGTCATGGGGCTGAAGGGAGACTTAACAGCAAGCTTAGGGGCAACAAAGGGAGCTTCTTGGACAACGAATTTTCCGGTTTTGGCATCACCACTCAATGCAGCCCACTCTTCTGATTGCACCAGAGCGTTGGCATTTTCATTACCATTTCTATACAAAAAAATTCTTCCTCTATTTATGCCGAAAGGACTCCATTTGCATGAGATCGAGTCTGTAAGGTCCGAGGGCCCTCGATGGAAGATCAGCGTGTCCAGAAATATTCAATTTCGTTTGTAATACTCCATTTTGCTAAGGCATCTGCGACTTGGTTGGCTTTCCTATAACAATGTCGAACCTCGCAAGCAATAGTATTTGATATACTTTGAATACAAGTATTGATGTTCTTCATTTGCCAAGGAATGTTCTTCATTTGCCAAGGGATATTGTAGTTTCCTTTGATCATCTCAACCACAATCTTTGAATCATATTCCAAAATCACATTACTATGTCCATTTTGAGAACACCATTCCAGGCCATTTAGAACAACCTTGGCTTTGGCCATATTACTAGTATCCATACCCACACTTCGAGCAAAGGCCATGACAATTATTCCTCTGTGATCTCTACAAATTCCTCCAATTCCAACTCTTCCATATGCATCGCTGCTCCCATCAGTGTTAACCTTCACCCAATTTTCAGGGGGCTTCAACCATTTAACCACAGTACATTCAATCTTGGAAATGAGGCTCATAACCTGTTGATAAATAACTTCCCACCTGGAGCTTCATTCAATATTACTTTTTGCTTTGGAGACAACCCATTTCAGATGAGAAAGAATATTATATTGAATCCTCTTTGTATAGCATCTGTTACCTCCATATAGGACTGAGCATCTTGCTTTCCATATCTCCCAACAAATTACTACAGGAGTAATTTGTAGAATAGTCTGATGAAGTGAGTTTTTTTGCTTGATATTCCACCACTTTTAAAGCATACATGTGATAGGTATATCTTCCCAATAAATTCTAACTGGATTTCAAAAAAAAAAAAAAAAATCCCACATTTGCTCAGCAATTTTACCACCAATGAAAGTGTGGTGCATAGTATCTCTTTCATCAATAGGGAAACAAAAACACCTGGCATTATTGTCAATCCCAAATCTAGAAGCAATAGTATCATTAAAAGGCAAGTTTCTTTTCAAAAATCTCCACATTAAGAAGGACATTTTAAAAGGTAAATGTTTATGCCAAATCTTCTTTAAGAAATCAGAAACCTCATTTTTCTGTCTAATATATCTCCAAGCAGAAGCAGTAGAAAAAGTACCATTATTGTTAGGCATCCAAATAGGAGTATCAAATAGGCTCTGATTACCTATGTCAATGGGGTTGATGTGTTCAGCAAAATATTCAGGAAGTTGTAACTGATCTACATCCCAATTTCCATTAGTAATAACATCACTGACATTTTGGACATAATTAAATCATTTCTATGAATAATATGAGCTACGCACCCATTTCACACCAATTTTCCCACCACAAATTCCTATTGCCCTTATTGATCTTCCAAATTAAAAGTTCTTCCACTTGATCTCTAATTCTGAACAACTATTTCCAAGCAAGGGAATGTGTAGGCTGAATAGTAGAGGCAACGGGACGGGTAGAACAATATTTAGCTAAAATAAAAGTATCCCACAAAGATTTACAAGTTCTAAGCCCCCACCATCTTTTCATAGCCAAACTTTTACTAACATCAAAAATACTTCTAAAGCCTAGACCACCTTCCTCTTTTGGAAAATACATGTTGTCCCAAGAACTCCAATGATATTTGTGTTTCCTCTCAATAGAACCCCAAAAGAAATTAGTCGTGTAACTTTCAAGTTGTAATAAAATAGTCTTAGGGGATTCTAAGGCAGACAAAATATAAATAGGTTGAGATTGTAAGACATGCCTTATTAAAGTAGCTCTGCCCCCAACAGAAAGAAGTTTAACTTGACATCCTATAGTCCTTTTCACCAATTTGGATATCATATCACTATAGTAAGCAATTCTCTGTCCGCCTACATACAAAGGACAACCCAAATAAGTAATAGGAAATTTAGAATATTTATAACCCGTTACTTCTTTAATTCTCTGAATCATATTGTTGGCGGCCTTGGGTTTTACCAGGAAGCAACTCCTGTTGACATTGATCCTTTGTCCGAATAAGCACTTTTGATAATTTTTAAGTTGATGCATAACCAAGTCCAGAGATCTCTTACCACCAGAGATAAAAATAATAACATCATCTGCTTATGCAAGGTGAGTAATGTATGGACCATTATAGGGTAAATTGAATCACCTATATGGATGAATGTGTGGCAGTTGGTTAAGTATTATAGTTAAAACTTCAAGAATAAAAACTTCAAGATTAAATAAAGAAGGAGAACGAGGGTCACCTTGCTTGTGTTGGGGTATATACCATTAACCATGCGTTTAGACATGGTATATTCTAACAATTGTCATGGTTAAAAGTCTAAGTGGGAGATTGTTGGGATATATACTATTAACCATGTGTTTGGATATAATATTTATTATAGAACAATTATTTATTCATTGTTTAATAAAGAATTAAATAGATCATGTACTAGTATGTGTGTCCTTTACTTATATAGTAAATGATTTAGTGTATAGAGTTTAGCTTATACACAGAAGATTAAATCGTCGGTTCTTATAAGTATAAAATTTATGTTCACAATCGAAGATGAAAATTGGACAAAGCCATCGGTATGATTGTAGCACAAGATTAATATAATGTATCTTCATTATAGGAACGGTGTAGTTAAAATTTTTGTGCTAGTACATTTTGTATGTATTGAACGGACCAAGTAGAGATAAGTGTTTTTGTGCCGAATATATAAAACAAATTCTCTAGTTCATTAAATGTACTTATACTCTTAATCTTGATATAATTATTATGATCAATGTGATTTGTTCATTATTTTGATTTATTAAAAGGTACGACTCAATTGCGGGTCGATGTATTCCTGGTGAATTGGATAATGGCAAATTACATTTGTGAAATAATAATTAGTTGATAGAATCCATGTCTTGACTTTGAGATTGATGATACCCCTTTATGGATGCTTATAAGTCTCATGTGAAAACCCTACAGGTGGATTTTGTATCTGTCACATGATTTAAGTTAAGCAGAAATATAAAGGATTCAGTCAATGAATTAAATTGTCAGTAATTTAATTTAATTGATTGGTATCTGTAATCTTAACATGGGGAGTTAAATAAGTTTTAATGTATGATTTCGAAATTAAATAGAGGAGTGCAATTACAGTTTTCTAGTGGAATAAATTGTAATTTATTGTGGTAGGATTAATTCATTCATATTCCGAATTAATACCACAATAGGAAGCCTCGTTATTAAATCTCGTGGTCCCCGCTATGCTCGAATATTCTAGAACAAGGAAAATAAAGGAAAAAATAATATCCTTGGTGGGTTAGGAAAGGGCTACACGTTTTTGGCTAGGGTTACCCTAAAAACGCGTGTATAAAGAAAGCCATTGAACCCTAAGTGATTATTGTTCTTTAATAGAATACCCCCACCACTCAAGTATTACGTTCATAGAAGTTCGGGATACCACAGTAGAAGACCGTGAAACCGGAGGATGAACGCGTGGATGGTGTGTGCTCGTGCTTGAAGGCTAGATTCGAGGTTGCATTCACGCTTCAAGAGATAAGTATCAATTTTATGTTTGATTAATATCTTGATTATGTGTTGTCTATATTACATGCAAGTTCGATTCTGGCTATTTGCTTCCGCTGCGTATGCCTGTATTCCATCAGCTTGAGCCCCCAAGTCGAGTGAAAAAATCTCTTCCTTACACCATCATTAATAATAGAATACCAGACATTAGAGATTAATTTTCTAATCATATCAATCCCTTCAGATAAACCAAATTTCTTAAGAGCATGAAGTTGAAAATTCCAATTAACCCTATCATAAGCCTTAGCCATATCCAATTTAATGACAGTGTTACCTCCAAAATTATTCTTTCTAATATCATGTATAATTTCCTGTGCAAACAAAACATTCTTCAATAAACGATCTACCTTTAAGGAAATCTGTTTGATTCTCAGAGATAATATTAGGCAAAACCTTATTAAGTCTAGAACTAATGATTTTGGAAATAATCTTGTTAGAACAATTACTAAGACTGATAGGTCTCATATCATTAAAATAGCTGGGATTTTCAATTTTAGGTAAGAGAATAAGGCAAGAGCTTGTATAGAATTTAGTCGACATTCGGTCTCCTCCATAAAACTATTGAATCACCCCAATCAATTCACTTTTGATGATTTCCCAAATAACTTTGATAGGAAAGACCTCCAAAACCATGTCGTCCTCGGGAGGCTGTCGGATGGAGTCCAAACACAGCTTCCTTGATTTCATCTTCATTTGATTTCGACTTTCCTTTGACATTACACGAACACTAAATGATTCAAAAGGTATTTTTGGTATATCACACACCTTTAATTTAAGATAATGACATTCCAAACTCTTCCTTACACTGTTAAATTTCGTGCTCAGTCAAATTAAGATTTATTCAATGAATGAATAAAGTAATAATTAATTCAATATCAGTAAAATTAAATTAAGAAATCTTAGTTATATGGACTGGTGAAACATATAATATGTTTGGGATATTACAAAAACACTCGAAAATACAACCAGTGTGGAGAAAAAAATACAAATACCAATTGAAGTTGTGAAGTTACAAGCAACTTTTGCATGTATTTTCAAGAACATTAGAATTATAACATGAAAGCTACACATTAACCACGCCTAGGCCAGCTCCTTTTAAGTCACAATTTCTAAGCTAGTTATTTAGAGGGTCTCTTTTATTGACCTTAAATGATTATCAGATCCAGAACTTGCCACATAAATACATCATGGCTATAGAAAATTAAAACATGAACACTACAAAATCCAAAAATACAATAATTTACTTGTTTCAAATCAACGTACTTACAAATATTATTGCTTTAAATGCTAGAAAACGGTAAGGACTTGGCCAAGAAAGCAGTTACCAATGAAAATAAACTGAACAAACGATTCTTAAAAAACAGACAACAGAAAATAACATGGCAGTCATTTAGCTACAATAGTAGACAACAGGTGCAATATTTTTTGATCCGGTTCCTCTCCATTTCTCTTCTCTCCATTTTTTCCAAGTTCTAGCTTAGATTAGAGACACATCACATATGTTTAAATTAATGGCTAAGATTTAATTAACTAAAGCAAAATCCTAACCATGATTAGAATAATAAATATTTTCTTTATTTACTTTCAAATTTTGACAATCGCACAATTCTGGCTAAAACATATTCTCTTTTATCAATATATTAAAAGAGTTATATTTACCACTAGAATTTTTACTATGTTTTTTTTTTTTTTCTTTTTTACATGTTTGCTGATTTTTTTTAAACAATTTCTTTTACATCTTTTGAGATCTTAATACATGGGATATGTGTCGTTATTTGTTTGGTACTTTAACTAAAAGATCCATTTCAAGTTTTCAATTCAGTAATTTATAACCCAAAATTATTTTTTAAAAGGGAATAATTCTTTTTCTTAAGATTGAAAGAATTAGACTTAATTATAATTAACAATTAATAAAGCATGGTTAGAACACCAGCCTACATGTTCTGAAAATTACAAAGTGATTCATAATTAGGTATATGATTAATAAAAAATAAAAATAAAAATTAATCTCCAAAGCTTCCCCCTCAACCTAGCTCGAAGAATTACTCAAATCCAAAGGATAAATATAATTCTTTTAATTATTGATTAAAGAGAAAATGTTCTAGCTAGAATTGTGTGTCAAAATTTGAAAGTAAATAAAGAAAATATTTATTATTCTAATCATGGTTAGGATCTTGCTTTAGTTAATTAAATCTTAGCCATTAATTTAAACCAGTGTTTTAAAAGACAGTTTCAGGATTCGCTCTGGGGCTCGCTCCGGGGCGAGGCACTGGCAAAACGCTCCGGGGCGAGGCGTGCGGGGCTTAGTTTCTGTGAGGCTTATGTCCTAAGCGCCTGAATGTACGCCCTAAACAAGCCTAACACCCAACGCTCGGGGCTTGCCTAATAGTTCTTACACAAATTATATGTTAAATTCCTTAATTATAATCGTCGACCCTCGTAATTCTTTAATAAATGAATTATGCTTAATAGTTTTTTATCTATATAAATAAGAAGATTAGGTGTAACTCAAATAGTATTGCATATTTATTATTTGAGAACACCATGAGGGTGGATATCACTTAATATTTCTTTTAAAAAATACATAACCGATTTGTACATTTTCACTTGTCATTGGTCTTCTGTCCTGTGCATCAAAATTATCATATTTTACTATTTCGCTATTTGAAAGTAATTTTAATTTTATTCATGAAGGAGTTACGTTTTAATTATAATACTGATAAATTTATTCATATAAAATGAACAGAGTGATAGTAATATTGTTTTAAGAAATTGTAATTTTTTCGTTGTTTGAAAGTTAAGATGTCAGAGTTGATTTGTATTCCATAATATCTTTTATTTCATTGTATTGTTTATACTCGTAATATTATGTTATATATAATTACAAGTTGTAAGCAGGAGTGGCTAGAGGGTAAGGCTAGTAAAACTTTTTCTTTAGGCCCCCAAACTTTTGAGGCCCCAAAAACTTTTACTGATGAATTTTATGGTTTAAGTTTCTATACTGATGAATTTTATGGTTTAAGTTTCTCTTACATAATATTGAAAATTGTAAAAAGAAGTACAAAATATATATATAACAAAAGAAAGAAAAAACACTATCTATGTTTCAAGAGCAATATTTTAAAACTTTGAACTAAACTACTCAAATATTCATATTATTAAATAAAGTTTTTACAATAATATCCTCAGTAATGTCTTTAAAACATATGGCTAATATGTTATTGACTTGAATTGATCCTCATTAATATAAATACTAATGTTACTATATGAAGTAAAAGACAACAAATATGAAAAATAAAAAAAGGCAAGACTAATTTTTTTGTATATGGGACTATACTTAAGGCCTCATATTTAAATTTAGCTTTATTGTGAGGATCAAGAATATATATATATATATATATATATATATATATATATATATAACCATGGGGCTTACGCCCTGTGCCTCTGGGCTTACGCCTCGCCGAGGCAAATGTAATACGCCCCGCCTTACGCCCTCGACTTTTAAAACACTGATTTAAACATATGCCATGTGTCTCTAATCTAAGCTAGAACTTGGGGAAAATGGAGAGGAGCCGGATCCAATATTTTTATGGCAACGTAACATTTAAGATCAACAAAATTGAAGTACAATAAAATTGAATTGTTGATTTAGTATACAAAAGGACTGCGCTGGATTATCTTGTTCACAAGTTGTGTAGTACCCTCAACTAATACTAAAAAATTTCGGGGGATCAAGCCCAATGCAGTTCTGTTACATAACTGATCAATTGTTTCGTCTTTCGTTCTAAATGTTCTTTCTTATGTCACTGTTTCGCTACATATACCCTAAATTTGTAGAATTAGGATCAAACGGCGTAGTTATATTTATGAAGATATCATCGAACCATTTCTTCGATTTGAATATATCCACGTTCTTGATTCCGCCACAATGAACTGGAACGATCAAGAAAATAGTACTACTAGGCCAACGAGATCGATATAATTGGCCATCATATTCAGACGCACGATAACTAATTGATTAGCACTCCAATTCCTGCAAAATTATATTCAGGTAGAGCCGATTATCATCAAGAATTCTCTCTCCGCTTTCATATCATCATTGAACTCCACTGTTCTTTTAATTCTTTCTATTGCAATCCTCGCAGCTTCTCTTTCTCTTTGGCGCTGCTTCATTAACTTTCCCTTCTCTAATTCCCGAAACTGCTTTTCCCAGTCCTCTTTTTTCTTCTTCATTTGTTGTTCATCGAAGTCTTTACCAAGAACTTCTTGTTCTGCTTTGATGATTACGTTAGCGAAACGTTTCTTCAACATCGTAGCTCGAAGCAGTTTGTTATCTTTTTCTAACACCGCAACATCAAAATCATACGAACTATCTGAAACTTGAGAGAAGTTCCTCTTCCTACCACAACAAGCCATCTTCTTTGGGGTTGGGGTAGTGGCAACCTTTGATTGAGAACAAAGCATCATATTTGCTAGAAATAATTAAACCCTACCGATATATTAGTAGAAGAATGTAAGTGAAGTGAATTTAGAAAATTACACTAAGTAATATATAGGCAAGATTAATTTTTCCTATTCCTATACGGAAAAGGAGTTCAAGTACTGTGTTTCCTAAAATTAATAAGGTAGCGTGCAATCAAATATGGGAACCGCCGTAAGTTAATTGTACCGTTGGTTTCTTGATGGAGGTAGTAGCATTGTAGTAATATGTGTTATACCATCTGACCATATTTTAACGGATACTTCTTGTTAAGTTATTTCTTCTAGTTCAAGTAATTTCACAACTGATCTCCTTTTTACTTTACATTGTTGGTTGTGATATTATTGTCGTTCAAATATGTTACTCTCGGTTCATGTCTTTTGTTAAATGTTTTGGTGGAGGAATGTAGGGGAAGTGCGCGGATACCTGATTTAATTTGACGCCATCATTAAATTTGTGCACGTTTGTCTTTTGCACGTGTATCCAATTCAGACATACTATATCTGAAGTTAGTGTTAACAAAATCTGAAGTTTCATGTGGCTGAAGTTTAGGCACATATATGTGAAGTCTCGTCATTTTAGCCTCACTGCTTGAACTTTAGTCAAATACTGAAATTCAGTCATTTTTGCCTTACCTCAGGCACATATGGCTGAAGTTTAACCATATTACCTGAACTTCAATCATTTTTGTCTTACTTCGGGCACATATAAGCTAAAGTTTAGCCATTTTTCCCGGAGCTTCAGTCGCATATAGCTGAAGTCCAATCATTTTTTGCCGTATTTCGCCACATGTAGTCAAGTCCGCCGTGTTTGTCGACTTATTCGCCATTTATGTCCGAAGTTCATGCACATATGGTTGAAGTTCAAACAAAAATGATTAATCTTTAGTCATATATAATTGAAGTAAAGTAAAAAAATAACTGACGTCTAGCCTTTCTTAATTACTGGAACTTTAGGTAGAAATGCATGAACTTCACTTCTACGTAACTTCAGACATTTTTGTCTAAAGTAGGTTTTGCCAAGCTTAACTTCAGACACCGCGCATCCGAAGTGGCTATACGCGCAAAAAATTTAAAAAGATGAGTTCAGATTAAATGGCGGTGTCAAATGATGAAGAAGAACGATGGTTTGGGGTTGTGGGTGGGGGCAGCGTCAAGGTGTTGGAGAAGAGGGGTGGGGTGGTGGTGGTGGTGAAATGGAGAAGAAGTACTTGAAAAAAAAATCACTTTTTATTAAAATTAAAAAAATATTTTTACTACTTCACTCGTCTATTTTTTAATCAAAATATTTTTTGTGCCACATTAGCTTCTAGGGTACGTGGTATTTTTTTTTTTTGGTTTCCCATCCGATGTCCGGTACCCGCATTGGGGCCCGACTAATCCGGATTTGCCCCAGGTAGTCCCACGTTGGGGGGCAAAGCACTCCCTACAAGGGTGACTATGTACCCAAGGGGGCTCAAACTCGAGACCTTTTGGTTAAGGATAGAGTAGTACCAGCCATTACACCACAACCCATATTGGTTGGGTACGTGGTAATAAATCCACTTTTTAGATGGTCAAGGGGCAAATAGGTCGCCCGATTAGTTGGAGTATGAACTCGACTTTTCGGGTAAAGTTCGGGGTGCAATTGATGTGCTTTGCCCACATTTTAACGGATACTTGTAGTTAAGTTATTTCTTCTAGTTCAAGTAATTTCATTACTGATATTCTTTTTACTTTACATTTTTTTTTTGTCGGATCGTGTCCTTTTTAAAAGTTTTTTAGTGGGGAAATGTAGGGGAAGTGCACGGATACTCGTTTTTTATGCCATCATTAAATTTGTGCATGTTTTTAAAAGTCTTTTGCATGTGTATTCACTTCAGACGTACTGTATCTGAGGTTAGTCTTAACAAAATCTGAAGTTTCATGCTGCTGAAGTTCAGGCACATATGTCCGAAGTTTAGTCATTTTTGTCTCACTGCTTCAACTTAGTTGAGTCAGATATTGAAATTCAGTCATTTTTGCCTTACTTTAGGTACATATAGCTGACGTTTAGTCATTTTTCCTGAACTTCAATCATTTTTGCCTTACTTAGCACATACGACTAAAGTTTAGCCATTTTTGCCAGAACAACTTCAGTCGCATTCGTTTGAAGTTCAATGATCTTTGCCTAATTTAAGCCATATGTAGCAGAAGTTCGATCATGTTTTCCTGACTTCAGTCATTTTGTCCGAAGTTTAGGTAGAAATGCATGAACTTTACTTACATGTAACTTCAGACATTTTTATCTGAAGTTAGATTTTGTCAAGCCTAACTTCAGATATCGCGCATCAGAAGTGGGTATACATGCAAAAAATTAAAAAGATGAATACTGATTAAATGATGAGTAATGTTATTGTTCTGTTTCTTTAGAAATTGATGCAAGAATTTGATCACGAGGCTCGAAGTTAAGGTGGTGGTTGTTGTTGTTGTAGTAGTAATAGCTTGATTAGCTGCTTACAAAATGGACTAGAGGTATTTTACCTAGACTATCATTGAGGAATGCGCAAATGTTTTTATGGTTCTTGCATACTAATATTATACATGGTAAATTTCATACCATAATAGAAGCTAAATATATACACTTTTAAAATCAAAATATTAAATAAATCTGTATTTTTATGGTAATTTGTTATAGTTTTTAGCTTCATTAAAAATGTATTTTTATGGTAATTCTCAATATTTTTTTAGCTTCACTGGATTAGAAAATTATATATAAAGCCGATTAATTGTCCGTGCCAATTGATGATACTTTATGCCATTTTGGCAGAAAAATGTTGATAGCATATCTTTATTACTCCTATATGTTTTAACTTTCACTTATTGCAAAAGCAATATATACCAATATAAATTATCATAAAAGTGATGATTTCACTTTTGAATATGGATTATTGTAGTTAAGAGTCCCCTGCTTGACGGCAAGCTACAAAGTAAAAAGAGCTCTCCAATCGTACGGTACAAGCACAGGTAGGCCGGTCATATTTCATGTGCATTGGCAAAGAGAAAAAGAATCAAAATTGAAAAAGCAATTATTGATTTTAAAATCTTGTGATAGTGGAATAATTGACACCACAAAAAAATGGAAGCTAATTTTCCGAAATACTTCTATTTCTTGCATGTATCTATCAAATAAAAACATGATAATAATTGATTGAAGCATTGCAGTTTTCATTTGTTGGAGAAATTGAAATGAAAAATTATAAGTCAATTACCGTATCTGTCAAAGTGAGGCTAAAAAGAATAAAAGGTAAAACAGATACTGTATAAATAAAATAGTGTGAATGTTGTTTATTGTTGGAGAAGGATTTTTTTTTTTTTTTTTTACTTTACAAAGTTGAATATAGAATATTCCAGCAGGTGCCAATTTTTATATGGATATGAACATGAATTTGTGTTATAGTGGGATGATTTTCGAAATACCACCTAAGTGGTGCTTCAATAACATATTCTAGATGGACTAGTAAGTATATATGAAATGGAACAACAAGATTAATGAACATCATTCGTCGATTAATGAAGGGTATTCATCTTATGAACATCAAAAATGATTTCTTAAAAATAGATAATTCAGAGTTCACTTGAGGGATCAAATAGACTCATGACTTGTGTCGTCACCATTTTACAATGGTAGAGTTTGAGAATTGTCAGTCTACGACTACAAAACACAAGAAGTGTAAAGGCGTATTCTTTAAGACATTTCATACTCAAGTCGTTTCAATATGCGACATTGTTTTACTGAGTTTCTCAACTGTATTTTAATAAGAAGTCATATCTTAATTTTTAGGGCAATACTGAATTTTTATTTTTATTTTAATGTTGTGTTAGCAATTACTAATGTAACATTATTGTCATCCCAAGTGTGACTTAAAGTAGTGTTGATGGAATGGACAAAGAGATACCAAGATACACACATTGCAACATTTGGAAAATAAAATGTTTAATCCTTTATGTTTTAAAATCCTTAAGTTAATTTGTTATTGTTTAAATTTATTAGGATGTTGAGGGCTTGATTTAGAATATAGGTAACTATATAACTGGAATTGATCTATGAAAAATTGGATCCCAATGACTTCAGTCAAATGCTTATAAAATACTCGAAGTGGTTAGTGATTCTTCTATTAAATGTCAGATTTCAATTTTATTTTCAGCATTTATACATGACGTTTTTCGTATTGTATATATTTTTGGTATAAAACAGTTTTCTATTTCTATTTTATAGACACAGGTGCTTGAAACTAAACTATTTGAAATCTCTACTATTGAAACACAAATCATTTCAGATTGTGTAGAATAGAAAACTGCATGAACTATGGACGTCACTACGATTTTTATGATGAATTCAAGTTTTTTGGGGTTCACTTCTTTTGTGTTAATAAGATATAAGTTGTGTTACTATAATTTCTTATTGGCTTAAGTGACTAAAACGCCCCTGAAATTGGCACGTTTTGCAACTTCAGTCCCCAAACTATTGATGGACTTCAAGACACCCCTAAACTCGGCTATATGGGTTTTATTACACCCCTGAGCTCATGACCCAGAGTGAGTGTAGTCACTCGCGGGTCCAGCTGTAATAAAAGGCTTATGTCTTGAAGTCAAGATTGTTTCTAGGCAAAACACATAAACAAGTCCTTTAACTTGGCGCGAGTTGGCAACTATGACCTTAAACTTTGCTAGTGCACAAGTAGGCACTTAAACTTGCCAAAAGTCGAACATGTAAACACAAATGCTGACGTGGCGCTGACATGGCACATAATTTTGTTCAGTGTTATGTCACTGCCACATCAGCATCACGTCAGCATATGTGTTTATATGTTCGACTTTTGGCAAGTTTAAGTGCCTACTTGTGCACTAGCAAAGTTTAAGTTCATAGTTGCCCACTCGCGCCAAGTTAAAGGGCTTGTTTCTATTATCTCTTTTTTTTCTTTAAAATGAACTGTGCATCGCGCAGGCAAATATACCAAAGGCACTTAAGAACTAAATACTTGATCATAGAATGTATACACCAAATTAATTCAACTTGTTGTGATTAAATGATCTAATCATGATTAATTTACTAGAAGTCTAAATATAAATATGGGAAAAGACATAGATCGCACCTTGAACTATACCTGAAATGTCGACTTCACACTCCAACTAGTGGGGCAACCTATTACCGCCCCCCCCCCCCCCTACACGTTTAAAAAGTAAATTTAATACCATCTTACAAGTTGATGTGACACAAAATATAAAAATAATTCAAAAAGAGGCGAGTTTTGGTTATTATCTTATGGAAAAATACATATTTTTGTAATCTCCCGTCCACCCCTCCACTCTCACCCTCCCTTCTTCTTCATTTGCAAACCCTCAACCACACCCCCCACCTACCCGCTTTCCTCTTCGTCTTCTTGAGACAAACCCCTTCATCTACAAATCCTAATTGTTCCATTCAATTCAAATATTCAATCAAAACAATTTCCAAATTGTTACTCGTTTTTCTTCCCAAAATTTCCTTACTATATTTCCCTCAAATTATTGCAAAAAAGGAATAAAACTGGATTTTGGATGGTGATAATGGTGGTAATGTGATTACGATGGTGAATTTAGGAGTGGATCTTTAATTTATGGTGGTTATTTGCAATTTCTTATAGCGGCAGTGATTGTGGAATGATTCTGATGGTTGATTCGGTTGTGGGTAGAGAAATTTATGGTGGGTTTTTTAATCATTTTTTTGCGCGGATTGCCCTTCTTTTGGGGTGGTCTTTAAATTTTGCCTCTCATATTTGTAGTCTTTAAATTATGCCCCTCATATTGCTGGTCTTTAATTTTTGCCTTCGCATTGCAACTCTGAGCGTTCACGCAGAAATCATGAGGTTCTGAGTTCGAACCCCCGCTCAAGCATAAATTAAAAAAAAAAAAATTGCAAGGCAAGGTTTGGGTCGCGTGTATGCCGAACCCGGCATACTCTTGTTAAGGAATTACCAAATTTATGTCGGACCCGGCATACTCATGCCTTATGGGCGTACTTGACATAAGTATGCCGGTCCGCATAACTTTGGTAATTCCTTAACAAGTTTATGCTGGGGGCATACTTTATTGGGCAAACTTTTATGCGACCGGATAAACTTGTGAAGGAATTACCAAAGTTATGCCGGACCCGGCATACTTATGCCAAGTCTGCCCATAAGGCATAAGTATGCCGGGTCCGGCATAACTTTGGTAATTCCTTCATAAGTGTATGCCGGTGGGGGCATAGCGAAATTTAAACTCTGCCTTGCGAATTTTTTTTTAAAATTTTGACTGTGTGGGGGTTCGAACCTGGAACCCATGGATTTTAGCCGAAGAGCAAAATTTAAAGATTTCAAATATGAGGGGCAAAATTTAAAGACCACCCCAAAAGAAGGGCAATTCTGCGAATTGCCCTTTTTTAATAGGAATAATTACTTGGCCTGGCTACCTCTAAGAGGTAATTATTGATAATAACTATCTTTTAATTTATCTATATTTAGTAGCTACAGTGATTTTATAAATTACCATAGCTATACCAAAATACATCAAGCGGCGATGGCTGGAGTAATTATTGGGTGTGGCTCTGCGCCTGCCCGCCCCGGTTCGAGCCCAACCAACCACATTATTTTTCTTACATATTTTTCCTAGCTTCTTTTAGAGTGCATCACACCTTCCCTTGTGCAACTGGTTATATGAGTATCGGTGGGGGATGGATGCATAAATAAATTCACTTTTAAAATATGTAGGGGGTAACAGATCGCTCGATTAATTGAAGCGTGAACTCGCCATTTCGGATAAGGTTTAGAGTGCAATCTATGTCTTTTCCCATAAATATATGCATGGCATACATCTGTTAACTTAATATGAACACCCACAATTAGTCCACTACGAAGATGTTTTTAGCAAAAGAAACGCACTATTGAAGATATTCTACTACAAGTTGTAATTTATATGCTGTAATTCCAAATCTAACAAAATACCATGAGTACTCTAAGAACACTTATAAAAAAATTCAAATATAATTATTACCATTATCGTATCTAAAGAGATTAGAAATCAAGATCTTGTAATTGGATGTAACAACGGCTTTTTTATATTTTTTAATTAACTTGTCTAAATTTGAATACATTATCAAGATATTTTCCAAAATCTGAACGTTACAAGTGGTCATTTTCTCATCATTTCTGTGTATAATTTATCTCTGTTTAAAACCAACAATAAAATAAAATAATTCATACAAGATACTCCTTCCATTTCATTATATGTTTATTACTTTCATTTTAATCTTACACAAGAAAATGTCGTATTAATATATTTAGTAAGTTTTAAATTCTAAAAATTCCATTTTGACTTTAATGATACTTTCTTACACTAATGACATGACATGTTTAACACTAAAAGATTCAAAAGGTATTTTTGGTGTATCACACACACTTTAATTTAAGATAATGACATTCAAAACTCTTCTTTACATTATTAAACTTCGTGCTCAGTCAAATTAAGATTTATTTAATGAATGAATAAAGTAAAAATTAATTTATACTATATCAATAAAATTAAAAAAATCTTAGTTCGATGGACTGATGAAACATATCATATGTTTGGGATATTCCAAAAACACTCTAAAATACAACCAGTGTGGAGAAACAAATACAAATAGCAATTTGTTGTAAATGGCTATATGTGGATGTCCTGTAGCATGCTATCATTCCCAAGTAATTGAGGCCTATAAATAGCCTCTTCCTTTAATGAAAGAGATCATCCAAAAATCAGAATAGAAAGGAACTACTCCTTGCTTTCTCTTGCTTTCTCTTTCTCTGTCTGTGCCCTTTGTTGTTTTTTAATTTTAGTACACAATTTTATTTTACAACACGTTATCAGCACGAGCCTCTATAAATTGTGTTTTCCCTTTGGAACAAGTTGAACGCCATTTCTCGCGAGGTATGTCTCGATGATCCAGTGTTAAGATTATTAGGCCTAATTGTCAATTCTCACTACACATTAATATATTCTGCCTAATGAATATTGATTTTATTATCTGCGTTTTTGAAAACTGTTAAAATTTTATAAACAATATAAATATATGACTAATAGACTTGATTACTTACTGAAATTATGCTTTATCACTATGCTTATTATTTATACCTGATTCCATAGTTGGTTATTTTAGCATACATAGTATAATAATTACTTTACAAACATAACTCTTTGTCATAACAAGAAAGAATATGGTAAGAAAGAATATGGTACAAGATTATGTACTGCCTATAACTGAAGAAGTTTTTTTTTTGACATTATTTCTTATTATATCTAACTTTGGATATTTTTTTGATAGTTTTCACTATGTCAAATTTATCAAAACTTGAATTTGTGGCACTTGATATCACCGTAAACGATTATTTATCATGGGTCCTTGATGCTGAAATTCACCTTGAGGCTAAAGGTCTTGGGGATACTATTAAACAGGGAAATAAATCATCAAGTCAAGATAAAGCCAAGGCTATGATTTTCCTTCGTCATCATCTTAATGAAATTGAATATTTAACTGTGAAAGATCCACTTGAATTGTGGAATAATTTGAAGGATCGATATGAACACCTAAAGATGACGGTATTACCGAGAGCTCGATATGACTGGATATATCTCCGGCTCCAAGATTTTGAAACTGTAACTGATTATAATTCTGCTATTCATCAAGTTAGTTCTGTATTAAAATTGTGTGGAGAAACTATCACTGATGAACACTTATTGGAGAAAACTTTTACCACTTTTCATGCTTCAAATGTGTTGCTACAGCAGCAATACCGTGAAAAGGGGTTCAAATAGTATGCTGATTTAATTTCATGCCTACTTGTCACTGAGCAGAATAATACTCTATTAATGAAAAATCATGAGTCTCGTCCCACTGGTTTTGCTCCATTCCCTGAAGTGAATGCAGCAACAGGTTATGATAATCCTGAAAGAAGGCAAAATAATTATCGTGGTCGTGGCCATGGTCGTGGGTGTGGACGTTGACGTGAAAGGGGACGCCATAATTATCATCAAAGATAGTATGAATAAACAAGAGACCAATAAGGGTTCTCAAAATAATCCTTCAACATGTAAAGTTAATATGTGCCACCGATGTGGTATGAAAGGTCATTGGGGAAGTATTTGTCATACGCCTGATCATTTTGTCAAGCTTTAACAGGCCTCTCTCTAAGGGAGAGAAAATAATGTGGAGGCACACTTGACCTTTCATAATAATGATGATGAAGCAGCTCCCTCAAACAGGCATGATGATATTAAGGTAAATCTTGCTTATAAAGATGATGATTTTAAAAGCCTCTCAAATATTACTCATTTAGAAGCCGGAGACTTCTATGATGATATTGATCAAGAACCGATCATCTCAAAGGGAATAGTACTATGAGAAAAGTTGTTGTTTACTTATATGTTTTTCACTAGTTTGTTTTTCTTAAGTGTATTTCCTAAAATATCATGTCTTACTAGTTTCTACATTACTAGTGCAGTTTCCTAATGTTGTTTGTACTCACATTTCTTATAATATACCTTTTATTTTTATGAAGAATATAGAAATTTCTCAGTCATCAGTTGGACCCAAGATTAATTACAATGATATATGTCTTATAGATAGTGTTACAACACACACTATTTTAAGAGATAAGAAATACTTCTCTTATTTGGTGATGAAAGAAGCCAATGTTGATACAATATCTAGAAGTACAAGATTAATTGAAGGCTCCGGAAAAGCTAATCTATTATTATCTAGAGGAACAAATTTGGCAATTAACGAAGCATTATATTGTAGTAAGTCTCAAAGAAACCTACTGAGTTTCAAAGACATTCGCCAAAATGGCTATCATATTGAGACTACAAATGCTGAAAAGATTGAATATCTTTATGTTACTATAATGATGTCGGGTAAGAAATATGTGCTCGAAAAATTACCGCTCTTTCTTCCGGCTTATACTACACAAGTATTAGCATGGTTGAAACACATGCCATAGTAATCTAGAAGTTTACTAATTCAAATGATTTTATTATTTGGCATGACCGGTTGGGCCATCCCGATTCTAATATGATGCGTAAAATAATTGAGAATTCATACGGGCACTCTTTGAAGAACCAAAAGATTCTTCAATTCAAGGAATTCTCTTGTGCTGCATGTTCTCAAGGAAAATTAACTACTAGACCATCAGAGAATTAAAGTTGGGGTTGAATCCCCGCATTTTAAATACGTATACAAGGATATATGGGGACTCATTCACTCACCATGTGGACCATTTAAATATTATATGGTTTTAATAGATGCATCTACAAGATGGTCACATGTGTGTTTGTTATCAACTCGCAATTTGAAATTTGCGAGATTACTTGGTCAAATAATAAGATTAAGAGCACAATTTCCAGATTATGCAATTAAGACAATTCGCCTCGATAATGCTGGTGAGTTTACATCCCAAGCTTTTAATGATTATTGTATATCAACTGGGATAACAGTTGAGCATCCGGTTGCTCATGTTCATACTCAAAATGGTCTAGCGGAATCATTAATCAAACGCCTCCAATTAATTGCTAGACCAATGCTTAATTAGGACAACAAAACTTCCCATTTCAGTATGGGGTCATGCTATTTTGCATGTAGCAACCCTTGTGCGGATTAGGCCCACAAGTTATCATAAAGTCTCCCATTACAATCGGCTTTTGGTCAGGAGCCAAATATTTTCCATCTCAAAATATTTGGATGTGCGGTATATGTTCCAATAGTTCCACCACAACGCACAAAGATGGGTCCCCAAAGAAGGTTGGGGATATATGTTGGGTATGAATCTCCTTCTATTATAAATTATTTGGACCTATGACTGGAGATTTATTTACGGCAAGATTTGTTGATTGCCATTTTGATTAATAAATATACTCAGCATTAGGGGGAGAAAATAAGCAGCTAAAAAAGGAGATAGATTGGAATGCAATATCATTATCTTATTTAGATCCTCGTACAAATCAATGTGAACTTGAAGTTCAAAAGATAATCTATTTGCAAAATATTGCAAATCAACTGCTAGATGCATTCACTGACCTATCAACCTATCAAGGATTACTAAATCTCATATTCCAGCTACTAATGCTCCAATTCAAGTTGATGTCCTGGTAGGACAATCAATTAAGGCAAATGAGTCTAAACCACATTTAAAACGTGGTAGACCAATCGGTTCCAAAGATAAAAATCCTCGAAAAAGAAAAGGAGAAAATAATCAAAATGATAATAATATGGAGGCGGTTGCTCAAGAAGAGCAACGAGACATAACAACTGATAAAACCTCAAAAGAGGTTCAGGTACCTGAAAATAGTGAAAATGAAGAGATCTCAATAAGTTATGTCTCCTCAGGAAAAATATGGAACCGAAATGATATAATTGTCGATAATGTTTTTGCCTATAATGTTGCTGTTGAAATAATGCAACAAAGTGAGGATCTAGAACCAAAATCTGTCGAGGAATGTAGTCAGAGAAATGATTAGCCAAAATGGAAAGATGCAATTCAAGTTGAATTAGCTTCGCTTGAAAAACATGAAGTTTTCGGACCAATAGTTCGAACACCTGTAGCTGTAAAGCCAGTGGGGTACAAATGGGTTTTTGTGCGAAAACGAAATGAGAAAAATGAAGTCGTAAGATATAAAGCACGATTTGTGGCACAAGGATTTTTGCAAAGACCTGGCATTGATTATACGGAGACATATTCTCCTACGGTGGATGCAATCACCTTCACATATCTTGTAAATCTGGCAGTTCATGAAAAACTTGATATGCATTTGATGGATGTCGTCACAGCCTATTTATATGGCTCACTGGATAATGATATTTTTATGAAAATCCCTGAAGCATATAAAGATTCCCGGGAAAATTATTCAATAAAGCTTCAGAAATATTTATACGGATTAAAACAATCTGGGCGCATGTGGTATAATCGCCTTAGCGAATACCTATTGAAAGAAGGGTATAAAAATGACCCAATTTGTCCTTGTGTCTTTATGAAAAGGTCTGGATCAGAATTTGTCATAATAGCTGTATATGTTGATGACTTGAATATTATTGGAATTCCTGAAGAGCTTCCAAAGGCAGTAGAATGTTTGAAAAAAGAATTTGAAATGAAAGACCTTGGAAAAACAAAATTCTGTCTTGGTCTACAAATTGAGCATTTTACAAATGGAACATTTGTTCATCAATCAACATATACTGAAAATATTTTAAAGAGATTTTACATGAATAAAGTACATCCATTGAGTACCCCAATAGTTGTGAGATCACCTGATATTAATAAAGATCCATTTCAACCTTATGAAAAATGATGAAGAACTTCTTGGTGCTGAAATACCATATTTGAGTGCAACTGGGGCATTAATGTATCTTGCCAATAATTCTCGACCAGATATGGATTTCTCTGTAAGCTTATGAGCAAGATTTAGGCCTTCCCCAACAAGAAGACACTCGAATGGTATTAAGCATATATTCAGATACCTCCGAGGGACCATTGATATGGGGTTGTTTTATTCAAATGAATCCAATTCACAACTAATTGGTTATGCAGATGCAGGATATTTGTCCGATCCACATAAA
Organism: Lycium ferocissimum; assembly: GCF_029784015.1. NCBI lineage: Eukaryota > Viridiplantae > Streptophyta > Magnoliopsida > Solanales > Solanaceae > Lycium > Lycium ferocissimum. The sequence goes on from NC_081349.1 coordinate 15,970,962, forward strand.
GGTCGATCCAAACAGGTTATTTATTTACATGTGGAGGTACAGCTATATCACGGCGTTCAACAAAACAAACTTTGGTTGCTACTTCTTCAAATCATGCAGAGATAATAGCCATTCATGAAGCAAGTCGAGAATGCGTTTGGTTGAGATCAATAACTCAACATATCCAAGAAACATGTGGCCTTGCTTTGAAGAGGAATATTCCAACAACATTATACGAAGATAATGCTGCATGCATAGCTCAACTAAGAGGAGATTACATTACGGAGACAGAACAAAACATATTTCACCAAATTCTTTTTTACTCATGATCTTCAAAAGAAGGGTGAAATAGATGTTCAACAAGTTCGGTCAAGTGATGACTTAGCAGATATGTACACTAAGGCATTACCAACCTCAACATTTGAGAAGCTAATATACAAGATTAGAATGCGTCGTCTTCGAGACATTAAGTGATGTTTCCAACATGGGGAGTAAATACGCGCTGCACTCTTTTTCCCTTAACCAAAGTTTTGTCCCACTGGATTTTCCTGGTAAGGTTTTTAATGAGGCAGCAAGCAAGGCGTATTACAAATAACTATGTATAGTACTTTTCTTTCACTAGAATTTTTAATTTGCATGCACATCCAAGGGGGGGGTGTAAATGGATATATGTGGATGTCCTGTAGCATGCTATCATTCCCAAGTAATTGTACTATAGCATGCTATCATTCCCAAGTAATTGAGGCCTATAAATAGCCTCTTCCTTTAATGAAAGAGATCATCCAGAAATCATAATAGAAAGGAACTACTCCTTGTTTTCTCTTGCTTTCTCTTTCTCTCTCTATGCCCTTTGTTGTTTTTTTTTTTAAAAAAAAAAATTTAATACACAATTTTATTTTACAACACAATTGAAGATGTGAAGTTACAAGCAACTTTTGCATGTATTTTCAAGAACATTAGAAAAGATTTCATTAGAGTTATTACGCGCGCACATTAACCACGCCTAGGCCAGCTTTTTTTAAATCACAATTTCTATGCAAGTTATTTAGAGGGTCACTTTTATTCCTTAAATGATTATAAGATCCAAAACTTACCAAATAAATACATCATGGCTATGGGACATTAATACATGAACACTACAAAATCCAAAAATACATTAATTTACTTGTTTCAAATCAATGAACTTACAAACATTATTGCTTTAAATGCTAGAAAACGTTAAGGAATTGGCCAAGGGAAGCAGCTAGTAATGAAAATAAACTGAACAAACGATTCTAAAAAAACAGACAAAAGAAAATAACATGGCAGTCATTTAGCTACAATATTAGACAAACGCGCAATATTTTGAGGGCAACGTAACATATTAAGATCAACAAAATCGAAGTATAATAAACTTGAATTGTTGTTTTAGTGTATAAAAGGACTGCATTTGATTATCTTGTTCACAAGTTGCCTGGTTCCCTCCACTAATACTAAAACTTTTTAGGAGGATCAAGTCCAACGTAGTTCTGTTACATAACTAATCAATTGTTTTGTCGTTCGTTCTAAATTGTTCTTTCTAATGTCACTACTTCGCTACATATACCCTAAATCTGTAGAATTAGGATCAAACGGTGTAGTTATATTTGAGAAGATTTCATCAAACTGTTTCTTCAATTCGAATATATTCATCTTTATAACTTGATTCCGCCACAATGAACTGGAAAGACAGGCAAACTGTACTAGGCCAACGATATTGATATAATAGGCCATCATATTCAGGCCCGCAATAACTAATTAGCACTCCAATCCCAGACACATTGTACATATTCAGGTAGCGCCGATTATCATCAAGAATTCTCTTTCCGCTTTCATATCATCATCGAACTCCACTGTCCTTTTAATGTTTTCTATTGCAATCCTCGCAGCTTCTCTTTCTCTTTGGCGCTGCATCATTAACTTTCCCTTCTCTAATTCCCCAAACTGTTTTTCACAGTCCTCTTTTCGCTTCTTCATCTGTTGTTCATCGCAACCTCTAGCAAGAACTTCTTGTTCCGCTTTGATAATTACATTAGCAAAACGTTTCTTCAGCATCGCAGCTCGGAGCTGTTTGTTATCTTTTTCCAACATCGCAACATCAGAATCATTGGAACAATCTGAAACTTGAGAGGAGTCCCTCTTCCTACCACAAGAAGACATTTTCTTGGGGGTTGGGGCAACGGCAATCTATGATTGAGAACAAAGCATCATATTTGCTAGGTAATTAAACCCTATGATATTAGTAGAAGAATGTAAGTGAAGTGAATTTAAAAGATTACACTAAGTAGTAATATATAGGCAAAAAGGAGTTCAAATACGTGTGTTTCGTAAAATCATTAAGGTAGCGTGAATCAAATATGGGAATCGCCATAAGTTAATTGTACCGTTGGTTTCTTGATGGAGGTAATAGGATTGTAGTAATATGTTTTATACCTTTTGACCACATGTTAACGGATACTTGTTGTCAAGTTCTCTTCTAGTTCAGCTAATTAATTTGACAACTGATCTTCATATTGCTTTACATTGTTGTTTGTAATATAATTGTCATTCAAATAAGTTACATTCGATTCGTGTCCTTTTTAAGTATTTTGGTGGAGCAATGTAGGGGAAGTACGCGGATACCAGAGTTGGCCGCCAGTATTAAATTTGTGCCCGTTTTAAAAGTCTTTTGCATGCGTATTCACTTCAGACATACTGTATCTAAAGTTAGTCTTAACAAAGTCTGAAATTTCGTGTCGCTGAAGTTCATTTACATATGTCTGAAGTTCAGTCATTTCCATTTCTATTTTATCGATATAGGTGCTTGAAACTAAATCATTTGAAATCTCTATTATTGAAAGACAAATCATTTCTGATTGTGTAGAATTGGAAACCTCATGAACTATGGGCGTCAGTAAGATTTTTAAGATGAATTCAAATTTTTTGTGGTTCACTTTTTTTATGTTATTCCGATGTTGTGTTAGTGTAATTTCTTAATCTGTTGACACTATTTAAGATGATCAGAATTTAAAGCCAAGATTGTTTCGATTATCTCTTTCCGCTCTTTTTTTCTTCTTTGCGCACTTAAGAATTAAATACATATTCATAAAATGTATACGCCAATTCAACTTTTGGTGATTAAATGATCTAATCATAATTAATTTGGCAGAAGTTTATATATAAATACACGGCATACATCTATTAATTTAATATGAACATCTACTACTAGTCCACAATGAAGATGTTTTTATCAAAAGAAACGCACTATTGGAGATATTACAAGTTTATTTATATACTGTGGACTCCAAATCTAACAAAATACCATGATTACTCTTACGAACCCGTGTAAAAAAAAAAATCAAATTTAATTATTACCATTATCGTATTTAGCGAGATTAGAAATCAAGATCTTGTAATTGGATGTGATAACGGCTTTTTTTATTTTTTTCATTAACTAAGATTGTCTAAATTTGAATACATTATCAAGATATAGTTTTAAAATCTGAACATTAAATAACTAAGTGGTCATTTTCTCATCATTTCTGTGTATAAGTTTTCTCTATTTGAAACCAACAATAAATTAAAAAAAATTCATATGAGATACTCCTTCCCTTCCATTATATGTTTATTACTTTCATTTTAATCTTATACAAAAAAAATGTCATATTATTATATGATACTCCTTCCCTTCCATTATATGTTTATTACTTTCATTTTTAACTTATACAAAAAAATGTCATATTATTATATTTAGTAAGTTTTAAATTCTAATACCTTCGTTTTTTACCTTAATGATAGTACTTTGTTATATGAATGACATGACATGTTTAACACTAAAAGATTCAAAAGATATTTTTGGTATATTATACACTCCTTTAATTTAAGATAGTGACATTCAAAATTCTTCCTTACATTATTAAACTTTGTGCTCAGTCAAATTAAAATTTATTTTATTGGTTTAATGGACACAAACTTTCTTTTTGTTTATCTTGGTTGCCCTATATACATTGGTAAGAAAAAACTGGCATACTTTGATAGTATGGTTGCTAAAATAATTAACAGAGTTAACGGATGGCAAGGGAGTATCCTTTCTTGTGGTGGTAGGTATTTTTGATTAATAGTGTCATTCAATCTCTTCCTAAATATATTCTCTCTACTCTTTTGTAGGTTTAATTGAGCTTACTGAGAAGCATATTAGCAATTTCTTCTGGGGCACTGAAGATGGTAAGAATAAGTACCATTGGAGTGCTTGGAATAAGCTGTGTTTTCCAAAGGAAGAAGCTAGAATTGGTATAAGAAGCATGCAAGACATTGTAGATATATACTCCTACAATGAAAAGATGGTGGCAATTCAGAGCCAATAGTTCTCTAGGGGCTGATTTCTTAACTGCAAAGTATTGCTCAAGAAACATCATGTTGGTAAGAGATGGATCCCTGGAAACTCTCAAGCTAGGAAGTTTTTACTTATGGTTAGGGACATAGGGGAGATGGAAGATCAACAGAGAAGATTGCAGTTTCTGGTGGGATTAGTGGCATAGATAATGTTCCACCATCTCATATTTGTTTTAATCAGATGGAGGGTAGAACATCAAGACTCAAGGTGAAAGATTTCATTAACAATAATAATTGGAATATCCAAAAGCTATATAATACTTCTAGGACAGGTTGCTCTTAATATAAGTACTATAGCATTAGGAAGTAGAGACATAGATGATTATGCAATATGGAATAACTCAGAGGATGGGCAATACACCAACAAAAGTGCTTGGAATATAGTCCACAGAAGAATCGTGTCTCAACAATATTTGGCACTGCTCAGTTCCTTTCAAAATTTCCTTTGTTTATTGGAGACTATAATTTGGCAAGTTACCTTTCAATGAAGTAAGGGCAAAGTTTGGGAATCAAGATGATGTTGACTGCTTATGCTGCACTGTCCCAGAAACTAAAACAATTCGACATGTTTTTATGGAGGGTGAAACTGCTAACAACTTGTGGAATAAGATTGGTGCACTAATGGAATCAGACATCAAAAGATACATATCAAGAGATTCTGCAGGTATGGTGGGAAACCAAACCAAAGAATAGAGTGCACAAATTGTTGTTGCAGGTTTCCCCCATGGCTATATATTGAGAAATTTGGAAAGCATGGACTTCTTTGTAGATATGGTGACAAAAGAATATTTTATCAATAAAATACTGTCACTCAATGCATACTGAACATCAAAGCGGTGATTAACAATATCTTTCCAAAGGTTCCTACTGAGGGATTTTGGTACAATATGTGTGACTATATTGAAAGGCTTAAAGCTGTGGTAAAATGCTTACCTGTTTATTGGGAAAAATCAGATGAAGGCAAGATCAAGTTGAATACTGATGGAAATTACATTAGAGGCAACAACAAAACGGGAATTGAGGAGTTCTCAAAAATGATCAGGGGGATTTCATCATGGCTTTTGCAGTCCCTGTGGACTGCATTAGCAATAACCATTTTGGAGCTTTGGCGGCAAATTATGGAAGCAGATGGTGTGTACAAAATGAACTCAACAATATTGACATTTAGTTGAATGCTATAATCCCCAAGATGAGCAATCAAAAGGCTACAAACAATCTCAAATTGAAACACATCATTCAAGACACTACAAATATTCTGAAAGAAGCAAATGCAAAATTTAGTCACTGTTTCAGGGAAGCCAGTCAAGTGGCTGATATTTTGGCAAAAAACCTCCAACTGGTGGCAATACAAACGTATACTTAATTATCAGGATCTCCCCAGGGAAGTTAAGGGCTTGATACAGTTGGATAAACTTCAAATGCCTACTTTTAGGGGTAGGTTTGAGAAATGTAACTTCTTTTTTAGTTAATAACTTATCAATTAGATTAAGGAAGGAACTTTGTGTAGTTTAATTCCTTCCTATAGATTGAATTCGCAATCTATTTTTTGTAGACTAGAGGCAAGGTTCCATGTCCCCCTCTAGTCATTGTAAGTTTGTCTTATTAATCTAACATGGTAGGGATCATGCCAAACCCCCACACCTTAGGCAACCTAATGGTGATGGCTTAATAATAATAATAATAATAATAATAATAATAATAATAATAAATATTATTATTATAATAAGATTTATTTAATGAATGAATAAAGTAATAACTAATTACTATATCAATAAAAATAATATAAGAAAATCTTAGTTATATGTAGGGATGTTTATTGTTGCGTCCAAATGCACACGCAGGTGTACGTGGTCGTACAAGTAATATAGTGATAATATAAAATCGGATGTCGAACCCACAGAGACTTATGACCAATACTTCCACGAAAATAAACTATTGCTACTACTTATGCCAGTAAAGAATAGTGGTACGCAAGGGCGATCAGAGCGGGTTACTAGTGGAACGAGATGGAGGAGGACGCCAAAGCCTTCGCTCGAAAGTGCAACGAATGCCAAAGGCACGCTCCGTCAATGCATCAACCCGGGGAAGAGCTTCATCCGATCCTTTCTCCATGGTCATTCATGAAATGGGGTATGGACATAGTGGGGCCTTTGCCATGGGCCCCAGGTAAGACACAATTTATTTTACTTATTGTTATACCCCGTTTAAACGGGTTAAACTAGGTACAACATATTTGGAGATTCCTATTTTGCTTATTTTAAAGGAGTCGCCACCTAATTGATTTTAAGGTGAATTAGGGCACCTAATTATTAACTAAGGTAAAGCTAAGTGCACCTCCGTTAATAGTCTGCTTAAATTTTGATTCTAGGTAAGGGTTCTAGATTATCCTAAAGGGAATGGGTTAGGCATCCTTTAGAATCCGTTAACTACGGTTTACCGGCCAAACTTAGGTTAATTAATTAAGATTAAATATAGTGTTTACATTTTATAAAAACGGCTAAGAAATATTGCTAAGATTTTAAAGAAAAATGTAATAACATTGTTTAAAATAAAATTTACAGAAAAATAAAAAAAATAACTTTAAATGCTGTTTAGAAGAAAATTTATAAAAATAAAAAAAAGCTGCTTAGACTTTAAATGAAAGCAATAATGATACTGTTTAGGATAATGCTTATAAAATATAGTAACTTGCATAAAAGAAGATTTTAAATGCTATTTAAAATAAAGCTTATAAATGTTGCTAATGCTTCAAATGCAAGTATGCTAATGTTATTCAAAAATAAGATTTGCAAAATATGATAATTTGCATATAGGCAGAAGAGAATGCAAGTTTATGCAACATTATAACAAATATTTGAAACAACTCAAATGATGAGATATTAATTAATTTTGCAGTTTAGGAAATATAAACAAGATTATGTTTTATTAACTACATTCGGCTAATAACATGCATAATTTGGATAAACCTTAAAAAAAATTACAAAATATTCTTTAGTTCCTATTTGCGTGTTAGTGGCGTTTTAAAATTCCCAAGATAATAAGAATAAAATATGATTCCTTTAACTCAAAAATATGAATTTACGCTATTGAAAATCAATTATTCTAAAAGTGAATATTATAGACACTGTAAATAACTTTAATATAAAAAGAAGAAAATGAAACTTATGGAACTAATTATTAGTTTTCCTTGAATTAACTACCCGTTACTTCTAAGGCTATCTATGCCAATTCTCCTATATTCCATCCAAGCTAAGAAAATAAAGCAAAGTAATGGGTTAGTCGAATAACACAAGTTAAATGCACCAAACAAAATAAAGGCTGAAATAAAATCAAATGGGCTCTGCCCATTTTCCAGGGTTGCTGCGGATCTGATTGCTATTGGGCCTCGGCCCAGAATTTCCATTTCCCTTTTTTTGTTTTGCTGCGGACTGGGCCTGATAGGGAAATGACTCGAGAATATTATGTTGGGCTTTTAGCCCAACGCCGAATGTGGAAGAGGAACGAGTCCCTCGGACTCGTATGCGGTGGTCATGCAAAAATGAAAGGAAAAGGATTAGAATGTAATCGAATAAACAAGGTCGAACACGTAAAATATACACTCGTATACATACTTCACATACAGGAATACCTACTACACATGAATTCGGAAATAAACATAACCAAATTGAAATGAAAACTGGACTGTACATGGAATCTGCCGACGCATGCTTCACTCTCACGAAGATACACATAATATAGACTAAGTATATTCACCATATTCAACCAGTTGAAGAATTTAAATAGGGCATTTTGCATATATGGCACAGGCAGAGTTTAAAAGAAATGCACTAGCAACACAAAGCGCGTGCTGAGTCTAAACATGGTTGATTTGTGGTATACAAAGCACCTGCTGAATTCAGGGGGAATATTTACGGTATTTAGGCACATTTTCAGTTCCTATTTTTTACATAAACAAGCAAAACTAATGGTCAAGCAAGATATCATCACTGCCGGTAAAGAACACGCAAAACAGATGACTACAAAGACTAGAACATCCAACAAACTATAGGCAGATAAGGCACATAGGAAACATATCATAAGTGCAGAAGCTTACAGAACCCATGAAAAGACACAACTCTCGGCAACATTAGACTCAAATATGAGGCCGAATTATATCCTCCAACTCACCAACGAGTCGATACAGCTTTATAACTTTCGTACAGATCCACATCAAATTAGACATAACATGTTTCACCTAATAAATCTAAATTAAGGCAAGGGGCAGAAACTAAATCGAAACGACATGGGGATTATCCAACCTAAATCTAACAGCCATGAAACCAGCGATTAAACAAACTACATCGAAACGACAATGAGTAAAAAAGAAGAAGATTTCTTGGGATTTTTAAAGCTGTTTCCCTGAGACAACAATGATTCTCTAAAGCTCCTGCTCATGATCACAAAAGAGAGGGACATTTAATTCTATCAACCAAACTGATACATTTGAGTTTAAACTACATGAAAGCTTATCCCATTTCATAATAATGACAAAATGAGCTGTTCTTAAAAAACTTAAAGGAGCCATATCAATGCCTTAATCATATGATATCTAATTTAAACAAAACACTGAGAAAGTAGTATCCGAAACTGCAAAAAAAAAAAAATCATAACCGGCATGTAATGGATAGAGATTCTTTACATATCTCAACCAGCTCGTACCTTATTAATAAATCATGGACTAAATCACATTAGATTTACTTCATATGCTAACAACTTGACTAGATTTTAACTAGATGATGATTAAGTTAAATGGCAACAGGAGACAGGCCGATGCTTAACTTAAATTAACATACGCTTAGTGAAATAGCAACTGCCTAAATCAAACTAAAACAGTTGAACCCATAAGCAACCAGCAATCGATCAATCCCACATCTAAACTGTTCATTCAGTTGTCTAAGCAGAAAGCCAAAGAAAGTTTTAAAGAACTATTAAAATTGAGCATGAATAGATTTAAACCAAACAGGCATGCTGATGACTAGATAAACTCACTCAACATATGTTTAACAATTACTAACTATATTTAAGACTATACTAACACATAGGGGCAAGCTAATAAATGAACAAATCCCAACATGTATGACTCTTAAACTAACTACATGATCAACTGATGCTATGCTACATTAGCTAAGACTAAGCTCAACTAAACTAAACAAACACTAACACAGATATTAACTAACACACAAACACAAATTAACTAAAACACGCAGAATACTGAAAATAACTAAAAATGGGGAGAGTTCACTGACCTTCTTCGGGTGCAGCGAAGTGAGGCTCGAGCTTCCGATATACCTCGAAACACTTTGAACCCGCCGAATTAGTATTTCCTCGATCCCAAACAGAACCAAGTGCGGAAACACAAATGATTTAGATTTTTCTCGATACCAAACGATGCTACCACTGCTAAAATAAACTAAACTTTCTAGGGGATTTTTAGGTGGCTTAAACTTATGCTTTGTTTGGAGGGGTTTTTGTGCGGCTTCCGAACTCTCTTTTTTTCTTAAAGGGATTTTGTGCGGCGAAAACTTAGACCCCTATCCTGGAACTCGAAGCCCATATTTATAGGGGGTAACCCTCAATTAGGGTTTGCTTCGGGTTCTAAAATGAAGAAAAAGGGCGGGATTTTGGTTCAAGTCAACGTTCGGATTTCAAATACCCGATCAGAAAAAGAAAGAAAATGGACAAAATCCATTAAAACCCTTGTACCCGAAAAACAAAAAGGAACTGGTAAAGACAAAATTTGAACTCGCAAATGCCAAAACCCATTAAGGATTACTCAGATGCAAGCAGAAAAAGAAAGAAGAAGAAAACAAAGTTGACCTCTTCTAACGGTCAGATCCTGGTGGGGAAGGGTACCGAGCACTAACTTTCATTTCCCGAACCGGCCACGCATGGCCTGTGACCGTGAAAGAGGGCTGTGATTTTTCCATTTTGGTCGCTGAAAGAGACGAAGGCAAAGAGAGAGAGAGAGAGAAGAGGGGGTGGGGCGGCTGAAGGAGAATGAAAAAGGAACCCTAGCTGTTGTTTTGAACGAGAATTGGGCCGCCGGGTCGGGTGCAAATTTGGACTGGGTAATTAAAATATTGGGCTGGTTATATTAAAATATTGGGTTGATAGTTGTTTTAAGTTATAGTGGGCTAGTCCGAAAATGATATTGTTGATCTGGGGTTTTGATTAGGGTCTGATGAATTAAAAACGCGGACTGAGTGTAAGGAGTAATTGGTTTCTAAATTTAAATAAAAGACCCATTTTAAATAATTATATACTAAGTGTGCTAAAATATCCACTAATATGAAAAGTATGTATTTATTAGTACTCCGATGAAAATAGAATATTAGTAATGATCGTGCGATAATATATATTTAAAATTCAATAGTAAGTAAATACGTTATTAAAATACGCGAAGATAAAGGCGATGTGCGTGCATAAGCTGGTAAAATGCTAAAATGATTATAATGCGGGTTATAATAATACTAATAAAAATAACAATAATAATAATAATGATGATAATAATAATACTGGTAAAAATGGCAATAATAATAATAACGATAATAGTAATATTAGTGACAGTAATAAAATAACAATAGTGACTGCAACAGGATAATGAACGCCAGTATTAATAAAAGCTAATAATTATAGTAAAAATATAAATAATTGTTGCTTAAATTACCAAAAATAGTAGAAATGTAAATAAATATTTAGGGAAGACGGGACAAAATCGGGTGTCAACACTTATGACTGATTATTTCTCTAAATGAGTTGAAGCACAGGCACACAAGAAAGTCAGGGAGAAAGAAGTTATTGATTTCATTTATGACCATATAATCTGTCGATTTGGGGTACCCGCGGAAATCGCATGCGATAATGGAAAGCAGTCCATAGGCAGCAAAGTCAGCAGGTTTTTCGAAGAATACAAGATCTTATCCACCCCATATCACCCATGCGCGAACGGCCAGGCTAAATCTACCAATAAGATTATACTGCAGAATCTAAGGAAAAGACTAACCGGCTCTAAGCACCGGTGGAAAGAGGTTCTGCCCGAGGTCTTGGGGCTACCGCACGCCTTGAAGATCAAGCACTGGCGAAACTCCGTTCTCCCTGGTATACGGAGCTTAGGCTCTAATACCCATCGAAGTTGGTGAACCAAGCTTAAGATTCTAACATGCCACTGAAGACTCGAATCATGAAGCAATGTCTGCTAGTCTGAATCTCATGGACGAAAAGAGAGAAGTTGCTTATATTCGGATAGCCGCACAAAAACAAAGGATGTAAAGATTTTATAACCGAAGGGCTAACTTTAGACATTATCAGACTGGGGACTTAGTGCTGAGGAAAGTCACACTCCACACCAAGAACCCCCACGAAGGAAAATTGGCCTTGAATTGGGAAGGGTCATATCGAGTCACCAGAATAACCGGGAAAAGTTCCTATCATCTTGAGAACGAAGACGAGAAACTGTTGAAAAATAACTGGAACGTGGCACACCTAAAGAGGTATTATTGTTAAAGGTATGAATAACCTTTCTTCTTTTTCTCGAAATCTAACCATGCAGGCATACAACCTAATGGGCATCGGGAGCAACACAATGGAAACCGGAGAGTCATAGACTTAAGACTGAAAGCACGTGCTGTACTCTTTTTTCCTTCGATCGTTTTTGCCCCGAAGTGGGTTTTCCGACAAGGTTTTTAATGAGGTAGTGCCGAACAGCGTGCTACGCAAATAAAGCAATCCGATCAAAAATCGGGGACTAGAGATTGCACATATCGGAGCAATAGTACACGAGCCCTCATATTTCGAACTCGAATACTAGGGGACTACTATACACTGAGCTAAGTATGTAAAGCCAAGGCTTGAACGATAGGACCAGATTTAAGGACAGAACGATCGATTAAATCGTGTGGAAATGATTGGAATTACATCTTCGTCCATCAATAAAAATCTTGTCCCGATCAAGATAATATACTATTGCCAATATTGCATTTCGCCGGACCAGACTCCTAAATATGCGAAATACGTAAATATTAAAGACTATGGTCTAAACGGTTAAAGACTACGGTCTAAAAACACAAATATATTGTGATCCGCTTTATCTTGCCATTTATAAATAAAACAACGATCAAAGTCGACACGGACTAAAAACCCGATCATATCACGCGACTTGGAGACCTCTAAGTTTGCAAATAAAGTCGTTCGCAAGCAGCATGCACTAGATCACTAATCATTACCACTTCAAACTTTATTCTTGCTGAAGCAATAATACAAGCCAAGGCAATGTCATGAATCGAACAAACATCAAACTGAGGGACACTTTATAAAAGGCAACAAAAAGCGATGAACAGGCCGAATCAAAATCTTCTTTTTATATATAGAGGATTTACAAAGGCTCAAACAAACGGCCTTAAAACAAAAAGAAACATAAGGCTCCTAAGCCTAATCTTCACCCGAACCTTCGGTCTCTTCCCCGGCTGACTTGAGGTCGTTATCCGAATCCTCAGGATCGAACACAGCCTTTTCCTCCGCCTCGAGCCTTTTGGCCTCCTTGATTAGGTGTGTTAAATCCACCCCAATGGCTTGAATTTCTTCAAAGTCCTCTCTTGGGATAAACATCGTACGTACTCAGCCCGAAGATCACTAACATTCTCGATAGCAGTCACATCTGCTTTATACTGGTCCAACATATCTTCATAGCTCGAGATTTCACTAAGGGCTTTTTTATGTACAGCCCGCAGATCGGTGACGTCCCGACGAAGGTTATCCCGCTCCCCCTCGGCCGCAGCAAGTGCTGACCTGAGTTCGTTAACTTGCTCCGCCGCCACTCGAAGCTGCTCTTTAAGAGCATCTCGTTCAGCAACAGCACCAATTCTCATTTCTTAGAGGGTCCCATCGAGCTCCGCCCGAAGTTGATCAATCTGGCTAACATAAGCTTGGGCCTGAGAGGGAGTGGCATTAGCATCGACTATTAAAGGCTTACTATAAACTTTGAAAGCCCTTACCTTCTCTGCCAGCTGGTCATGTTCCCGCTTGGCCTCAGTAGCCTCGTTCCGAGCTGCTGCCAAATTTGATTTAAGGGTGGAGAGATTCGGGAGAGTCGAGATATATTCCAATTTCTGCCCGTAAAGATCCCTGAGCTCATCCGCCTCCTCAGTTTTCTTCCTAAGCTCCTTCTTGAGACGATCAACTTCCGACCTAAGTCGATGGAAGCTTGCATGATGAAGCACGGAGGCCTATAAGAAAAAGAGAAGCAGTTGTTAAAATGAGGCAAGAAAATAGAGCTAAGCATAAAAACTAAGGAACTGGACATGCTCGATTCAAAGCCTGCTGAGCTTTGTTGAAAAGGCATGATTCGCTGACTTCAGCCATCTTCTTACGATCTTCTTGGGACACCAGAAGGTACAGATAGCTGGCCACCCCGACCGGCCCCGACAACATGTTTATATCGGCCAACACCTTAAAAGAGATCAATCTCTTTCGATTCGGGTCGGCACTGGGGGCAGGAAAAATTTTCTCCATTCTAGGACCGGAGTTAACCCCGAAACGGTTAGCCACGGGGATGAATAAGTGCTCAAAGCCTGACACGCCAGATGCAGGTATTTCGTAATTCCCATAACCGGTTGTCTCTTCTGGCCCTGTTGGCCCCTCGATCATTTTGCCTTTGGCCTTAGCATCGTCGGTGGGAATATCCACTAATTGAGGGGGCGAGTCTTGTATGCAAATAATGGTCTCAGCCGAAGCCACAGCTTGTATCGGGACGACAGAACCAATACCATATAAAGGCGGAATGTAAAGTGCCTTTGAACCCGATACAGAAGGAGGCGCCTTCGATCCAGCGGCTACGGCCGGGAATCGCCCCGAGCTTCGAGTGGGCGCGGGATCGACAGTGGCATCTTTGGACATCCCGATTTTTGACCTAACACTCCCCACATCCATCGATCTTGGGATATCCCTCGAGCCTACCGGTACCGGAATTGAGCTTTCCACCAAGGGTGGAGTAATCTCTATAGAGCCAGTCAGCTCTTGATTGATGCCCTCGTCGGTAAGCTGGCGCCTGACCAACACCTGGTCTTCATCATCGAAATGATCAGATAGTTGATCAGCAACATCGGCGTCCAAGGCCCGGGCCGAGATATCTTCCGAAGAGGGCTCTCTGGTTGTGAGCCTCGATTTTTTCCTGGTTCCGGAAAGAGCTCGAGAAGACTCGGAGGATCGTCTTTTCCTCCTCTCGGTCTTATCTCCTTGGTCAGGAGCTTCGATGTCTTGTTCATCGGCTGAAGCCTCTACAACCTCTTGCCCCCGGATTTTGGTGGCCTTTGAAAGACCTGTAAAGGAAAGAAGAACAGGTTAAACTTGTCAAGCGCAGTATAGCACATAAATAGGACGGAGCAGCGTTCTGGTGGAAGGACTTACCGTGATTCCCGGCCTTCCATCGGGACCGAGACAAATGCCGCCAGTTGCGGTTGGCATAGGTAAGTTAGGAACATATCTTCCAATTCCATTCATTAATGTATGGAACCGCACTGAGGGTTTGAACAAGTGTTATGAACATACGAGTAAAATCAAAGATTCAGTATAGGTTCATACATATGACCATACCGTACCAAAGTAAAGCTACTTACAGGTTGGGTTCCATTTCTCGGGAAATGGTAACTTCTCGACGAGGAATCGGATCCCCCCGTTCGACTCGGACAAATCGCCACGACCTCGGTTTATCTTCATCAAGACCGAAAAAGGGAGCCTTTTTGGCTCGGTTGGTGAGTTTAGTCATACCCCCTCGAAAAACTCAGGGACTATACAGTCGGAGGAGATGGCTCATCATAAAGGTAATATTCACGTTCGTAGTAAAAGTAACGGAGGAGTACAACGATTCTCCAAAATGACGGATGAATCTGGTTGAGGCAAATATCATAATGTTTGCAAAAATCCACTATCACATGATCAAGCGTACTAAACGTAAAAATATAAGTATGAACGCTTAAATACCCTTCCACATGGGTAGTTACAGATTCATCCTGATCAGGAATAACGACCTCCATACCTTTCCACCCGCTTTGATCTTCCTTGACCTGTTCAAGCTTATTCGGGGGTATCATGCACAAATAATCCGATATATCGGCACCTCAATCCCCTTGTTGAGAAAGATTCTCAACCTTGAAATCCCTGATGGTCGCGTAATCTTATGGGATAAAATCTGTCAATATCGGCTCCGATTTTGGGGCCGAGGAGGTCTCGCCGATTTTTGCTTTTAAAGATTTGCTCATTGTTACAGAAATAGAAAGGTATGAAGACTTGTATGAAGGTTTGAAGATGAGATAAAGAACAGACAAGAAGGCATGAAGCTATAAAGATAGGAAGGTTTGCGTATCCAAGTACACGAAGGTAAAAATTTTCTTGGTAAAAATCAGAAAAGTGAAAAAGTGAAAGGGGAAGGCTTGCTTTTATAGAGTGGGGCCGAGTCGGTTCGCATTCCGTAACCGTCTTCGCCCCCAACCGGGTCTCGACACGTGCCAATGGCAGAGCGATGTGACAGATTTGACCTTGATCCTATCTATCCATGGGAAGCGTACAGGAAAAGGAACCAAATCACCCTTCTAAGTCGTCAAAGCATACGAACCCCGTCATTTTCGATTCCGTTTTTCGAACAAGTTCCCCAGGCCCCCCTTTTTTCTACATCAAAACCACGCGCGAGGCCCCGACGAGGCTCGGTGAGGGCTCGGTTGGCACCAATAGTGTGATCAGGTAAGGCTGTCGTTCGACCACAAAGGATGCAGTTCTGAACCAAGTACAGTCGAATACAAGGAGTAAAGTATGCAAACGTAGCGGCCGATAACGAGACGTTTCAATTTTGGGTATACAACCGAAATAACAATTGATCAAATATTGCAAAGACACATATAAAAGAGCAAGTTCAAACAACGCAAACATAATACACGGTGAAGTCCGATAAAAAATCGATCCGCAAAATTCTATTAAAATTGTTTCATTTCGTACAACCCCGACTTTCTCGGATACATTGGTCTGTCAGAAAAGCGAAAAAGGCCCTACTCTACGGCCATAAACTGGAAAAAAAAAGGGGCGAAAGAAAGAAAAATAGTAACTGCCCTAATTGGCATAGTAAGCCAAAGGTTGAGAACTCCGGCTTATCCTGCGGGATGCTGCGACGGTACATGACACCATCTAGATATCCCCAAAACATTCATCGGGAGCATATGAACCGGGATACTCGATTTTGGCAAATCCTCTTCATCAAATACTATTGTCAGCAGGGGTTCACCAAGAGGTATCTCCCGACGGTTCTCCATGATATGACGAGTTCGGACCTGAGAGCCAACCCCCGAATGTCTAACCGGGATACTTCCAGTCTCTCTGCGCCTAGGTATCCTCGGCAGCGCCGACGTTTTCCTTCCCCAAGCTATATCCTCAGCTACGACTTTTCCCTTCAAAGATCTTCTCGTCAGAAGTCCTGAAAATCAAATACACTGGGTTGAAATACGATGCAAAGAAATGACAATCGAACGATCGGATTAACAAGTTACCGTGGTTTTTGCCATTCCACCCTTCGGGTGCCATTCTCCTCCAGGAACGACCTGAGTTACGGAAAGATCCTAGAAGGGCAACCACCCATTCAAAGATAGTTATAACGAGCTCAGGTTCAATCGGATTTGGTGATGGGTTCCACATCTCTAGAAAATCGGTAGACGATGGATGATGAAGTTGAGTTGTACGTATCATCACAAACCGATGAAGCCACGCCCAGTCATAATCGTCCTCGGGGTCAATTTGGCTTCGGTTTCCCCAAGGAAATAGGTGAATAATTCCCCCTCGGATCACCCGAGGTATGTATATGTGAAGTAAATGATCAAGGGTGAAGGTAATCCCGGCTATGTTAGCCAGTATCTGTACACAAGTCTCCAAATTTGTGGAGCGATCTGGCCGATACACACTCGATACCGGCGACAAAAGTCCTCGACCACTCGAGGAACAGGGACAGTAAACCCGATGGCAAAAGGATAGGCGTACGACAACGAGTAACCAATAACATGGTGATTTATTTTTACTCCATTCCCAACAGGGCAAACGTCGACATCTGCGCCTAAATTGCAGTCTTCCCTGACTACGGTAATGGTGGCATCATCGATATAGGATTCGAAATTCTCCACCGAATCAAGATGGTGAGAGACTTTGCAGTCACCTGTATATTTAAATCCCGATAGGAGGATATCGACAAGAAACTCTAATTCCTCGTCATGACCAATGGCCCCTGTTGGCAGCAGAGGCGAAGACTGTTCTTCACCCTGGGTTAGTAATGGAAGAGAAGCCATAACTGTGGTAAGGACGTGAGTTTGATATGCAATCACAACAAGATTTGGAGAAACAAGGTTTAGGGTTGGAGAGTAAAAATGCATGGCAGAGGAAAAGAACATGGGCTTATATAGAGGAGAGTCCAATAGGTTTTGTAGGAGATTGAGGACTCCAACAAAGGGCGGCTTCCCAATAAAGATTCGGTGGCTAAATAATGATGAACTAGCATCGGGCAGAATGAAGTGTTGACTAGAAGGTCTTGTCCTGGGTAGATGGGTGCAGCTATTCAGCTTTATTTGGGTCTATTTCCCGCAGTCAAAATTTCACCTCGGAAAATGGGGGGACTACCTGTATACGGGTAAAACCAAGGATACGGGTATACTCGGCTTCCCGACGTGAATGTTATGTTCATCATGCTCGGTCGGGATAAGACCGGTATATCTCAATCGGGCATCAAGCCCGATCCGGAATGAGACATTAAGGTAGGATGAGGAGGCGGTTAACCACCATGAGGAGAAGACCGGAATACCCGCCTTCAGCCGGATATTTCGGCACCAATCCCGACAACAGCTGTCAATAGATTCCTTTCCTTACTTAGAATTGTACTAGGGTTAGGACTCCTCTACTATATAAAGAGAATGCCCCCATTCATTTTAGGGGGTTCTTTATTTTTTCACTCAAGAGATAAAGGAAAAATCATGTACAAAGCAAGGCAATACAATTACCTGAGTTCATTCATCCTTTCTAAAATTCTCTTTGTTACTCATTGTTCAGATATCCGATCATAGGGATTCGACCTCGGTTCCCAGTACCCGAGGCCAGTCAGTATACATTTTGGTCAGATCTATATATTTCATTTTACTTATTCGCTTATCGTGTAGTCTAATCTCGTATTGAATTAAACCATATATCCTTAGCAGCGCATACAAATTCAATTGTTTTCCATTTTAAAGCTAAACAAATACATAGGCAAGATAAGCTTTCCTATTCCTATCGAAAAAAGGAGTTCTAAAACGTGTCTTCCCCAAATTCTGTTCATATATGAAAAAGGAGTTCAAAAACATGTGTTTCCTAAACTTATTTAGGTAGCGCGCAATCAAATGTGGGAACCGCCGTAAGTAAATTGTACCGTTGGTTTCTTAGTGGAGGCAGTAGCATTGTAGTAATATGAGTTATACCATTTGACTACATTTTCACCGATACTTGTTGTAAGTTGTTTCTTCTAGTTAAAGTAATTAATTCATAACCAATCTTCATTTTACTTTATTTTTTGTTTGTGATATTATTGTCGTTGAAATATGTTACTAGCTCTCGGTTCGTATCTTTTTATAAATTTTTTGGTGGAGCAATGTAGGTGCGCGGATACCCGATTTTGACACCATCATTAAATTTGTGCTCATTTTTGCACGTGTATCCACTTCAGACATACTGTATCTCAAGTTAGTCTTAACAAAGTCTAAAGTTTCATGTGGATGAAGTTCAGTCACATATATCTGAAGTTTAGTCATTTTTGCCTCACTGCTTGAACTTTAGTCAGAAATTGAAATTCGGTCACTTTTACCTTACTTCAGGCACATATGGGTGAGGTTTAGCCATTTTACCTAAACTTCAATCATTTTTGTCTTACTTCAGGCACATACACCGAAATTTAGCGCGGCATTTTAATTTTGCTAGAACTTCAGTCACATATGGTTGAAGTTCAATCATTTTTGCCTGATTTCAGCCATATGTAGCTGAAGTTCAATCATGTTTGCCCAATTTCAATCATTTATGTCCGAAATTCATGCACATATAGCTGAAGTTCAAACAAATTAAAATGATTAATCTTCAGTCAGATATAATTGAAGTTCAGTAAAAACTAATTGACGTCCAGCCATTTTTACCGGAACTTTAGGGAGAAATCCATGAACTTCAGTTATACGAAACCTCAGACCTTTTTGTCAAGCATAACTTCAGACACTGCGCATCCGAAGTGGGTATACGTGCAAAAAATTCAAAAAGATGAATACTGATTAATAGCGGTGTCACAACAGGCTGCCCCGTGAATCGTGATATTATTACGACCAATGCATAAATAGGAACCGAATATTGGAGATAGTACAGTTCAAATTATAATATGGCTTTTAATCTGACAAAATACCGCGAGTATCAGAGGTAGCACATAAAATACCCCACAAAATGAGAGTAAATACAACAAAACTTATTGTACTTTCAAGGAGATCGCAGAATTCGAAATCACAAGAAAGTAAAGGAAAAAGGGTCAAAAATGCCCCTCTACTTGGAGAAAAGGCTAAAAATATCCTCTATTACAAATTTGGGTCAAAAATACCCCTACCGTCATTAAAGTTTTCAAATATACCCCAGTCTTAATGAAAATCCCCAATATAATCCGATTTCATTTTTAAACCCGCTTCATTTAAACCCGACCCAACTAAATAAAAAAGCATATAAGTTACTCGCTCCTGTGCCTAGTGGCTCCAGATGTAGGACTCTGGAATAAGTTGGTCGCATATGGGTTTTTTATGTGGAGCCACTAGGCACAGGAGCGAGTAACCCCATTTGCGTTTTTTATTTAGTGGGGTCGGCTTTAAATGAAGCGGGTTTAAAAATGAAATTGGGTCATGTTGGAATTTCTGTTAAGATAGGGGTATATTTGAAAACTTTAATGACGAGAGGGGTATTTGACCCAAATTTATAATGAAGGATATTTTTAGCCTTTTTCCAAAGTAGAGGAGCATTTTTTTACCCTTTTCCCGAAAGTAAATAGATTCTATTTCGAACAACAATTGGATAATGAATTAGTTAAAAAAAAAAAAACTAAAAAAAAAAGGGCCACATTTTCCTGCTAGAGTGAAAAGGAAGGGTGTTGGTGCCCTTTAATTTTAACAACGGTTGCAAACTAAAATTATATATAAATAGAGGAAAAAGACATAGATTGCACTCTGAATTATACCCAAATAGGTTAAATAAAATTCACGTTTTAAATGTGTAGGGAATAATAAATCGCTCGATTAGTTGGAGAGTGAAGTCGACATTTCCGATATAATTTAGGGTGCAATCTATGTCTTTCCCCATAAATATATACATGGCATACATATATTAAATTAGTATGAATGCCCACTATTAGTCCCACTACGAAGATGTTTTTTTACCAAAAGAAACGCACTATTGAAGATATTACAAGTTAATTTATATACTGTAAACTCCAAATCTAACAAAATACCATGAGTACTCTAAGAACCCATATAATAAATTAAAAAAAACAAATATAATTATTACCGTTATCGTATTTAGAGAGATTAGAAATCAAGATCTTGTAATTGGATGTGATAACGTTTTTTTTTTTTTTTTTTTTTTTATCTTTTCATTAACTCGTCTAAATTTGAAGACATTATCAAGATATTGTTTTAAAATCTGAACATTAAACAACTAAGTGGTCATTTTCTCATCATTTCTGCGCATAATTTATCTCTATTTAAAACCAACATTAATAAATAAAAAATCCATATAAGGTACTCCTTCCATTTAATTATATGTTTATTACTTTCATTTTTAATCTTATACAAGAAATTGTCATATTATTATATTTAGTAAGTTTTAAATTCTAATATTTCCATTTTGACCTTAGTGATACTTTCTTACACTAACGACATGACATGTTTAACACTAAACGATTCAAAAGGTATTTTTGGTATACCATACAGGCATACATACATTTTTAAGATAATGACATTCAAAATTCTTCCTAATTACATTATTAAACTTCGTGCTCAGTCAAATTAAGATTTATTTATTGAATGAATAGGGTAATAATTAGTTACTATATCAATAAAATTAATATAAGAAAATCTTAGTTATATGGAGTGATGAAACATATAATATGTTTGGGATATTACAAAAACACCCTAAAATACAACCAGTCATCATGTGGAGAAACAAATGCAAATAGCAAATGAAGTTGTGAAGTTACAAGCAACTTTTGCATGTATTTTCAAGAACATTAGAAAAGATTTCATTAGAATTATTACACACACTATGAAATATGAAAGCTACACATTAACCAGGCCTAGGTCAGCTTCTTTTAAGTCGCAATTTCTAAGCGTAGTTATTTAGCGGGTCTCTTTTATTGACCTTTAACTGATTATACGATCCAGAATTTACCGAATTTACATCATGGATATAGGATGTTGGATTTGAAAAGGACATTAATACATGAACACTACAAAATCCAAAATTACATTAATTTACTTGTTTCAAATCAATGTATTTACAAACCTTTTTTGCTTTAAATGCTAGAAATGGTAAGGACTTGGCCAAGAAAGCAGTTAGCAATGAAAATAAACTGACCAACTTTTGGAACCGAAAAAACGATTCTGAAAAGAAAAAAAAAACATGGAAGCCATACAACATATATACACGTATTTTGAGTGCAAAGTAACATATTAAGACCAACAAATCAAAGTACAATAAACTTGAATTGTTGTTTTATATATAAAAGTGCTGCACTTGATCATCTTGTTCACAAGTTTCCTAGTACCAGTAACTAATATAAACTTTTCAGGAGAATCAATTGTTTTATCTTTCGTTCTAAATTGTTCTTTCTAATGTCACTGCTTCGCTATATATATATATATATATATATATATATATATATATACCCTAATCTGTAGAATTAGGATCAAAGTATAGTTATATTTGCTAAGATTTCATTGAACTGTTTCTTTAAATTGAATATGTTCATGTTATAACTTGATTGTCTTGATTACACCACAATGAACTGGAAAGATCATGCAAAACAATACTACTAGGCCAACGAGATTTATATAATTGGCCATCATATTCAACGCGCGATAACTAATTAGCACTCCAATTCCTGAAGATATTATTATATTCAAGCAGCGCCGATTATCATCAAAAATTCTCTTTCCGCTTTCATATCACCATCAAATTCCACTGTCCTTTGGCGCTGCTTCATTAACTTTCCCTTCTCTAATTCCCGAAATTATTTCTCCCAGTCCTCTTTTTTCTTCTTCATCTGTTGTTCATCGAAATCTTTACCAAAAACTTCTTTTTCCGCTTTGATAATTAATTACATTTGCAAAACGTTTCTTCAACATCGCAGCTCGAAGCAGTTTGTTATCTTTTTCTAACACCGCAATATCAAAATCGTAACTATCCGAAACTTGAGAGAAGTTCCTCTTCCTACCGCAACAAGCCGTCTTCTTCGAGGTTGGGGCAAAGGTAACCTTTGATTGAGAACAAAGCATCATATTTGCTAGAAGTAATTAAACCCTAAGAGATTAGTAGAAGAATGTAAGTTGAGTGAATTTAGAAATTTACACTAAGTAATATATAGGAAAGATTAGGCCTTCCTATTCCTATACGAAAAAGGAGTTAAAAGACAAATATGGGAACCGCCGTAAGTTAATTTTACCGTTGGGTTTCTTAATGGAGGTAGTAGCATTGTAGTAATATGTGTTATGCCATTTGACCACATTTTAGCGGACACTTGTTGTTAAGTAATTTCACAACTGGTCTTCATTTTACTTTACATTGTTGTTTGTGATATTATTTTTGTCCAAATATGTTACTCTCGGTTCGTGTCTTTTAAGTAAAAAAAAAAAAAAAAAAAACATTGGTGGTGCAATGTAGGTAGGGGTAGTGCGTGGATACCTGATTTTGATGTCATCATTAAATTTGTGTCCTTTTTTAAAAGTTTTTTGCACATGTATCCACTTCAGACATAAAGTATATGAAGTCCATCTTAACAAAGTTTGATGTTTTGCGTGGCTAAAGTTCAGGCACATATATATGTCTGAACTCTGAAGTTTAGTCATTTTTCCTTACTGCATGAACTATAGTCAGATACTGAAATTCAGTCATTTTTGCCTTACTTCAGGCACATATAGCTGATGTTTAGCCATTTTACCTGAACTTCAATCATTTTTGTCTTATAGTTCAGGCACATATGGCTAAAGTTTAGCCATTTTTAATAAAACTTCAGTCACATTTGGCTGAAGTTCAATCATTTTTGCCTGATTTCAATCTTATGTAGTTGAAGTTCGATCATGTTTGTCTGACTTCCATCATTTCTGTCCGAAGTTCATGCACATGTGGCTGAAGTTCAAGCAAAATGATTAATCTTCAGTCATATATAATAGAAGTTCAGTAAAAAAATAACTGATATCCAACCATTTTTACCGGAACTTTAGGTAGAAACGCATGAACTTCACTCATATGTAACTTCAAACATCAAGCGTAACTTCAGATACCTCCTATCCGAAGTGGGTATACGTGCAAAAATTAGAAAGATGACTACTGATTAAATAGCGGTATCAAAACAGGTTGCCCTGTGAAATTATTACGACCAATGCATAAATAGAAAATCGAATATTGGAGATAGTACGAATCAAATTATAATATGGCTTTTAATCAGACAAAATACCGCGAGTATTAGAGGTACCACATAAAATCCCCCACAAAATGAGAGTAAATACAACAAAACTTTTTGTACTTTAGGGAGATAGTAGAATTCGGAATCATATGAAAGTAAATAGGTTCTATTTCGAACAACAAATCTATATATAATATAATGCTAGGAAATAGAAAGATGATGTGGCACCTCTCTTTGGTCAAGGATCCCATTTATATTTTTTTTCCTTTTTTGACATTTTCTCTATTACTTTCTCATTTATGTGCTATGATAAAAAACCTCAAAAGTCATAACTCTCTTAATTATGTAAAATATAAGATGTTAAGATAGATACTAAAATATCATTTCCTTAACTCTTTGATTTCAAAGTCACGTCTCTGAATTAATTAAATACTTATGAAGCAATTAAGAGTATTAACAATGGCTATGACGCAGTATTAATATAGAATGAGTAATGGTGAATTATTAGAATGAAAGAAATGGAAGGCTCTGTAACCTGAAGTAATGCTTTTAGTATATCTTTGAACTAGTGTACTTGCCCGCGCTTTGCGCGGTCGAAAAAGAATTTGTTTTACACATATAAGAATCATAGATTTAATGAAAGAAACATAAAAGATACAAAAAGTTTGTCATAAATAAATTAAAATATAGATAATCTCCACATTTAGCTTAAAATATTTATTTCTTCCGAGGGAATAAATTTTTACAGATAAATGCACAAAAAGTGAACACATGCTAATAAGCATAACAATTGTAGATGTACTGAAAAGTAAGAGAAATATATGGAGAAAAAAAGATGAAAAAGGGCAATAATAACATAACTTGTTTGTCGGTCTTAAACCTCTCATAAGCCAAGAATCATATTTATCTCTTTTCTCTTTTTTTTTTTACTTTTCTCTATTTATTTTTTTGTATTTTCCCTTCTATTTTCGATGTATCTTTCTAATAATATTAAATGGCTCAATAACTAATACTCCACTTCTTCCTATTTTTTCAATTCTCAATTGCAGTATTTGGCTGTGCATTTAGTAATGCAATAAAGAGAGGTTCTGTCTGCAAAACAATACTCCCTCCATTCACTTTTACTTGTCCACTATGAACTTTGTATATCCTTTAAGAAATAATAAATAAAGTGCATATTTTATCATGATATCCATATTAATTGGTGTATAATTGTATTGGATTTGAAAATGATTTGGAATGAGTAATTAATGCTAAGGGCAAAATAGGAAAAACAAATTATTTTTCTCTTGATATGCGAAAGTGGACAAGTAAAAGTGAAAATCTATTTTTAGAATAGTGGACAATTAAAAGTGAACGGAGGGAATAGTTGCGTACTGTGTATTAGTAGTAACTCCTTTTTACGATTCAAAATTAAAACGGTTTTTGGTTATTTTACGAGTAATTGTATATTTATTAGCCATATATCATATTCAATAAGAATGTAGTAAAGTATACAAAATGAAAAGTTTTCTATGCAACAGTTAATTACCATAATTATAAGAAGTTATGAGCCAATTATTAGTACTTTTTTGCCTCCCCTATTCTTTCTTCTACAAATTATTAACTTCTCTTCCAGATTTCATGCACAGTACAAATTATAAATGTTATACAAGAACATTGACTTGACACAAATAAAAATATTAAAATTTCAAAAAATTACAAATCGAAAAGTACGAAGTAAATCAATTTAAGAAAGCTAATGATATTTACATGCCGATCAATAAAATATTAAGGAATAATTTTAAAGCCAGCCATTTTTTTCTTCTTTAATACACAAAGATATTGAATACATTGTCCATAAAAAAATTATGAACACACGTGCTTGTTAGCCGTGAGCCTCTCTCTGATCACCTCGACCTAAAATTAAAAAAAAAAATACAAAAAGTTTATAGGAATGAATACCTCAATATACGGAAATATTTTACGGTTATAAAGCACGATTTTTTATGATGATTTCAAATTTAAAAAGCAAACTCGCATGTAGTGGTGCAAGGGGAATAGATCGGTAGGAATAGAAATGACATGGGAGTTTTTAAGAATTGTGGTAGCTTTTGTTTTGTCATTCTTTTTTTTTTCTTTAATCCCTTTTCGAATCTTTTATAACATTTATAATTTGTCGATTTGGTAGATCCTGTAACAACAGATATATAGATACCAATCTATAAATCTGTCAAAAAAAATTCAATCCGACCCTAATTACATGTCACCAAATAAAATAAAAATTCATCCTAGTTAGAGTTAAAACCAAAGAAAAGCAACAATTGGACAATTTAAGACCTTGAGTTAAAAGGGAAAAAAATATACTCCTTCCGTCCCAAATTATGTGACTAACTTGGCTTTTATGTTGGATTAAATCAACTAAGTATTATAAAATTGAAATATGGATATCTTCTCATGTCAATATGGCAAAATCTGGTTTCAAATTAAAATATTGATCAAACTTTACATAATTTAACTCTTAAGAGGCAAAAAATATCACATAAATTGGGACAAAGGAACTATACCTTATCTAGCTTCTAAGAGTTTTGAGAACAATCATGTATTCGATGATGTAATGCTCTTCATACCAAATTATTCTAAAAGTCTCGTGAATCTTCTTCTGCAATCAAGACACAAAAGTAAAGATCTATTAGCTTACCCTAATCAAATAAGTCAGGTTGTACAATCAGAGAAAGCAATAGATATTATAAATGAAGATGGGAAGAAGATGATGAATGACGAAGAAATACGAAAATTAAAACTGACGAAAATTATAAACCCAACCATACATAAAACGTATGAGTTATGGAGGAAAAATTCTTATAATAAAGTATTATGTTTTCCACATATACACCTAAAGAAAAAAGATAGTGGAATAACATTTTGCGGAAACAAAAACAGTAGGAATAGCTTTTAGAAAGAAAGAAAAAATGTGGACCTGGAAAATAAGAAACCAGCAACCCTTGAAATGGCCCATTCTTCTATTGCCAATAAAGAAATAGTAATATGCTGGAAACTTTTAAGCTTCTGGTAACAGTTAAATCGTGGGTTCATATGCTGGAAACTTTCAAGCTTCCCCTCATTTAATAATGCAATTATTTCCTTCTCAGTTAATTATGTAATTATTTAGCCACTTTTAAATATTTAAAAAACAGAAAAAATAGGAGAAAAAGGCAAAAAAAACCACAAAAAAGATAAAGAGCAATGCTGGCCATAGAGAGGTGCCACATCACCTTGTCTATGCCTAGCTTTATATTATATATAGATATAGATGTGGAGATAATGGAGGATTAATTCCGCTCCATTTTTCATATTTTCCTCTCCATAAATAAGCTAATTTCCTCTCTTTGGATAGCATATTCTATCCAGTTTTTGAGTTTCTTCTATAATTTATTTTCACTCTTTTTTAATGAAGTTGGAGTAATTTTCCGGCAATACAAAGATGGATAAGTTGGCGTTAAATCTGTGGCAAACTTCCCGTTGGACAACAACAACAAAAAAAAAAAAAAAAAAAAAAAAAAAGGCCAGCGACAATATGAGAAAAGAGAGACGGACAGAAGATCTGTTCATAGAAATTTCGTTCTTGGTTAGTTTGAATATTGATATTAATTATTGCTTCTTGTTTCGCTTTCATTTCAAAAGTGATTAACTATTATACAAGTTATGACTAAAAAAAATTTGCAGACTTGTAGTCTCGATGTTTGGAAAATTATGATGATGAGAATTTCTAATTTTTTGTTGTGCGGTCTATAAACAATATTCGCAATATGCATGGTCGGATGAATTTGTTGGTTGTAACTTGTATATTTAAATTTATTATATGTAAATTATTTTCTTCATTCGACATTTTAGTTAAATATACTAAGACGTAATCTAGCAGATACATGATCATGATTTTGCTTCCTAAGAGCGGATAAAGAAAAAATTATTACTCCTACGAGCGGATTAAGAAAAAATTATTACTCCTACGAGATAGCGGAGATATATAAGAAATTCAAGAAATGAGGAGGTGATGAATCGCCTCTCTTTGGTCAAGAAACACGATTATCTTTTTCTTTTTTTTTTTTTTTGTTTTTTTTTTTTTTTTTTTTTTTTTTTTGCCTTTCTCTTCCTTCTTTCTCCAAATAGAAATGTCTAAATATAAAATTTTCATGAAATTTCAATTACAATCCTTCATTATATGCTTAAATAACACTAAAATCTACACACATAGTGTCTTAAATCTCTATTTTTACTATAGCCTTTAAAAGATTATACGGGCTTCCAAATATTATTGTAAAATTTTTGCTTCTTGTCCATCCATATGATTGAAGTTTATTAATTAATTCATCAATTGTCCAACAATTATTTTAAGAGTCAATTTTCTGAATTTAATGTATAGTAATTATGATATTGTTGTTATAGATAAGGGCAATGAGAGACATTATAAATGTAATAACGAATTATAGTAAATGAAGAAAATGGAGAGTTATAGCATGTCATCTTGCTCATCCTAAAACTTCAGAGAGTGGACTGGTTTTGCAACATTCTGTAATTGAGATGTTATGAAATCCAACAAATTCTAGAGTGTTATAGCATTTTGTAATTGAGATGTGATGAAATCCAGCATATCCCAGAGTGTTGTAAGATT
This sequence comes from Lycium ferocissimum, assembly GCF_029784015.1. NCBI lineage: Eukaryota > Viridiplantae > Streptophyta > Magnoliopsida > Solanales > Solanaceae > Lycium > Lycium ferocissimum. Next base: position 15,999,707 of record NC_081349.1, read on the forward strand.
TCAGAGAAATCGTCAATTTTCGCCTCTTTCTAACTACTAATCTTCTCACTCTCTTGATGTTATTTAACCTATAATATTTGTAACAAATTATTTCCGTCTAATAATTTTAAACTATTCTATAATTTCAATCATATTTAATCTTTTTATGACTATATTGAAGGGCGGATAAGTACACTAGTGAATAATGATTTAGTTAAAAAGAAGGCCACATTTTCCTGCTAGAGTCAAAAGGGGGGTGTTAGTGCCCTTCAATTTTAACAACGGTTGCAAGCTAAAGATGTCCTTTTTTTTTCTTCTTTTCCTGTTTCTCCCCATGTTACCGAAAAGAGATAAACACTGACAATTTTAATTGATCATCTTCATGATTTCCAAGTAAAAGGTTGAGGTGAAAATACCTTAGACGCACTCAGTATTTATATTAAACTGATTAATGCAAAACAAGTAAAGTGTATACAAATTTTTATCAGTTAAAATCATGACTTTGTGATATGTACCTCATTTTAGTTTGAAACACTTAAAGCTACATTGTTTAACTTGTTGTAAATTAACTCTGGATGCGGGTAAATATTCCTGTTAAATGTGCTAATATCTTTTAAGAAATACGTAGCACTGGTTGCATGCAACAAATATGTACCCCTTCGTCTCACATTACTTGTCACATTTTTCTTTTGCACGCCCCTTAAGGAATCTTAAATAAGAAGTGTTTTTTTACTAATGTATCCTTAATTAACTTTTTTTCAATAAGTATACACTATTTATGTGCAACTCTTTTCAATAAATATACACTATACTAGACGGCCTATGCCCGTACGCACTTTAGATTATAGTGTATCTATCTGTATGTAGTTGTGTTTAGATAGTGATTATATATATATTTTATGTTGCTAATAAACATACATAAGTTTGTATATATATATATATACTATGTTCAAAACATGATTAATATAACATTGTAGTTTGTGCTCTGTATCTAAAACTTTATTATATTAGTTTGCTACGAATACAAAATCGGCAAAAATTTATTAATATTTTTTAAAAGAGAAGACTTGTTTAAAAGGAAACTATTTTCCTCTCTTTGAGATAAAACAATAGCAATATTTAAGCATCGTTAATATCAATTTTAATTCGATTAATTTAAAGGTGTAAAATACTTATTATTTTTTATCAAATTTTGATTTGGATAATTCTAATCCTAATTATTAAATTAATTTTACATGTTTAAAATGAAACAAAGTAGAAATTGATTTTCTATTTAAACGAAGAAATACTATTTTTTTAATTTTTGGTAAATATTCTCGGTTTAGCTCATTTTACTTGTCATGTTGTCTTTTGCATGGTTTTTTAAGAAAACGTCAATTATAATTATAATTTGACTAATTTACCTTATTTATTATTTGACTCCATTTGATATTTATTTTTTTACGACATTAATCTCTTTTCACATTTATCAGGCTAAGAACAAAAATGAAAAAGTAATTAAATTCTATCTTATTTTAAAATATAAATATTTTAAGTATATTTATTTTAGTAAACATAACAAATAAATGACATGGCGGAATAGCAAATACAACAGTTCAATATCTAGATTACTTAACCTAACAAAGAAAATTGTATAGTTTGACTACTTAACCTTCTGAAGAAAAGCAATAATATGGGGTCATGTTTTTTGTTGTCTGATAATTTCATTTGCTCCCACTAATGGATTGATACGCATGTGGTAATGAATCCATCATTATTGACTTAATGGGATACTTTGGAAATTACATGAATATTGTTTGATTTTTTAATATGGGGCGCCCTTTTTTTTTTGGGGGGGGGACATTAATTATTAGTTTGCACTGTTTTTATGCATACATATATATATTATGTTCAAAACACGATTAATATAACATTGTAGTTTATACTCCGTATCTAAAACTTTATTATATTAGTGTTTGCTACGAATACAAAGTCTGCACTTTTTTTTAACACTTTGTTTTTTTAATATGGGATTCACTTTTTTTTTTTTATATTGCTTGATTTTGTTAATATGGGGTCTACTTTTTTTTCCCGTGAGTTTGGAGATGGTGGGTTCCGCTTTTTTTTTTCTTCTTTTTATTTTTTTTATTTTTTATATTGCTTGGTGTTGTTTAGTATGGGGCCCACCCTTTTTTTTTTTTTTAATGGACGACGAATGACGAAGCATGGGTTTAAACCCAAGCTTTGGACATTATTAGTTTGCACTGTTTTTATGCATATATATACTATGTTCAAAACACGATTAATATAACATTGTAGTTTGTACTCCGTATCTAAAACTTTATTATATTAGTGTTTCTTTAAATACAAAGTCGCACTTTTTTTTTTTTTTTAACATTGTTTGTTTTTTCAATATGGGGTTCACTTTTTTTTTTATATTGCTTGATTTTGTTAATATGGGGTCCACTTTTTTTTTCCTGTGAGTTTGGAGATGGTAGGTTCTACTTTTTTTTTATTATTTTTATTTTTTATATATTGCTTGGTGTTGTTTAGTATGGAGCCCACCCTTTTTTTTTTAATGGACGACGGACGACGAAGCATGGGTTTAAACCCATGCTTCTAACTCACTCTTCTATATAGTTAAAATAATTATAATATAATATTATTATTATTATTATTATTATTATTATTATTATTATTATTCATGAGGATGAGCCATTATGCATTATTGTCCTAAAGGTCATTACTTTAATTTCTTGCTCATAAACTGAAATTATAATTTTATAAGGATGAATTATTATATGTTGTTATGCTGAAGAGCTTACTTTTCATTTTTTTCGGTTCAGTAGTGGAATTTATAACGGAGGAGCAAGTCTAACTCATTTTTGAAAAAAACTAAGCTTGTAATTTATCTTAATGATAATAAAAAAGAATGTTAGCATGATACGATGATTATTTTTCGAGTTCTTTGTTCATGATAAAATGATGCATAATTAAAAAAGTATTATTTAAGTCACTATAATGAAAAATACTAAATTTAATTTCAGATCATGAGCGTATTTTTAGACTATCCTATCTAGTTTTAGTTTTAAATTCTTTTACTGAAGCTTTTTTTATTTACGATTTATAGTGTAACGACCCGTTTGGTCGTTTAGCACTTTAAAACTACGAAAAGGGTATGGGACTATATTGTATTTATTTATATGATTTGAATACATGTTATAGTTTATATGAGATGATGAATAAGAGCGAAGTAATCTGACTAACGATATATTTCATCTGGTGAAAGGGCCATTGATGTCTTAGGAATGATGTGTAAAAGGAAAAATAAATAAAGAAGGCCACTTTCATTATGATGCCAGGAATGAGTGGCATCTGAAATGTAAAAATAAAATATAATAATAAGAATAATAATAAAAGTAGGCCAGCCCACCATTCCTTGTTTTATGCATTCCTTGTTTTATGCATCCTTGTTTTGTGCATTTAGTCATCATAACCTTGTGTTGTGCACGTTATATTCCAAAAGGAGGAGGAAAAAAGTAGAAGGAAAAATCTTGTTCTGTGCAAGATATATTACGAAAGAAAGAGGAAAAAAATAGAAGGAAAAATCTTGTTCTGTGCAAGATATATTACGAAAGAAAGAGGAAAAATAGAAGGAAAAATTATTCAGCGATTTCTAACCTGAGGGGAGAAAAAGGACGAACGAAGGGGCTTTGTCAATTAATGTTGAAGGAGCAAAGAAGCTTTATTTTATTTCCACCAAATACAAAGGCAATCGGGTATGGTACAATTAGTTTTATACACTCCTACAAGAGAATATGTTGCGAAGTTTAGTTTTAGTATGGTAGTTATGGCAATCTATGACTCATATTTTCTTGCTTTTCTTGAATACACCGTAGCAATTTCGCTTTCTACAAGCTTTAAAAAGTGGCCCATGATTTAGTCATTATAAAAATTGGTTCTTTATTTAGCTTGATAAGGATATGTTTGGAAGACAATATCTATTATAGAGCCCAAGTGAAGCATACATGAACTTAGAAAATCATCACATCTGTAATGATAATCACGCTTCCTTCCCAGCCATTAAATGCTTCGGTTTTTATTTAGAAATGTTTGTACACTAAAATTGATAAGGATTTAATAAATTAATAATCAAGGTAGTTGTTAGGAATATGAAAATGAAGTTAAAATATAATTAAAGGTCCATTTCTTTTACTTGGGTTTAGTTCATATTATATATATTTCAATTGTTTAATATAAATGTGAAATATAAATCGAGTATTGATGTTGTATTTCTTGGATGATATATATATACGTTAGAATTCCATTTTTGTGCACATGGGATGTAATTTGATTTCGCTTAGACCAATCTCACGTTTTTGGGTATTAAAATTAGGTGAAAGTTAGTGGATGTCATAATGATGTCCTCACCTATGCTATAAATAAGTATGATGATACAAGTGATTATAAAAATAAAATAATACATGTGGCTACTTATTAAAAGTGTTTCGGTTTTTTTTATAGAATTGAGAATGAGGGTACAAAGAATTAACACGTTTTGTCTTGTTCTCTTTTCCTCATTGTTATCTTTAAAAAAAAAAAAATGAAATGATTACTTCACACGTTTTTGTATGCGTTTGGAGGGAATTTTCAGATTTGCTTTTGCTTTAGAAAGTGTCCTTTATGTTTGTCTTACCAATATTTAAATCCTATATTTAATTATGTTCTTATTCTTTTGCTGAAGGTCCTCGGTTCCATTATTTTACTTCCATTTTTGAATTTTGTCTTTGTGTTATTAGTTGCCACTTAAATTTTAAATACATAAGGTATATGTAATTGAGTATTTTGGTAGTGAATTATATGAATACCTTCGGAATCATGGTATTTGAATTACGAAAAGTCGATTTTGTCCGGGTTAAAGATATTGGAGTAATTAAAGGTTTCGAGTCCTAATCCTAAGAAAGGAGAATTAATGATTTAATAGTATATTTATGGATGAAATTGACCAATTTTAATAATATATAATCCTTAGATAATGGGCGAAATTATTTTTCAAATAAAAATTCCAATCTTGCCCTTGTGGGCCCAAGGCCACTTTTTAGGGTGCGTTTTTTGGGCTCGAATATAAATTTAACGTATGGGTGTCCTTAGATTCGTATTCTAACGTAGATCGATATTTTTTATAGATTTTGATTGTTCGAGGCTCTTGCAAAGGAAGACATTAGTTTGATTGTTCGTGGCACTCGCTCGCGTTGAGGTAGGTTACGGTCTACTTTAGTTAGACTACGATTAGAGAATCGTATGTATATATAGAAAGTGACGGGAATGACATATAGGCCTTCGAAAGTAAGGAGAGTGAATTCCGGCTAGTTTGGCTTTGTTAGTTCTTATATGGGCTTGTCGCCATATGTGTTATTTTTTCTCGATTATCACACCGTTCGTATCTCATCTTTTATACTAGCTCACTCACCATGTGTAAAGGAATGGTAACATTGATATGACTTGTATTGGTTGACTATATATTGGTGATATTGTTGAGGTGATATCATGCATGACATGTCTTTTATATTATTGTTGTGATGATTGGTGAGGTGAGTGATCGAGAGACTCGAGGTCTTTGCTTGGGAGATTGAGAGTGAGGAGAGACTCAGAGGTCTTTGCCGGAGATTGAGAGTGACGGAAGAGAGACTCCGAGGTCTTTGCCGAGATTGAGAGTGATTAATAGCCTCCGAGGTTTTACGCTGGAGAGCACGAGTGGTACATGGACTTCGGGGTCCCCCATGGGTCATGACTATGAGGCATTGCCATAGCATGTGTGTACGAGAGCAGTGTGAGAGGTGACTATTGTATTGCATTGCATTCATCCACTCATATATTTGATCGATCATTTGGTGAATTATATCTCTGTCTTAGTTGATTTCATGACTCCTTTACACCTTACTTTGTATACGATACGTGACCATACCGTTTTCTATGTGCTACTTGTTGGTTTCGACTTTATGATGCGTTATCTAATCATTGTCGGCCTATGATGCTTACCGGTACAAGTGTTGTACGATATTACTCTTGCACCGTTGTTGAGTGCGAGTACGATCCGTACTCCGCCCCGCCCGTGGTCGATACGTAGGGTGACATCTTTTAGTTATTCAGGTGGCTACCTTTTCATCCGTGGCCCCCGAAGGACCTCCTCTATCCATTTCTCGTTTTTGTATTCGACGGACAATATGTAGCCTTCGGGTATTTTCGTACTTCTATTCCGTCCTATGTTAGCGCTCTTGTACCCTTTGACTGTTTTGGGTTGTCGTGACATTTCTTGTTATGATAAGTATTTAAGACTTGATAACTTATTCTTAATTAATTTTCCGCTTATTTAACTTGTTATTAGTAATGTGGTTCGCCTACTCGAAGGGATAGTGTAGGTGCCACCACGACTCGCGAATTGGGTCGTGACATATAGTTATGTATCAAATTAATTAGAATATATAATTGCAGGGACCAAATAGTTAAAAAGAATATCATAGTATTATATTTGGTTATGCACAAAAAGTTTGTGAAAACTTAAATTTGTCAATATAATATTACATGGAATTCATTAATATTTTAAAAAGAGACAATTTACATAAAAAGAACTCCTTTCCCTTTCTTATTTGAGACAAAATAATATTAGTATTAACAATTATGAACTAATTTGAAAAATAATGCAAGCAATCTGTTATAACAGATGAAAAATTGATTTGATTAATTTTAAAATGTAAAAAGATTATATTGTCAGTATTATAAATTGGACCCAAAGTAACACTTGTTCATCAAATTTTAATTTGGTAAATTTGAAAAATAAATTAAAATTTTATTAGTTCATAATACATATTCTATTTAAATTTATAGCTAATTCTTGCGTTTCAATTCAAGTATCTTATTTTTATTTTTAATATGCCATTTTTATTTGGTTCTTTAATTGGAAGAGAGTTTAGGTATATTACATAATCTTAATTTAATATTTATAACATTTAAAAAAAATTCTTATTTTTTAAAATTCCATATCTAATTTTTCTATTGAACCTATTACTACCTCCGGATAAAAAAAAAGAGTCTATTTAGCCATTTATACACCCCTTAAAAAACTACTCACTCAAAAAAAAATGTAAATTGACAAACTATTCCTAATTAAATAGACATTGTGATTTGATCACATAATACTTAATAGGGGCAAATTTGAAAAGATAGAGTTAATTGTTTTTTGATTTAATAAGTGAATACTTTTTTTGACTCAAAAAAAAAGAGCTAAGTAGACACTTTTTTTTCTTTTATCCGGAAGGAATAGTTTACTTTAATTGAAAGTAGCAAAATAAAATAATTAATTACAGTAGATGTCATGCTACTTTTTTTTTTAAGTAAGAAAGAAAAAGAAATTGATGGTCTTGATTCTTTGAATTCTAGTGGGGCCACGTTTAGGCACCCACTTTTCAGAAATGGCACAAACTATTTGCTTGTCATCATACACACACACTGGCAACTGTATCATTGGTATGACGCGAATCGAATGAATTAATAAAACCTTTTAGTCGTCTACCCTCACTTTTCACTTTATTTGCGAAAATGCCATGACTGATGACGAAAAAGTGAGCAAACTCACTCTTCTATATAGTTAAAATTTATGTATCTTGTCCATATTGTTTACTTTCAAAACGATTATTGTTAAGGTCAAAATAGGAAAATTTTAATTAATTCTTTCTTGATTTTGTAAATTGATAAGTAGTAGTTTGGGAAGAATAATTTTAGTAATGTTGACAAAATTAAGATCTCAAGGGAGTATCCGACATGATTAAATCTAGACGGGCATATACATTCGTTCAATCCAGCCAAAATTTGGTCCAATTAAATAAGAAAAAATTCTTGAGCCTTGTAATCATATAAAGCTATATTGCTCTGCCAAAACATATATGCTAGTATGTAACAGTTCAAGTTACAGAAAACAATCTCAAACAAATATTTTGTAGAGGATCAAGCCCTAAATAATTCTTTTACACACCAAAAACAGTTCTTACTAATACTTTAATTAAGTTGAAATCCACTTTTTTTTATGTATTCTTCGGGCTACATCAATCAATAATTAAAAAAGAAAAAATCCTTTCAAACTATAGTCAAAATCTAGTCCATTTTGTGCTTGCTATAGCAATCCTCGAACAGTCTCTTTGGCACGGTAAGTTTAACTTGGCGTTTTCAATCACTTCGCGCAATTCCTTTTTCCATATCTCTTTTTTCTTCTTCATTTGTTGTGAATATAACTTCAACTTTGCTTCTTCCATCTCTTCATCCAATTGTTTTCTCCACATCTCTTTTTTCTTCTTCATTTGTTCTTCATCAAATTCTTCCTCACCAAGCAGCAACAAAATTTCTTTTTCTCTCTGGCCATGTGAGTGCAAAGACTTCTTCGCTTTTTCGATTTCTTCGAGCAATTGCTTTTCCCACATTTCTTTTTGCTTCTTGCAACAACTCATCTTGCTTGAACAAAGTATTACTATAAACAAAAACCGAAAGTTTTAGTTGATAACGAAGTATGTAATGTAAACCTGGCGAGAACAAGTAGAGGAACAATGTAATATATATAGGCAAGATTAAGCTTCCCTATTCCAATCGGAAAAGGAGTTCTAATGTATTTTCTAAATCCCATTCCTATATGGAAAAGTTAGTTCCAAAAACGTGTGTTTCCTAAAATTATTAAGGTACTGTGCAATTCAAATATGGGAATCCCTGTAAGATAATTGTACCGTTGGTTCCTTGATGGAGGTAGTAGCATTGAAGTAATATGTGTTATACCATTTGACCAAATTTTAATTGATACTTGTTTTTAAGTTAGTTCTTGTACTGCAAGTAATATCACTACTGATCTTCATTTTACTTTGCGTTGTTGTCTGTATATTATTGTCGCTCAAATACGTTGCTCTGGGAAATCGCATCTCTTTCTTTTTCATTTTTTATTCTTGTTTGGGGGGAGCAATGTGGGGGAAGTGCATGGATATCCGATTTTGATGTCATCAGTAAATTTGTGACTGCTTTTTAAAATACTTTGCACGTGTATCCACATCAGACACAGTCATTTTTACTCACTTCAATCATTCTTGCTTGAACTTAAGTCACATATGGCTGAAATTCAGTCCTTTTTGCCTTACTTCAGGCACATTTAACTAAAGTTTAGTCATTTTTGCCTGAACGTAACTTCAGTCATATATGGCTGAGTTCGATCTATTTTGCCCGATAAGTTACCATTTTTTCCTGACTTTAATCATTTATGTCCGAAATTCATGCAATATCGTTGAAGTTCAAGCAAAAATGACTGAATTCAGGCAAAAAAACAGTCATATATAGTTTAAATTCAGGAAAAAATAACTATAGTCCAACCATTTTGACGAAACTTCAAGTAAAAATGTATGAACTTCACTCATATATAACTTGCTGAAGTAAGAATTTGTCAAGCCTCACTGCAGACACCGCACATCTAAAGTGAGTATATGTGAAAACTTTTTTAAAAGGTGAATACATATTAAATGCAGGTGTCAAAGGATGCCCTATGAATTTTTTACTGAGTAATGCATATATAGGAAACCCGACATTGGAGATAGTACTAGGCAAATTATATAATTTCAAATCTGCCTAAATACCGCGAGTATTAGAGGTGCCCACATAAAATAAGAGTAAATACAACAACACTTGTTGTATAGGGAGATACTAGTAGAATCTCGAAATCTCAAGAAATTAAATAGGTTCTATTTCGATAACAATTGTATGCTGATATAGTTAAAAAGGAGGGCCATATTTTCCTACTAGAGTGAAAAGGGGGGTGTTGGTGCCCTTCAACTTTAACAACGATTGCAACCTAAAGCAGCCATTTGTTTTTTCTTCTGTTTACTCTTCTATTGTAAGGCTGCGTACGACAACTTATAGATCGCGCAGCGAGAGCATAGCGCACCTGATTGCCCTTTGCTTTCTCTCGCCATGTTACAGAAAAGAGATGAACAGTGATAATTTAAATTGATCATCACTTCATCACTTCCAGACAAAAGTTTGGTGTGGAAATAGCTTACACGCACTCGATAACTATATTAAACCGTTTAATCCAAAAAATGTAACGCGTACATAAACTTTCGTCAGTTAGAATCATGCTCAGTGACATGTATCTCATGTGAGACTTTCAAGGTTAAATTGTCAAATGCAGGCAAATATTTACTGTTAAATGTGATGATACTTATTAAGAAATATGTAGCACCGGTCGCAGGCAACAAATATGTATCCCATATGATTAAATCTAGACGGGCACATACATTCGTCCAATTCAGCAAAAATTTGGTCCAATTCTAGGATTAATAAACTCACTTCTAAATCACTTAAAATCTAGTACCTTCAGAAGACATTGTTAACTAAAACAAAGTCGTCTGATTGTATGATATCAGAAGACTTTGGCTGCCTTTTCATTTATCAGGAAGGTTTCTGATGAACAACATTACTCGTCTCTATAAAACTTATATACATGATGCCACTAACAACTGCTCAAACTTGCTATTATATGTACATCAGATGGAACAGTTTAACACGCCTGCCTCTTCCCCACCCACCCCCCCAACCCCCCAAACCCCAAATTTGTATGAAGCCCAAATGCACAATCCTATCGGCATAAAGGCCTTCTGTATGTATACTCGAAGAGAGGCTATGTGCTGGAAGAATTTGGTTAACTTCCAAGTCAAAGCAAAACAGCATCTTTCGAGTTCGCCAAACAATAGATGAAGTTAGTGCACAGCCTGCTCCAGGAGTTTTGGATAGAGGATATTGCACACCTTATGCAAGTCCTTTTTCTGCTTAAACAGTTTCAACCACTGGTACAGCGAGTTCCTTGGGAAAACTGCAGATAATGATGATCTGCTTCACTTTTGTTTCCTGCTTTAGCTGCCACATGAATCTCTTCGCCTCTTGCTTGTCCTGCTACCCTTGGGTCTCGAAGTCTCAGCAGGTTCGGGGTCGAGCAGCTTTTGCCTTGAAGGACTGGCTGTGTTTGTGGGGACAGGATTATGAGGAGGTTCTCTTTCTTCCTTGCAATCTGTCTCCAAGGCATCTTGACACGAAAGTTTCTCGTACAAAACAGCAGAGTCCAAGGCATACACACGGAGAGCGAGGGCTGAGAGCGTCGAGATTCTTGCTGCAGCTGAAGGTGATGACCAATACCACCAGTGATTTCTCAAGTACTCAGCTTTGATGGTGTCCTCTAAAATAATTGAGGCTTGAACCACCTGAAGGAGATAAATGAGCACGTTTAAGTATCAGAATTTTAGGACCAAAAGAAGAAAACTGAGAAATTCGCTGAGAGGTTTAGCTAACAACTAAATTATTATGTGCTTCAACACAAGAAATATATTCTATTTATATCTAGGAATGCACACACTTTTCTTCTTCTTAATAACCAACGAAATCTTCTGTTTCCAGCTTCGAAAATCAGTGAAAAATAAGCTTCTCCTCTCTATCCTTCTCCCTGAAGTACCAGAGAATCTGAATTTCATTTTGGAATATAAGTCCATTCTTAGCTTAAGAAGATATAAACAGAAATTGATAATGAAAGAATCTTTATTCCAAGTCCAACTAGTAGGAGGACTTTAAGTCTACTATATGCGCATGCGTTATTCTTATTCTTCTTGGTGCTTTCTCCATGATATTTCGTCACTGAAAAGTCTTTTACTGTCTAGTCATTATTGCGGTTTCTACACATCAAGTGGTGAGATAAAATAGGTCTTTCATGATATTCGCCCCACCAATCTTCAGTGAGACCAGATGGCATGCCGACAACACATCCCACTTTTGCCTATGAATTGACCCAAAGCCCTGGGGGCCTATCTAGGAACTCACATATTAACAAATAAAGGCAGTTGGGAAGGAGTTGAATGTTCCTCTGATGAAACATTCTAAAATAAATGAACTGTATATACACACAGCTGCAAAATCATCCTCATGAACTAGCTCAGCTGAACATAATTCAAAACACACACAACTCAAGAAAACATTTGAGCAGAAGAGCATCCTTCATTTGACAAGAACGGGAAAGGGGGCGTTTGGTTTAGAGACAATTTTTTTCTTTTTTTTTTTTTTTCTTTTTTTGGAAATGTTAAAAAGTAAAGGAATAGAATGCAGGGTATATAATGCAGGGAATAGAATGCAGGGTATGTAATGCAGGGAATAGTAATGCAGGGATTATTTCTTGTTGGATGTTTGGTTTAATGTATTAAAAAATATTATATACTGTATAGTTAAAAATATGCGTATACTTTTCAATCAAAATAAAAATTTGTTTACCATTAGGAGGGTGGGTTGTATCATTAGTTGTTTCAATCCATGTGTAACTTATGCAGGTATTGTTTATGAAGAAGGAAAGAGAAGTAAGAACCGAACTGTATACAAATGCAAGATATTATGTGGAGATCAAATCTCCCGAGCAAACCAACCAAACGACCCCTAAGGTCTCTCATAATGCAAGCACCACTAAACTCGAAACGGCCTGCTTAGTCTATAAAGCTTCAATCGAACGAGCAAAACATTTACCTCATAAATTGTAGCTGCAGATTTTACGAAGGCACGCCATGCACATCTTCTCTCTGATTGTGACCTTGACACTCTCAAAGCTTCTTCAGGTAAAGCCGCATCTATGTCAAGCAAGTTGATTTTAAGACGCCGCAAAATTTCAGAAGCGTAACCGATGAAAGGACGCAGTGAGGATTCCGGAATAATAAAGTACATGTTATCCCCAAATTCAAGGACTTTATCCTTGGTAGAAGAGAACTGATCTCTTCCCCTCTTGGTTGCAGATTTTAGTCTCTCAAACATTGGTCCAACCACAGCTAAGTTATTTCCAGTAGAAATTTTGGCTCCATTCCGAGGTTCCTGCTCTGAAGACAATAAATCTGTAGAATTTCCTGCACATACCTCATTTTCCCTTTGGGAGACCAATCCAAGGGCAGAATCACTTAGATGTGGAGATGTGCATGGAACAAATGATGGTGTACCGTTAGACCCAATGAGTCCTATGTCCTTCACCAGCTCCTTGAGAGACGTCGGAGTGATGAACTGTGCTTTGATCTCCTCAAACTTATATGGACATTCTTGTTCGGTTTGATTTTCAGCAGAAGCTGGTTCATTACCATGCTTGTCCCTCCTAGATGCTTCACCATTACCAAGCTTCTTGCTCTTGGAAGCTTGAGACACGTCAATATTGCTCAACGAATTCTCCTGCAGTGTTTCATTTTTTGCCGCTCTTTTCCGCTTAGGAGGTTGTTCACTTGTTTCCCCATTCCGCTGAATGGGTGAATCAATCCTGCACTTGTCATTTGCATGCTTCAGACGTTCCTCAGCATTGGAAAATGTTTGGTGGCAAGACAGACAATGAGGTCTAGACGGCCATAATGGTTCTAGACACTCGCACCTGTATAATCCACCATCAAAAGAAACTCTCACTTTGACACCCATATCCTTGCAGATATCCATTTCCTCTTCTGCTAAGCAACCGTTAATCTTCTTTTTAATTGCAGTAACGGCTCTGGTGACGAGAGAATCAGAACTGAAACAGGAACCAGAATCCTCAGAGGGGATAGAAGTGCTCGGTCTTACCTTGTTATGGACTTGACTGTCCGAATAGCTGGATTTTTTGGTTCTATTATCCTGCCACCGCGAAATGGCCTCCTTCAATTCTTTCTCTCTCGTGTCATCCTCTCTTAGCCATCGACGAAGTAGTTCAACCTCAACATCAGATTTATAAGATGTCCACTGATCAAGATTTGGCATGCCCATATTCTCCCAAGGAGCAGATAAATCTAAAACACCATTTTCTCGTGAACTTTCTACACCATAAGACCACAAACGTCGAGATGACTCCGGCTGTGTACTTGTACTGCCATTAGCAACTATTTGTAGTGAAGTAGACCTGCCACAACTCCAGTAGAGTCTGCCCTCAGAATCCTGTCCCATATATTCCTTCCTAACAGAAACCTCCTGAAGTTCTACTTCTTTGGCAGCAATTGAGTCCTCCAAAGCACGAATCTCATTCTTCAGATCAGATATCTCAAGAAGGTATGCTTGCGCCAAATTTGGGTCAGCTTGTATGGAACACTGACGGCTGTATTTTGTGGTAGGTGTGTGCTCAACCATATGGTTGCTCATGGAGCCTGACAAAGTATTGCCAGGCACCAAACGAGCAGCAAACAGCAACACACCATTTGAACTACTTTGTGAGGACTCCAAACAATTGCCAGGAACTTGAATATTTTCTTGTTGGAGGGTAGCTATGGACACGTCATTTTGCAAACTAGCTTCTTCAGTACCACCTTTTGCAGGGGATGAAGTATTCAGAGACCCTGTATCATCCTTCAACAACTGCTGATGCTGTGAATGGTTGATTGAATCAGGAGAGTTTCTAATATGATTGCTGCCATCATCCAGCTGTCTACAACCACCAGAGATTGACGAGTTATGGCTGCCACTGTCAGGCTCCTGTACCTTCAGTTTACAGTCATTGGACCGTAGAGACGCTAATGCATCTGATCCTCCGTCTCCACTGCTCCGACCATTACTCTTCAGTTTTGCAAGGCTTCCAGTCAAAATTTCCTCTCTGCATTTTAGAAGCTTCAGCTCAGCACTGAGGCTACGCAGTTTCTGCTGCAATTCAGCAGACAGAGAGGCGCTTCGGTCAATATGATCACGAAGAAAGGCTGAATTCAACACCTCGTCACACAGGAATTTAAGAAGGAAAATTCTCTGCACCATGGAGAAAGAAATAGTACATGTCAAATTAGGTTAGGAAAAGCTGCACATAATTCATGTTCTACTTCGATGTTATGCCCAATACGCAATCATAGAATTTAACAAAAAAATTCTGCATGCGGCACAGTTCTCCTTATCACAATCAAATGAAAATTGAACATTAACATGTATATACCGCACAAAGCTCAGTTTTTTCCAGAAGCCAGCAACAAATTTTAATGTCTGATATCATTAGGTTGAAGACTCTACTCTCAGCATGCTACACATTCAAGTCAAGCAGTGCAAGCATGTAAAGTGTGCAAGCTACAGAGTAGAGTGGAGTTATGTAGACAAACCATACCTTTTCTATGACATGAATTTCAGATGTCTACAAATCATTACACACTTGTTTGATAATTCCATGCATATTTCTCATGTTATAGAAGTTTAATGTGAGATATTTCAAATGTCTTAGACATTTGGAAACAAACTCCAATAATTACTTCAAAACATTTTTCCACCATTACCAATATAATTAACAAGTCAATTAAACTTGGAAGACATTGCAAAAAACAGAAAGGGAGACAAGTGAGACAAATACTTATTTCTAGGATCAAGCAAAGATATTATTTCGTACATCTTCCAACAGCAAACAGGCTAACATATACCTAACATTGTGACATCAACATAGGAATACAGAAGAAAGTTAAAGAACATACATCCTCCCGTGGAAGTTCCCAATATTCTTTCAACTCCATTGTGCTTGTTAATCGAGAAAGTGCGTCCATAATCTTGAGAGTTAGTTTTTTTCTGTGCAACCTCCTTTTAACGCATTGACGAATAATATGAGAACCAGAAGAAGCATTCAGGGACTGTGATTTCTTAGCTTCACAATCGGGGCAATACCAATTCCCCCGAGGAACTTTAACCAGCGGAGGATTTAAGCAATACGTATGGTACTCCGAATCACATTTATCACAAAGAAGACAATTGACGTCATCTTTATCCATGCCACATACTTTACAGATTCCTTCCTCCCAAGGGGCTTTAGGAAGTAGGCTCTCATTCACATGAGCTAGGAGTTCATCTCTCGCTTTTGCAGCTTCACTGCTTAAACTGCTGTCATTTGAACACTCGATTTTCTGGACTAGGGGAAGAACCTGGGAGACATGACCAAGCCAAAGCTTAGTTAAACAACAACAATGACAATGGTTTAAGCAAAGAAGTTGAATCACAAACTCAATGGAGCAAAGGTTCAACTCTCAACCAAAATATTAGATTACTGAAAAAACTAAACTGAGTGAGTCAGATAAATTTCAAAAACAAATTTCCTCCAAAAACAATATCATAGTTTAAAGGGTTTTGAATCCAAGCACAAAAAAGTGAATCGACCAACTCTAGTATCATACTGCTCATCTTTTTGCACCTCTGAGCAATCTCATGAAACATTGACTAATTATTCATGCCAGGATATATAAATGATTAGACAAGGAATAATTTAACTTTTCACATGCACCAACCAGAAAGTACTACCGGGTCCACGGCTTCAAGAAGCCAATACCGCACTTGACATACTGAAATAATAAACATTTTGTATTCTTCGTTTCCACTCTGAGAGGAGGTTGACTTATTACGTACTCATGAGGGTCCCTATTTGTATGGAGGATTGGATCTCTTCTGTTGAGAACCATATTATGGTGTAGGTTCTCTTCTGGTATAGGGCTTGTATACGGGGTTTCCCCAATTGTTAATAAAATTATTTACCTTACAAAAAAAAAAAAAAAAAAAGGAGTTCAGCCGATTGCGGAGTGGCTCAACTTCCTTTCTTCGAACTGAACTACCACGACATTTGCTAACTGCATCAGACTCTTAGGATGAAAGAAGACTAGCTTTTAGATTGGATTCCTTTCCTCAACTGAAGTATTGAATTACTTTCACCCATATCATTTCGGCTCTTGCCTAAATAGGAAGAAACATCATGCTTATCTAAAAGGGAACTAGTACTACTACTACACCGTAAATTAAAAAAAAAAAAAAAAAAAGAAGAAGAAGAAGAAACAACCATATAAAATAGTTCAAGGCAAAGCGATTCTTTCCTGCTTAAAAAAATAGGGATAAAGGCTAGAACACAAACCTCTTTTTCATAATCTTCCTCGAATTTCTGCAACAAAGATCCAGCTAAATCAAGCAAATTGGACTTGTTGCAGTACGCAGTCCTTATATTATGCCAAACCTAAAAGAAGAAAAGAATAAGCAATATTGATCGTTTCTTGCCATTAAATCAAAGATATGGAAATAAAAAGAGAAGGATCAAATGAAAAATTGCCACAAAAACTTGAACTAATCATGCATCTTTCTAAGTAAAATGATCCAGTAAATCCCAGATATCTAAGAATATAGCTGTGGCAACAACTACACACAATTTTATACATACTGCAAATGCAATCTTATTTAAGAAACCAGAGTTGGACCTCTCTTTAATGTATCAGTGAAACCATATATACATGTTAAAAGAATTACCTCCCGCACATCATCGATGAAAGATTCATGTGATCCCCCATAGGATCCAGCAGCCAACTTCAGATCAACGGTCCTGAAGTCTAAAGGCCGAGATACCATTGCCGGATGCCCAAGAAGCCCCTCATCGTCATCATTAGGGTTCAGAACAGATCTTCCCAAGAGATTGCAGAAGACTTTATCTTTATCTTCTTTGACAGCTCGCCGCAGTATAATCCGACATTGTTTCATAATGATATCAGACACAGAGGTAGAACTCTTTACCTTTACTTCCTTCTCAGGTTTGGAAGAAGTAGTTTCACTGTTAACATCAGCCAGGACAGAAATTACTGCTCTCTGCATCAAGTTATTTTGATTAAAGGTTAGTCGTTTTACAAAGCTGACACATTTAATACATATTCAAGATATTCATCATGCTGCACCTTGGTTGGCCCTGATGCATTTCCCTTGTAAACTTCCTTACTAATCGAGTACACCAATTTTTCCCTTGCCCATTCAGGTGGATCTTTTTCCAAAGCCTCATTGATACATTTCCTGATACGAGCCCCCACATTTGTAGGCAGCTTCCGTACTGGCTCCAGCGCCTTTGCCCACTCCGGGACTTTTCCATCATCAGCGTCGGCTCCTTTGGCATCAGATTCTTTCTCATCAATGGAAACAAAAATGCTTCCCCTCTTCAGTGATCCAAATATTTGCTTTGTAGCCTCTGCAAGAAGCTGAAATCACACACTTGAGAATGTTTTAATTTTCACAAACCTCAGATAACAGGAGAAGCAAGCATATTGAGAAGACAACAATGTGTATACATTTACCAACAGCCAGATGGCTACAAAATGGACACAAGAAATTCACTCTTCAAGTAGGGTATGAAACACACAAAGCAGGTATGACAAGAACAAACACATTAATTTAACATTGACAAGAAGCTTGAACTATTTAACATTGACAAGAAGCTTAAACTATATTACATTGACAAGAAGTTGACTGTATATCCAGCTCTAAAGACAAGGTAAAAGTGGAAAGCTTTTAGGAAATAACTTTAAGAGGTCTCTTTAAGTGTGTTCCCATATGGAATAAAGAACACAGAACATGAAAAATAGAAAGAACAAGGTGGCGCGTCCAAAATAAATATCTCAAGCAAAGCATATATAATAATACTAATTGCACTTCTTAACGATTAATAAATCAATAGTATTGGCACACTTACGGATCACAAGTTTAAAACAAACATGTTGTAGAGGAATTTATTGGCACACTTGATTTTCTGTACACTTCTGGAGCAAATATGATACTCAATTGATATTGATGATTGAATACTCTTTGTGGAGAATCATTTTTTTTTTTTTTTAATTTCTGTAAGACTCAAAATATTTTTGTATACACCTTGTATGTGGGTGATTTTCCCCAACACTTCAATAAGCTATCATCAAAATACTCTCAGTATAGAGAATGAGAATGCTACAGCCTACATGCAACAGGTGTAAATCTTACCATTGCGGCTTAAAGGGGACACATTCCATCTTCTACGGATTGTACATCACGTCAAAAATTGCACCAAAATAACAAGTATTACTCCACAGAATGAGCTTACAATTGTCATTAACTTGTTAAACGTATAATAGCAATGCACATAAAATGTAGGCATTTCTGCATATTCGCATGTTCTTAATGCACCATAATCAACTATTACTTCCATCCTTTTTTTAAACTAGGTCAGCATCTAGCGAGCCAAGTTAGGCTAGATGTTGCCTCACAAAATGGAAATTCATGTGCATTTTTAAAATTAATGACATCTTGAGATTCTGATCATCTTATTATGTGAAATCAGTTAAAAGATTTTGGCAAAACATGACATAGTATCACCACAAGTATTGTGATGGAAGAGAGATTACTTTAATGACAACATGAAAACAAGGCAAAAGGGCAACAAAAAGTACATATTTAGATTCCTCAAATCAAGAAACAACCATGTGCCATCACAAGGAAAGAAATATGAACTGATCTTACCATTGCATCAGCCTCTAATGCAGCAACTCCCGTAAGAGAGCCACAAAGTGTCCCACCATCACCTTGTAAGCAATGAAATACCTTCCCACTCTCCCGGCAAGCAATTTCTGGAGACTCAAGATTAACTTCCATGGTCCACACTGCTAACATGTACCTCCGAGCAATTTCAGGCCATGTAACTTCATTAATGGGAAGCATATCAAGTCTCGTTTTTTTGAGAGTCGCTAAATTGTCAGCATCTTTTTTCCTGCCTCTTCTAGATTTGAACCCTCCTGCACCATAATTCGGATCGACATAGACAGCAACTTTTGAGACCAGCTCGGTGACGAGAGCTTTGAGCAGTAGACCATGAATCTTTGCCAAAAGCAAACGAGTAAATCCAATAGATTGATGAAAACCCAATCTACCAGATAGAGAGTCCATTTCACCTCTTGCTAAGGCGATCTCCCTGACATCCTGAATCTCGAGTGTGGGCATTTCGATTGAACTTGTTTTATCTGTCCATGGACCAACTATTTCCTCTTCAAGTTCTTCAAATGAAAGTGGAGCTTCCAGCCCCAAGACTTCTGAAAACCTCAACAAGAATTCCCAAACCTAAACACATTTGATAAAATAAAAATGAAAAAGATTCAAAAAAGAAAGAGTAAGCATATGGGAACATCCAATTCCTTTCTAGACAACAAACTCGAAAGTTACAAGATACCTGGAGAGTGTCACCTATCAAAAATGCAGGAATCTTTGTGCTAAGCGGCTTTCCAGCAATACAGGGACGCCTGATGTCAGCGTCCCCCATATGATTTTTGCGTGTTCCAGAAATTCTCAAAGATTCGACAGCTTCCCTCTCATCCTGCATGTGATTCTTTCTTTTAGCCTGCAGGAACCCATTTCTGACTGTTTGCAGAGTTGTGTTGTCCTTTCTCTTACTAACACTTTTATAATTAGTGCATGCAGATACACCAGGAAGCTGTTCTATAATTTCTTGCACGAAGTCTGCATCTAGTCCAAATCTGTCTTGCTCTAACCACTTCACTAACATTTCACAAGCAATTTTAAAATCGAAATTGCTCTGCACTAATCTTGGAAAGTTAAAAGTGCCACCACAGTAAGAGAACTTGGACAATGAACCTACTTCACTCAGCTCTTTTTCATCCATTTTATATACCTCATGACTACAGCAGAATTGGATTACACCTTTTTGCTTATAAGCATCAATGCATGCATGCAGAAGATGCTGGGAAACCATTTCCCACACAGAAGATGTAGATCTTCCTTCCACAACAAACTCCCCCACACTGTCTCCTTGCCCAATAACACCAGGACATACCTTTCCAAACTTTCCAGGTAATGAATTCAGCCACTGCATATTTTCAGTGTCACAATTCAGATCTGGTGGGTCGCACTCTTCTAGCATCACCTGGATGGAAGAACTCTCCTCATCATCCAGCATAGAAGTTACAGAATTACCATTTTCCACATTATCTTCGCCAATACGAGAATCGCATCTAGATGTTAAAAGGACCGTCGAACCAATTGGGATAGACTGCAGGCTGCATGGGTACCTCTTGACCTTGAAAACTGGGCCAGGATCACCTCCATCAGCAACCTCACAAGTAAAAAAAGATCCTGTAATTCTGTCATGCCAGCTAGACAAGTAACCCACAGGCCATATCTCACCAGTGCTGTGATATGATGGTCGAGGGTCAACATTTCCAGCTTGCATAAGAAAGAAGTCCTGAAACTGAACTGGATAGCCATCCTGAAAGAACAGGCAAACGTAAGTCAGTAAAAATGTCAAGCAATTAAGACTACCTGATTCTTCGGACTATGAGGAGATTAGAAATGCAAAAACTAGCATGGCAGTATTAAACTAAATATTGGTAATAGGATGAACATACACTTGGATATATACTCTTGGCTATAGAGCCACCATTACGGAAGAAGTTGCCCCCAGGAGAATTCCGACTTTGTTCAGACTTGCGGGCTTTAGCAGAACCTGAAGCTAATTTACTTCTAAAGACATTTGGCAATCCCTCACGAACTAAAGTAAATTTACCGCCATCAACTTCCACAGATTGGTACAACCCCATATGTTGAGCAACATCATCAGGCGACTCAAAGGAAGTTCCATTTGGTCCAACATATACTGGATAAGTCTTGCATCTTTTGTCACAATACTTAATATCCACATGCCAGCCATCATCTAGATGGCCTTTCATCCCAGCAATATATTCTCTAAGTTCTTGAAGATAAATTTCACGCGTTCTTGGTAGAACAAATTTCTTTGCAGTAAAATCACATACACGATTCCTTGAATCATACATCAATACTGGATCTGTTATGCTTAGATTTATCCGGTCAGAATGAGGTCTATCGAGAGCTGTGTCCTCCAATTGTGACTTACGAATATCCCCTGTAAGTGAGGAAGCCTTCTGAAAATTGAATCCATTCTCCCTATATACCAAAAAAGAGCTTGTTGGGGCATTGAAGGAACGGCCAGTAGAAGAGAAACTTTTCATAGCTTGGAATCTGTGAACACCAGCAATATACATAATATCAGTTTATATGTCCCAGTTACTCCTAAAGCAACCCGTAGAGGGAAAAAGTGAACCCAAAGCATTAAATAAACCTGATCTACCGCATTTCAATATTATGGAAGACAAATCGCACTAATATCCAAATACACTATTAATCCACCTAGATTTCTGAAGCAAAGTTAGTATACACTGTTAATCGCACTAATAAGTAGATAGATCTATAAGATCTAAGTTCTAAGATCTACATTCTGCTGCAAGATGCCCAAATGGATTATTGTTCCTTCTCTATTAGTCAGAGTAAATTCATCGCTATTTTGTCCTTGTACCGAGGGTCTACCGGAAACAGCCTCTCTACCTCCCAAGGTAGGGGTAAGGTCTGCGTACACTCTACCCTCCCCAGACCCCACTTTGTGGGATTCCACTGGGTATGTTGTTGTTTTGAGAAGGGGAAAAGAAAGAATTCCATCTCAAAAGAATGAAAGAAAACAGGAAATGGCCAGCAATCTCAAACTGAATTTGAAAAGCGGCAGCCGGCAGGGTGCTGCATTTCTTTTGCAACCCTTTTGTATACTTTTACTTAGTAAATCGGCTGGACACCACGACGGTATCTCATTAATGTATTACTGTTAACCTAAAAGATAAAAAGAATTAGAAAGAGAAACATCTTGAGGCCCCTTCATAAAATCAAGATGTTACTGTTAAATAAATGGACCTTGGGCCTATAAGGATACAGAATTGCCTTCCACCCACCGATGCGGCACTTAGAAACGGACCTTGGGCCTATAAGGATACAGATTTGCCTCCACCCACCAATGCGGGACTTAACACTTCCCCTCACGCCCAGGACTTGACATCTGGTGTGTGGACAATATATGATGGAGGCCCAATCGGGTGAAACAAGATTTGGATGGGCCTGTCTCTGATACCATGTTAAAAATTTGGACTTTGGGCCTAACTCAACCCCAAAAGCTAGCTCAAGAGGTGAAGATTGCCCAAGACCATATAAGGATACAAATTTCCCTCCCACCCATCAATGTGGGACTTTTAACAGGTACTATGTTCAAATCGAGCTAATTTGCAGTTACCTTAAATGTTAGGTAAGAGGCATTGGTTAGACTTAAATAGAAATGAATTAAAAATGGAGATGACGATACTTTTGACTGTAGTATAAAAGTAGATACCTTATTTTACCAAGAGATTTGAGTAATTATTAACGGGTGTCAGCAAAAAAGTTGCATCTACTTATTTCGGAAGGAAGACACGTCGCCCTTACGACTGCTAGCAATGACTGAAAAGTTGCCCTTACGATTGCTAGCAGTGACTGAATTAAAGGCCTAAGGTTTACCAGTAACTGTATTAAACTTAATAGCAATGACTTTTGAGGAGTTATTCATTCAAAACATCCAATCATAGGTGGACAAAAGTTTGGACAGCACAAAACAAGAACGGATATTAGATTATAGGGAATACATACATTTTGCTAACATTGAAGTAACTCATTGACTTTAACTTCTCAGCCCAATATTGAACCTATTCAACTCAGCAATTGTCTTTATTTGATTGAGAATAAAAAATCTAATGATGCACGATATTGTCTCTTTTCATTAACGAAAATCATACGGATAGTACTTTTAACTTTGGATTGTTGAACATTTGATTTATTTGCGACTAGTTATTTTTATCTTCACCATGAAAGCCAAAAGAGGGAAGAAACTGTTGCAAGTAATTAAGCTTAGCTTGGATTCAGGCAAGGCATATTTTATCGGAAGATTCTGGATATGGTAGCACAAAATTTTCCATTCCTGTATTTACTAGAGAACCTTATTTGTATGGGCTTAATTACATTTCTTCTTTGGAGGACCAAAGAAGAAAGTTTTGGATCGACGCTCTTTTTCCTCATCCATGAGTTTGTCCACAAAGCAAGTTATTTACTGGAAGTATTGTAGGGGGGAATGAGATCTGGAAAAGGGAAAAGGAGAGAAATGAGAATAGCTGGTTAGTTTATTTCCCACATGAAACTACTACTCCATTCGCCTCAGGTGTAAAACCAATTGCCCAATGTTTGCAGAGTAGTTCAACTTCATACCTTTTCTTTATATATGGTTTCTCTCAAAGAGGTTGTATTCCTTTAGGTTATTAGTATCGGAATGCTGAAGAACATCTTTCGCTAGAAGTGTTACTATAAAATTACATGCTGGTACATAGCTTGATAGAAAAATTACCAACTTGACACTTAGCCCTAGTATCATATTTGGTTATTTATTAAAAATTCCCTTTTGGAGGGGAAGGATGGATTGTTAGTGTGGAAGATTTAGAAGATATAATCAAAGGACATGTAAGGTTAGGTTCCATTTGTATACTTGGGGGGATCTGCCATATCTTAACCAAAACCTTCACATGGGCTCAACGAGCACTTGTATGGTCTATAAATTATATGGAAAAAATTTGTGAGGAGTAATTTCCTGAGGATAGAAATGGAGTTTATAGTCTACCTCTGGGGGTACTTAATCGATTTTGCCACTAAGGGTTAAATCATCTAAAATTTGAATCACTGGTAGACCATCAGCATAGACACAAGAAGCCTGTTTGGATGGGCTTAAAAAAAGCAGCTTATAAGCTGCTTTTTTTAAGCTAAGCCAAACGGGCCAACTTATTTTTTTGGGCTTATTTTAAGCACAAAATGGCTTATAAGCTGGCCAGCCAAACACTCAAAAAAGCTGAAAACAGCTTATAAGCTGTCTTCAGCAACTTATAAGCTAAGCCAAACGGGCTGATGATATATCCTACAGACTATGTTGGTCGGACTCTTCAAATTTACCGTCGGCTGGGTGTCAGATCCTCCAAAATAGTGCATTTTAGGAGGATTTGAAACGGATGCAGCAGCAACTTTGAAGAGTCTGAGCAACATAGCTTACGGGCTTGTCGGCTTTGATCGTTGCAGAGTGTGCAAAGGATATGTAAGTGCTCTTTTTTTTTTTTGAGAAACTGGTACTGTAAGGATATGTAACTGCTCTTAAAACTGATAATCCAGGAAATGCAAATTTTGAATGCGCATATTGGTTATGGCTGGCTGATGAGAATCGACCAAAAAGGAATAGGAATAACGCGAGAAGATGCAATAGGAAATTTTCATGGAAATGGAAGATGGAGAGTTCCATTGAGTGAAAAAGCTATCTTGAACACCCAAGAGACTGTGAAGTCCTATAGTTACCAGTTTCAAAAAAGAGACTGTGAAGTCCTACTAAAGATATTATCTCAGATCATCATTATATGATCAAAGATAAAGCTCAAAGACACAGTTAAAATCACTTTTCTCCATTGAAAGCATGACGCAGCAACAAGAATGGGACAAACATCCATAAGAAGAACTACAAAATAATTGGAAAGTCCTACTAAAGACATTTTATACCCATATCATCATTATAAGATCAAAGATAAAGCTCAAAGACAGAGTTAAGGTCACTTTTCTCTGTTGAAGACATGGCATTTCTCAAAGCAGCAACAAGAATGGGATAAATATCCATTAGAAGAACTATCAAAATTTCCCTCACTGAAGTACCAAAGAAGATATGCTCAAGGATCTGCCTTGGCCAAGTTCTGTAGTTCCAATTTCAGGGAAAGCATTTTGAGTTTCTCTTCTTGGGACTGCATTCTGCCTTCCATGAATTGCTCCAGTAGAGATCAGAAATTGTTGAAGAAACAACAAGATCTTTCTTTTGTCCCTTCCCGGCGATCGAAAAATAAAAAATGGTTAATATATTCAAGATAATTATGATCATCAATCAGTTGATTCGTTCTCATTCATTGAATTAATCCATGGTAAAAATATCAGAAACGAAGGAACATTGTTTTTGCAAACGTGAATCAAATTTATTTATTTTTTAACATTTTTTCCTAAAAATTGAACAACCCAATTGCTAAACTACGAAGCCATGCTTGAAACATAGTATAGATCTAATACGCCTTTTCCCTTTGACAATGTGTTAGTTGCTGCATAGTATAGATCTAATACGCCTTTTCCCTTTGACAATGTGTTAGTTGCTGCATTCCTAATCTATACTTGGAAAACAGTATAGATTTCATGCTCTTTCTTCCCTTTGACAATATATTGCTAAACAGTATTGCTAAACTACTAAGCCATGCTTGAAACATAGTATAGATCTAATACGCATTTTATTTTATTTTTTTGAAACTGGTTCTATTAGTATAGATCTAATACGCTTTTCCCTTTGACAATGTGTTAGTTGCTGCATTCCTAATCTATACTTGGAAAACAGTATAGATCTCACGCTCTTTCTTCCCTTTGGCAATATATGAAATCTTCAACATTGACCTTCCTGTTCTACACTCTACTGCTTACACGCAACTATTCTCCAAGTTATTTAGGTTGCTAATGATGAACTAATGATGAAAGTTTTGTTTTTAAACTGTGGCGTCCGGGCTAGCTTGCACGCACCACTACTAATTCCACGGGGTACCTGCTACGTTCCACCAGCACAAGCACCGGGTAACTTTGTCCATAAAGGCTTGGACAAATGAGACGAAATGACCTACTATTATGTGTTGACATTTTAATCAGAGACCTCATGGTTCTCAACTCACTTCATTGACCACTAGGCCACACCCGGTGCGATGAACTAATGACGAAAGTACACACCTCAAAGCATCTATGATTCTTCCCCATCCATGCCACCTAACACACAGAAGCTGAGACTGTTCTCACACAATTTCATCAGTTCTTTCTACATCTGACAGCAAAAAAGTTCCTACACAGTCATTGGCACACTACCCATCTCACCCCAAAATATATTCTAAAATGTCCCACAATTGTCCAGGACGATGCAAATACAGATCTACGTTCACCTTTTCTGCATTTGTTTCAATACATGCTATAAAATCTTTTTTTTTTTTTTTTTTTTTTTGAAACAGGTAACATTTACAAGCTATAAAATCTTGCCACTACGGATAAGATGTGAAGTGTTAACTTTCTGGTACAACAAGGGCTCGTTCACCATACTTCAATTAAATTACTTCTTCCCATGTCACCTCTTCCTCCTTTTTGTACTTCCATAACCATTTAGAAGCAAATTCTGGCGGTCAAGTTTTAAATCTTCATTCACTTGGCCCAAAAGAAGGTTCCAAATTCCCCATTCCCATTCATCACCCTTCTTGATTCAGATTACTATCTACCATCCTTCCAAGTGGTATGATTTATTTCTTTGTTACCATCCAGCAATGTGTTTAAAAGCTAATGCAAAGAAAGACAAGGTCCATTGGGCTTGAAGCGAAAAAAACAAGAAACGATGCACACAATTTTTTGAAGTGAAACGCACATGTCACGGAAAATTCAAACTTGCCAAACATATATGAATCTAGAAATATAATAATCAAATTGCAACTACAATGACTAATTCGAGTGTCTAGTATACAATAACGTTGATATTATCCAACTCCTCAAAGATGGGATTCAAAGACTCAACTTTTCACATCAGGATCAGTTTGCTCGACATTGTCAGAAGCACACACTTCTCTAAGGCTCATGGCTGCCCCCAGAACGCGATGACTCCTTGCTTCGCATCTCGAGGAAATGACACTAATAATATTGTCATCCAAAAGAAATTTCTCCAGATTTTATCAGACTCTCTGACTACCTTTGCAAGTATCAGAACTCATACCTCATATATATAGGTACAGAGACCCTTAATAATTTGGAAGTGTGAGAGAAAAGACAATATGCATTTTGGGACTAAATATCAAATTTCTATGACTCCATTTTAGACGTACCATAAAATTTGTACCATTCAATTAATCATTTCAAAAAAAAAACTTCCATAATTGTAAGGAATTCAAATTCACGTAACTACTGAAATATAAAACTTAGGTTTACTTTTTTGATAATATTGGCCTGAGAGTAAGTTCTAACTGGAGTAAGAAAAGGTCAATGAGGATACATACAGCGGTCCCTACCTATTTAGGACTGAGGCATAGTCGTTGATATAATTTTTACTTTATCAGACTAACTTCCCAATGTTAATTTAATATTTTATTACACTAACCGCTAAAGTCGAATTAACATCTCAAACTACCAGTCCAGTCAAATACCACTATATAAAATGGCATAAAGGGACTAAGATAGCATCTAGAAGATGAGAGGCGTCAGCAAGGACCTTCCAACTTAAGTTGAGGCCACACCAAATTGGTCTGATATCAAAGCACTGCTATCGTTTGCATTTTGGAAGAAGTCAATACACTGACAGTCAAGTACTTGTTTTCCCTCTTGATGTGACACCATCGATTAGTTAAAACAGATGACACTTGACATAGAATAGGGGACTCTTTATCAAAAATGTTCACATAGTAGGGACTGGAGAGAGAGGAATCCTATCCCCACTTTCTAAAAGACTTACTAGACAAACCAATGAAAAAGAGATTGAATTCTAATGCTGTCATCAGATCTTAATATGAATCTTTTATTTTCATTCCTTTAGTTTAGGATAACATATCAAAGAAACAATAGAAAGAAAAAATGAAATCCAATCAAAGACTACTGAAACCACAATTCCGTGGAATGAGGTTCAGCAACCTATGTCGAAACACAACTATTTCATTTATCAAAGTACCACACCGTATCTAGCAATTAAAACACCAAACATTTATTTAAAACAAACCAAAAATTCAATCAAATACAATAAAAATTACAGTCTAACATCAAGAAACCCAAGATACACAACTCACACTCACAAAGTTTGAACCTTTATGTACATATATCAACAAGCATTGCTATAAATAATCCAATCACAGTCTAACATCAAGAAACACAACTCACACTCACAAAGTTTGAACCTTTATATACACATACACAACAAGCATTGCTACAAATAATCAACAGACATCACATCAACAAACCCCAAGATATACACAACTCACAAAGTTTAAACCTTTATATATACATATACATAACAACAAGCATTGCTATAAATAATCGACGATTCGTGTTTATACGTAAATAAAAGGATAAATAAAGAAGTAAAATCCATACTTGTTCACCACACGTTCTTGCTCCAATTCTCTTATAACAGGCAACTCATCATTCAAGTCCACACACATGCTTTCTCCTTCCTCCATCAATTCCCGTGGCGGCGATGCATTCATATCGAAAACCGGCACAGCATTCATATCCAACACCCCACCTACCCCACTTACCCCGCCACCCCCACTTACCCCACCACCCCCACTCAACACACATTTAAAACACTTCCATTCCTCTTGCTGACCCCACCTCCTAGAACCTGAACCCGAACCCGACTGGCAAGAACTACAGACCCGAACATTCCTAACCGGGTCGGGTTGACCCGGTTCATTTTTAACCCGGGTGGGTTCCGGGTTATCCAAGAATGGAGCGGAAACAACAACCCTTTCTCTCGGTGAAGGCAAAGGAGCTTCGTTAAGATCGATATGAAAAGGCAAAGGACGATTGTTGTTCTTCATTTTCTTCTGAAAAACAAGAAGTAGAAATTTGTATTATTATTGTGAGAGTGAAATAATTTTTTGTTTTGCTCAGAGACATCAACAAGCATTATATGTAAAGAAGAGGTGCTCTATATATAAAAGGGGTTTATAGGTGATTTAAGCAAAAATGGGATTTTGTGAATCCAAAAAACAGATGTGTATGTTGTGTAACGTAAATTGGTAAGAGACAAATTTGTGTATTAGTGAGAGAGTTTGTACTGGTCGAAAGAGAAGAAGAAAAGTGAAGAGAGGTTTGTGTTTGGGTTTGGCTTTTTTTTTTTTTTTGTGGTTTCTCGAAAATGGAGAAAAGGGGTCGTAGAGATGCTGGAGATGGTGTTGTACTTTGGTTTGCTCTAATGACCAAATTACCCTTTTCTTTATTTTATCTAAAAATAAATGTTTATTTTTGTACTAGTATTTTTATTTTATTTTTGTAATTACACTAGCAATCTCTTCAGGAACACCCGGAATAAGGGGGTAATAGTGTAAAGTAAATTTGATTATGATTAATAAAGAAAATAAAGTAAATAATTTGTTGTGTCTAATTAAAATGCACAAGGTAGTAGTATAAAGATATGTATAATGTTCGTATATATAAACTAATCACTTCGGGAACATCCGATAAAAAATAAATTTTATTAATAGGGAGTAATGGTTTACATTAAATTTAACTATGGTAATGTAGAAAATAAAGTAAATAATTTGTTATGTCTAATTTTAAAATGCACCAGGTAGTATAAAGATATATATTATTTTATTTTATTTTTTTGCTTTAGATATATATTATGTTCGTATATCTAAACTAAATCAAAAATAAATTAATGATTGATTCTCAATAGTGTAAAAAGGTAGTTGTATATAGTGTATATACCTTAAATCGTTCATAACATAATAATTGTGGTACTTGAAAATCGTTAGCATTTAGACAATATTTAGTTGAAATTAGGAAAACATTGGTGTTAAAAAATGATATTTGCAATGCATTCTTGACTATATTTTGAATAGTTACAACTTGGACTTTTTAGTGTTCGGTATTTACCTAATAGTTTCACTATTTGATAAGTATAGTCAAATGGGTGGTAATTTTGTTATTTTGAATTTTAAAAATTTATTTTCAATTTTTAACCTTTTTTGAATTTGGACATTTGTTATGAATTATAGGATTATGCTATCTACTAGTAATAAAGAGTTTTCCCTTTTTTGGGTTTGTGATTCTTGTAAGATTACAAATTTAAAGTAAATAACAATAATGTATTATAAAAACTTACAACGTAATAAATAAATAAAAATCGTGAGATAAATACACAATGACAAGAGACTACAAGTATGGTGTAGTACTTTGGTTTGGACTTTGAATGCAATGACGAAATTACCCTTTTGTGTATTTACCTAAAAGTAAATACGTAATTTTTTGTTGTAGTAAAATAAAAGGCATACTATCAATCCCTTCGGGGACATCCGAAAAAAACACATATACTATTAAATTACTAAAAGGTCGGTATATATATATATAAGTGCAAGTGTCTATAACATGAGGAGTTTAATTTACGTCTATCTTATTCTTACATCATCAATATAAGGTAATTTTCATTAATAGAAGAGTAATCGTTATATGTCGATAACATGAAGAGTTTAATTTATGTCTATTTTTATACCATTAAAATAGGGTAATTTTCATTAATAGAAGAGTAATCATTAAATGTCTATAACATGAGAAATTTAAGTTACATCTTATTTTTATATCATCAAAATAAGGTAGTTTTCATTAATAGGAGAGTAATAGTTTACGGTAAATTTAATTACGATAACTTATGATTAATTAAAGTTCGTCTGATAGTATAAAGATATATTATATTAGTACATATAAATTAAATAAAAAATAAATCAATAAATTATCTCAATAGGGCAGAAAAGCTATATATTGATGTATATGGAGCTTAACTCGTTCATAACATAGTAATTGTGGCACTTAAAAATGGCGTTTAGGTAATATTTAATT
Organism: Lycium ferocissimum; assembly: GCF_029784015.1. Lineage (NCBI taxonomy): Eukaryota > Viridiplantae > Streptophyta > Magnoliopsida > Solanales > Solanaceae > Lycium > Lycium ferocissimum. Next base: position 16,031,000 of record NC_081349.1, read on the forward strand.
AAAAATATAAAAATAAGATATTTAAAATTGAAGTTAAAAAAGGATATTTGTAATAAATTTGATGATGTTTTGAGTAGTTGGCAGTTGGATTTTTGACTTTTGCCTAATAGTTTACTATTTGAAAAGTATAGTCAAATATGTGTTTTTTTTTTTTTTTTTGAATTCTAGAAAATTGTTTTACTATCTCATCAACTTTTTACCTTTTATGAATTTGGGCATTTGTTATGAATAATAGGATTATGTAATCTAAATGTAATGAAGAGTTTTTTCCTTTTTTTGATTTGTGATTCTTGTAAGACTATAAATTTAATGTGAATGACTAGTCTGCAAAAGCTTATGACATAATAAATATTTCTATCATCCCATTTTAACAGATACTTTAGCACATTTCACACCCGTTAAGAAAATAATAAATATAATGTATAGTTACTAAGTTAATCTGACTTAATAAAAGTAGATTGATTATTTTATTTTCTCTAAGGTATCGTGCATTCTTCTTTAATATTAAGGGTATAATTGAAGATAATAGTAAACTCTAACCGCAAATTCCTAAATTAACAATTTTTTTTTTTTGGGGGGGGGGGGGGGGGAATTAAGCTAAAACGAGGATTAAAATGGAACAGAAAATAAATAACTTTTGTAAGATAGATGAACAATGACAAGAAACTACAAGTATAATACTCATACATGAAAAGATATTTATCTAGATTTAGTGAATACAGTTAGGGAATTGGGTAGACTTCATTTACTTTGTAGTTAATCATAAAGAGACAAATATTTAATTTCAAGTCAAACGATGTGCATTATAATACTATAAAACACATAAAAATGGAACAGAAAATAAATAACTTTTGTTAGATAGATGAACCATGACAAGAAACTACGAGTATAATACTCATACATGAAAAGATATTTATCTAGATTTGGTGAATACAGTTAGGGAATTGGGTAGACTTCATTTACTTTGTAGTTAATCATAAACAGACAAATATTTAATTTCAAGTCAAACGATGTGCATTATAATACTATAAAAAACATAAATTGCTTAAATGACGCTATAAATATGAAAAAAGAAACATGAACATTACTTACATTTTTGTGTTTTTAGTTTAGTTTTATATTAAATCAGGAAAAATTCAAGTAAAAGTTCTCAATTCAATATTATAAAATTATTTTGTTGCTAACTTTTTGTTTGTTCAACTAAAGTTTTTATTGTTAACTTAGAAAATGTTATGTGCAAGAAATAAGAGAAAAACATAGGAGTATATATTAATGGTGATTGCTAATCAATTTACAAAGTTGACTACATAACACTGTATATAAGTTAAAAGTGCTATATGTTTGCATTGTTAGTCGTGTGGCTCATGATGCTCCGAACCTAGGCGTAGACGTAACATGATACTCGATGCCTGACTGCAAGTGACCGAGCCAAGCACTGGCTCAACACGAAACATGTACTATATGCGGAATATGATTTAAAACATGCTTTAAATATTAAGAATATGAATATCACTTGAACATAATAATAATAATCATATACCGGAAATATTGTCTGAAAGTATAAATGCGGAAATAGTCTGAAAGCATGACCACGTAACAGACATGGCTAAACATGACTGAATACCCAACATGACATACTAAATCAGTCTATGAAACCTCTGAACATGTGTCCGAGTACTAAACTATTTACCTGGACAAGGCTCCTGGTATACCTCTACTGCCTAACATGACATGAACATGAACATGAAATAAAGATAACATCTGGATGAAGTGGGGCTCACCAATAGCTTATACGAGAGAAATCCTAGCGAGCAGTCCTGTCGTCCTGTAAATCAGTACCTATATCGTGAAATGCAGCGCCTACGGCAAAAGGGACATAAGTACTGTGGAATAGCACTCGTATTTAAACTATTTGAAAGAATGAATAGATGTGAGGTGCTCGGAGAAAAGGGTGCCCAAATCAGAAACACAAGATATATCTGAATACTAAAAGCTGAACTAAAACTGAAATATAAGGATTACTGAAACTGAACATAGGGATCATAATCACAATCACCACTTGCTGAATATTGGGGAAGTCACCTATTTATCTAAGTTCATTAATTGTGGCCTTTGACCCAATTATACATATATATGTAAAATCGTAGCCTCGGACCCAAGTATAAGCATGTATAATTTGTGGCCTCGGGCCCAAATACATGTGTCCGTCATTTCATAGTTCATATTCTAAACATGGGAATCATACTGCATTTCTAACATGGATTCTGAGCATTTCTATCATTAGACATGAAATTTAGAGTATTAGCTGTTCATAGACATTTCATGGTTTATAACTGAGACTCATGAAATATCAAACATGAGCATACATAGACTAATTTATTGAGTTCACGACGCTCGAAATGACATGCGTGAATGAACTACAAAGCTATATCGTTAAATTCTAGAAGCTCTAAATCTTTTCGTAAAACTAGGGCATAACTCTGATGTGAATTCGTAGTAATCATGAAAGAACGTGGCACGAGGAAGAATAATAATGTTCCCGCACGTAGAGAGTTAGCCTTACATACCTTAATCGCTCCAAAACTCGAAGAAACCCCAAAACCTCCACTTGAACCTTTGAGAAGGTTTTCTTGAAAACCTTAGGTTGGTAGCATATGATTTCACGTTGAATTCATGTATATTGATTAGAAATTGTTAGAAATACTTAGGAGGGACTTACCTTGCTGTAGAAGAATGAACATTAGAGAAAATGGTCGAGCTAGGGCTTCAAAAAGTGAAGAATGAAGTAAAAAATTCAAAAAAATCAAACTTATAAAACTATTGTCGGCGGCCAAATACGGCCACTTATGGCCAACATGCGGTCGCATGTTGCCACATGCGGTCTGTATGTTGGGCCGTATTTTGATGCCTGAAACTAAGACGAAATGTGGCTCTCTGAAGTTTCACTTACAGCCCAAGATGTGGCCCGCATGCCATATTTGCGGTTGCATATTACTCCATTTATTTAAAAATAACGACATTCAGTAAAACGATCATAACTCTTTGTACAGAGATTCGTTTGACCTGAGCCTTATATGAATAGAAAGGTATTTCAAAGAGCTACAATTTTCATCAGGAGGTTTTCCCAAATTCCCAAATAATAAGGGGTTTATGCTCGCTTGAAGTGAGGCCTTGTGAAAACTCACTTGAAAACATGGTCCGCAGTGTAGCTTCCATCATTAATTTGCTTAAGAACTCTTCTTATACCTTTTATGAGTTTCAAAACTCTTACTATACCTCCTATCTTGGTTCAATTATACCACATATTACGAGTCAAATCTTAACCCGAAAGCACGAGGTGTTACAACTCAAATATTCAACTATTTCATAATGACATAAGTAGTGAATATGAACTATTTCATAATGTTTTCATTTATTATTTTTTAAACATGAAAAAGCTAAATCATCACACGTTTTTAAATAATATTTACTTTTTCATCGACCCGGATTAATCTATGTGGTGAATTAATTTAAAGCATAAATTTAGTTAGTAAGTTTTATGGTTATCCAAAAGGTTATATAAATTTAGAAAAATATTGCAATCAAATCACAAAATTCTATTAAGTTATAGTAAGAGATGGAAGTAGATATAAATCATGATAAAATTTTGCGACTCACATAAAAACAAGTAGCAGAAGCTAATATGTTTAAGAATGAAAAGAGACATGTTTTCTTTTTTTAAAAAGAGCGAATTTGTTGTAAGTTAAATAAGATAAAAACTTGTAAACTTGTTAATCTAATCGGAATGAATTGTTAAGTGCATTAGTTTACTGACACATGCACACTTTGAACAATAAATCACATGCATTCAAGATACCTAGGGTAGATAAATGAAATTTTTTGATACTATAAAAAGATTAGGTTATCCTAATCTCTCTAGACAAAAATGGCATAATACCATGTAATCTCAATACCTTTCTAGTTATTTTTTTCTTTCTCTTAAGTGATACTCTAGGTCATATGTTATAATATGATAAAGAAAAAATGTTACCATTATTACAAAAATCGATCTCGAAAAATCTTGGTTTTGATTTTAATAGCCAAAAAATCGACTAAATTGATTTAGTTCCAATTTAGAAAAAATGACTCAATTGAATTATGAACACCCCTAACCAGTGAAAGAAAAGAAAAGTATACCATAAGAGCATAAATGAAACTAAGGAGTTGAGGGCTGACACACTTGGTTATTGAGTTTGAGAGTTCAAATTCATTAAACCAATAAATGCATGACAGAAAGAGGGTCAAAATTGCTGGGATTTTACACCAAATCAATAGATGCATGTCATGTATTTGTATAATTACTTTCTCTTATTTAATCATGATTAATTAATATAAATAGCTAGTAGCTTATTATCTCACTTAACCATGATAAATTTATGTGATTTAGTATAAATACCCGTTACGAATAACTAATATGTACCTAGTATCCGCTCCTCTTCCGCCGATATAATAAATAGTAAAATGACAAATAATTAATAGTTACCAAATTGCTAAAATTTTATACCAAATCAATAGATGCACGTCATATGTTTGTTAATATTTACTTTTTAAAATTTAATCATGGTTAACTAATATAAATTAGCACCTCATTAAACACCTAACTATGATAAATTGACGCAGTTTGATATAAACACCCGATACAAATAATAAATTCAATATTTACCTAGTATTTGCTCCCCTAAAAAAATTGAAAAACGCAAAGTGTTAAAATGGTAAAATGAGAGAAAGGGGGGGTCCAAATGGTTAGGTGATGGATTTAGGCTAAAAAATGAAGGGGAGAGGCGTGAGAGTGACAACAACAATGGGTAAAGTGTGGGTCCCACAGCACGTAGGAAGACTGCTTTGCGGTCTACTCTCTTTCCTCGTGACTCTTTCGAACTATAATGCCGCACTTCTTTCCCACGCTCGCCGTGCGCTACGGGTTTGTCCTACCACATAGTAATATCTGAAAATTTGCATGTGTCTCGTTTTAATTGTCGCTTTAATTTAAAAAATTATTTTTTCAGTTTTAATTTATGTGATATAATTTGACTGGATATGATATTTATGGAATAAAGGAAGACTTTTGAATCTTATAGTCTAAAACAAGCCAAAGATATTTGTGTGGTTATAAATCATCTTGTTAAGCGTAAAACGTAAAGATTAAAGTTAAATTGTTGCGAATAAAAATGTGTCAATCTTTTTTAGATCGAAGAAAAGAAAAGCGCCATATAAATTGGTATTTAAGGAGTATCTCAGAAGAATTATTATTTGAATTTAAGACTAAATTTAATTATTACTTTTACTTACACTTTTAATATTAATGAAGAATGTACAATGTTAAGAGGAAACAATCAATCTACTTTTATTAAATAAGAGTAATTTAGGGTGTGTTTGGTATGGTGGAAAATGTTTTCCTATTTTTTCTTGTTTGGTTGCACTAAATATCTTGAAAAATATTTTTCAATGGAAGAGCACTGCCGTATAAAACAAGCCAAGTAAATATTTATGTCGTGCTAGAAGAGCACATGTCGTGACTCGATGGATCCCATGCCATATTTACATAACGGAACCGAAAATTTATTTAGGGATTTTTTTTTTTAGAAAGAATATCATAGTTGAGATCTGAAGAATGAACTTGTGACCTAAAATAATTTTGAACCCCTTTTACCATTATACTAAAAGTTTCTTCCATATCAATAGAATTCAACGACATATATATAATATAGGGGTGACAAAATTAACTCATAAAATCATGACCCCAACATGTTTAGGTTTGGGCGGGTTAATGACCCCTTTATTTTAGTTATTGGTTCAGTCTATTTTGACCCACATAATTCAGTTCATTTAAAAACTGGGCTGATATGGAGTCTATATTGAGCCATGAGAAACTTTGTCTAAATATTTTTAAAAAGATATTTTTTGGTTTGATATGTTATATATAGTCACAATATAAGGAAAAAAGTTTTATTAGGCACTGAAACAAATTATATAAGAAAACAAACAAAGAATTTAAAACTTAATAAAAATTGGGCGGGTTGGTTTATGACTCGCTTTTAGCCCATTTCAATCCAATCCGTTTCAGCCCAAGTAACCTATTTTATTAACTCATCCCATTTTGACATGCCCGAATTCAGTCCAACCCGTTGACACTCAAAAATCTTAATACAGTCATATTAAACCATAGTATATAGTAAAATCGTGTATACAACCAAAATTTTATGTAATCATAATTGTACCATATAATTTTTTGACGAAGGAATTCAATGAACCCTCGTACCTTGAACTTCATTCCCTTCTCCTAATGGCGAAGCCACATAAATCGAAGAGTTGTCTGTTGAATACCTATTATAAAAAAAAATATACTGTAAAAATAAATAAAACATTACTCTCTCTTTATTTATTTAATCTTCAACGCCGCTCTTAATTAGCGAAATTTCTAGACTCGCCATTCGACATCCGTCCACTATAGTCTCAAGTATTATCTGCCAAATTCTTCACACCTTCTAATTGTACCTAGTATATAGTTGTAATTGTCATTTACTACGAACGGTGATGATTGTCTTTTCATAGTTTGTCTTCCTAAGAGCTCTCCACTCACAATATAATGAGATATGTCAATTCAGTTCCCACAGAGATCTTTCTCATGCTTCATCATTAGCTAAGCCACTTAACTTGACGGATAAAGAAGAAACAAGAAAAATATTGAAGATAAACATAGGCCATTGAGCCGCACAGAACGCTTTCTAAGTGGCGTTTGGATACAAAAATTGTGAAATTTGCAAAGAGTAGTACTTTTGGGGAGTTAAACAGCTTTTTCTTTGACTACAATTTTCTCCAACTCTTTTTATATATTGTGAATTATTAATTATGCAAACTTATAATACTTTTTATGTAGTTTTCAAATATGTAAATTTTATTATAAAATACTCGAAGAATCTATGTTTAAAATTAAGTCAACCTTCAAACAAATTAGGACGGAAGGAGTATTTGGTTTCAAGTTGAAAATGGTACTTAGAAATTGGAGTTGTGTTTGGATATATACAAAGTGGAGTTATTTTTTGAATTTTTATGAGAGATATGGAGTGAAAACTATGAAAACAACTTCAAGTTAAATTCCGGAAAATTGTAACATTTCTATGTCCAAACAGTTTTCTCGAATAGAATTTTGGAAAAAAGTGAAAATTGTCCATGGCCGGGCACTAAAAGACTTTGAAGATAAAATTCAGATAGAAATATGGCACCAATAGTAATAACAATTAAGACTGCTTTTTGCTCAGGAAGAGATAATCTGCACGCATATTAGAAGAAGTAAAATTAACTGATGTGCTAAGAATACTAGCTAGTTCAACAAACTGTCTATGTGGGGAAAAAAAAAAAAACAATCTATAAAAGGAACAACATACATATACATGCAGTGATATACATATAACATACGCAATATTTCACTTGTATATCATATAGTCATATGTGTATCACGTGTATGTCATGTATACCACCATTTTCTTTGTTCTTTGTTTTCATCAAATTCTTAAGTTTTCTTTTATCAAAATGGAAGATTAAAATCAAGAGACACATGACATATTCCCTTAATTTGCTACAAAATAAAATTAAAAAAATCTTGCTCTATACCGCGGCGGATTCATGATTTAAGCTTTATGCATTCAATATTAATATGGTTTTTAGCACAGAACCCATTGTATTTTTTGAGTTATGGTTTATATCTACTATTTATTGCAATTTCATGAATTTTTACACATGAATTTATATTCCTCGTCGAAAGTACTGAGCTCAGATGAAATCGGCACAAATATTGTGCATCCACCTCTGAGTATGTAAAGTAATTATTTGAAAGTGACCGGATAAAATAATAATTAGAGCTTCTAAAATGTAAAATTCTCAAATAAATTAGGTAAAAGGCCACCTCTTTACTATCAGGGGGTCATTGGCACTTATGTACCTATTTTGTGCTTGGTCTTTAATTTTTCGCCCTCGTAACAAACAGTTTTTTTGTGGGCTATAACTTTATATTTCGGCATTCCACGAGTTATGTCCCGCATGACATTTGCTCTTAAAGAACTTTACCCCGCTGGGCATAAGTTCGATTATCAAAAGGCTCAAATTTAAAGACCAACCCATTTGGTGGGCAAGACCAGCCCATTTGAAGGACCACGATTCACTATTTTCTATTTAGGCCCCAAACTAAGAGATAAAAATAATGGAAGATATTATAATATTCCAGTGTTAATGCCGGAATAGAGCAATGTAGATGATGAATTATTCTGCAGAAAGTTGCTATATGCAAGACAAATACAGGTTCATGTATTAAACATTCGTTTCATCGTAAATTACACAAACGAATTTTTTTTTTTTTTTTTTTTAAATCCAGAAAATATTATACCAAGTAGCACGGATTACTCCTTAAGCTTCTTTATTTCTCCCAAAGAATGTCCCATGACACTCTGATCCTCCAATATACTATATGTACCAATACCGGAGCTAATTAAATGGAGGAAATTTAATCCAATTGAATTCTCTTCACTAAAAATATTATTCTGTGCAAATAAAAAAAATTGATTATATATAAACTGTTGAATTCTCTCGATATGTAGAAAAAAGTCTAGTGAAAAGAGTTGACAAATTACTCTAAGTCTCATGTTTAAATCTCAGGTATGACAATCTATTATTTTTTAATTCCCGTATATAAATTTCTAGCTCGGCTACTTAATTACCACTAGTATGTTACGCTAATTACTACATCCTATTTCCACATATTTAAAATAGGCAAAATACATTTAAACCCCTCTAAACTATACTACTTGTTTTAGGTGTTCTCAATATCGTGAATTATAATCAAGTGGCACGAAAAGTGGCTCACTCTCTTAATTATACACTTGAGAGCCAAAAATTATCGAAAAAACAGCAGCCATGTGGGATTTCCATGTCACTTGACCCTCTAGAGAGATTTTAATTAAGAAAATTATAGTTCAATAATTTGAATATGAAAGTAACTGAATAGATTATTTTAGGGTGGTTTAATGTATTTTTCACTTTAAAATAGGAATGCAAACATAAAACGAACGATGTACTAGTTGGCGTTACTTGTTTCTGCCGTATACCCGTATTTACCAAGAGGGTTGACTCCCGTTTTTATTTTATTTTCTTGGGGTTTATAATTTTTATTTCCCTTTGGCAACACAAGGACAAAGAAAAGAAGGTCGATTATTTTCATTTTGAATTTTATTTTATTGCTTTTATTCCTTTAAATGCAAACTAATGATTGCATTGATTCTAACTTTATCACAAATGGTTAATTAGTTGAGTCGTTGATTAAATAAATTGGTATTTTCTATTTGTGTAAGATCGAGTCCTTCGTCAACCAAACACTACAACACAAGGTGACATCAAATTTCAATATTTTTCTAATTTTGACATGTCCGGCATTTGTCTTTTATGTCATCTTACTTAAGTTACGAATCTACAAATGTTAAATCAGTAGATTATCTTAGATTTTAAATGAACTTTGCGCAGAAATAAAGTTGTTGTCTTATGTCATATCATGGATTAAATAAGGCGGAATACACCTGACAACCCTTTAAACTTGTCAAGAATTCATTTAGACACTCGAGCTATAGTTTATTCGGATTGAGCGCCTGAACATATGATAAAATATTTCTATTAGACAATTTCAATTTTGGAAAAGTTTATGTGCATGTTCTCAAGAACTCATTACGTAGATAAGTTAACCACTTTTAGTTATATACATTAGGGTCAATAAGCCGTAAGATCTCAGACCTATTCCAATTGAGGTAGATGTATACAGGATGGTGCAAGCATATTTTATGTGGTTAACTTATCTACGTAATAATCGCCTGAGAACACGCACAAATTTTTTTCCAAAATTTGAACAGCAAGCGTCTAATAGGAATATTTTATCATGTGTTTAGAGAAAAATACCCTCTACAACGGGAAACAAGAAAAATACCCTCTTTAGCCAAATGCCTTCTCTTTATTACTTCTTCATCTACTTGACTTATTCTTTTCTCTTATGAAGAAAATAGACATAGCCTCTATTTGGTTGTGTTTATGGTTTTATGGTTCCACCCTTAAGGTAGAGTACCCATTAGCATTTCAGAAAATGAATTGCTTCAAAGCACCACTCATATTAATCATGTTCATCATGGTTTTCTCCATATCTTGGGACTTAGTTTTTTCTCAAACCACCACCAACAAGTGTGTCCTGGATATTAACATTTCCTCATCATCATCACCGGGGGAGACCTGTACAACTTTAGACAGCAATTGGGATGGTTTTTTAACTCAACCTTGTTGTGGATTACCTTTCAACAGATATTTACGCGCATTGTCGCTTTGGACCAACCAAACGAGACTTATCTTTCTCAATTCCACACAACAGATGGACTGCTTAACTTTGATGAATAACAATAGTACTGATAATTTTAGCTGTGGCATTGAAAAGTTGACAAGTGGTGCAGGAGGCTGCTCTGATTATTCAGATGTCGATGTTGTGAACGAGTTAGGAAGCAAATTGAAAAGTCTAAGAGATGACTGTAAGCTAATGGATCCAGAAGGAGGATGCAATCAGTGTTTGAGGACATGGAGAGAAATAGCTTCCACGTCGAAATATGATTCAATGAAACTTGAAGATGACATTTGTAGATTTAGTGTGCTGATTTTGTTAACAAGCCAAAGAGTTTCTGATGAGGGTTGGATTGACAAAATCTTTCATTGCCTAGGAGATAATTCTCTCCCTTTAGGTAAGTCTACTTCTTGTTATAAACATATTTAAGCTTTATATTTAACTGTGATCTTGATTCTTGATTGATCATTGTACTGTGCAGCATCTTTTGCAGATGAGAGTGGAAATGAAACTAGACGTAGAACTAAGTTTAAAACTGGTAAATCTTGAAATTTATATTCATAAAAATTACCACTGGGTTTCAGGACAAAAAGAGTGTTATTTTGGCTAAGCATTGGTTAAATATGCAGATCTTTGGATTCTAATTGGTGGTATAGTGGGGCTTGTGGTAATAATAATCGTTGCGTTGTTGATCTTACTGAAAAGGAAGACTGAAGTTAAACCATCAAGTGGAAGATATAGTAAGCCCTCTACATCAACAATCATTGACTAGATTATTGTTCTGAATGTTTTAGCTCATAGTAATTCTGATTCTTGTTGACAGTATCAGATGAATCCGGAGAATCAAGTTATCGTGGACTATCCCTTAAAGAAATTTACTCCGCGACTGACAATCTTAACATGTCTAACTTCATAGGTCAAGGCATAGCTGGTAAGACGAAATCGAATGATGTACTAGTTGGCCTAGTCTCCTTATTGTTTTAAGTATAAAAGATCCTCAATTTAAATTAGAATTTCCAATTCTCCTCTTTATGGATTGGTTCCTTTTGAAAGTTGGATATTGAAATGATCATGTTTTACAGGAAAAGTATACAAAGGCATTCTGGCAGACAGACAACATGTGGCAATTAAGCACATAATTAAGGATGAACAGATGGAAACATTTGTTAGAGAAGTTACAAGTCTCTCGCATATCAAACATCCGAACCTTGTATCCTTGCTAGGCCACTATGATGGACCAAACGAGTGTTTTCTAGTTTATGAGCTATGCCACAATGGAAATCTTTCCGAATGGCTATTTGGTATGTTTTTTGTCTTTGGAAATTTCTGATCTTTTTGTTGACCTAGATTGTATACTGTCCTGATTTCTATACCCCGGATGAGCAGGTAAAAGTAAATATCTCTCGTGGAGACGAAGACTAGAAATTGCACTTGATTGTGCCCACGGTCTCCTCTTTCTCCACTCGTATCCTCAAGGATCAATTGTTCACCGGGATATCAAGGTTAAATCTTATTTTACATCCATTATCTGCTCTTCATTTTCTAAAAGTTCTCAGTTTATGTTTCTCTTTTTTGGTGAAATTTGCAGCCAGCAAACATTCTTCTATCTGCGAGCTTTGAAGCCAAACTCTCAGACTTTGGTTTGTCCAAAATTATTAACATTGGCCACTCATATGCTAGCTCCGAAGTGAGAGGAACCTTTGGTTATGTTGATCCTGAGTACCAAAAGAACCGGCACGTTAATTCTTATGGTGATGTCTATAGCTTTGGGATAGTGCTACTACAGCTTTTATCTGGACAAAGGGTTATCAACTTGGATTTGAACAATCCAATGCCTCTAAGTAAAATGGTATACGTACTAACTCCATTTTCTCTTGCATTCTTTTCAAGTTCTTTTTTTTAACGCCCCTTTTTCGAATCATAGGCGAAAAACTTGACTAAAGGTGGGAACATCAAAGAATTTGCTGATTCCAAAATGGAGGGGAAATTCTCAATGGAGGCTTTTGAACTTGTACTTAAGCTAGCTTTGACTAGCATTGGGCTTAAGCAGCAAAGACCATCTATGGAACAGGTGGTTGTTAAGCTCGAAGAGGCTCTTGATATATCAACAAGAGTTGAGTCTGTCCATCCTTAATGTACAGTCCACTTCTGTTTTTTTCCTACCCGAGATCAGAGGCGAATCCAGAATTTATAGTCAGTGGGTTCAAAAAGAGTTTAATACACAAGTATAATTCCCCCCCCCCCCCCCCCCCCACATATGTACTTATGGATCAAGCAGAAAGCAATGATTTTCGTTGGACCCATCCGCCTCCGTCCAAGATTGTATACAATTACTTAAGTTTCCTTTTATACACAGTTTGATCTCAATTAGGTGCCAACCGGGGGAATGTAGCTGAACAATCAAAGATAAAACAAGTATACTGATTGTACCAACTGAATCAGATAAAACAAGTAGTCCAAGAGTACAAGATTTCTTATTCACTTGAAGAGTACAAGGATTGATGTTTACATAACAACAATTCACATTAACATCAGAAACTATAGAGATACAAGTATACAAAAGCTTCATTCAAAAAACAGAAGCTGCAGCAGTGTAGTGACTAGCTCTTAAAAACTTGAGCCAAATCACCATTCAAGGAAAATAAAGCATCCTACACCATGGTGTATATATATACATGATGGATGCTTATAAAAAAATAATTACCACACATTAATGAATTGATCCTCTATAAAAACTGGAGTGATCAATCCAGAAGAGTAGGTCTTCTCATTGTACTCATGCAATAATCTGATGAGTGTACTAGCTTTCTTGCTTGCTTTTGAGTTACCTTCAGTGAGTAGGGAATATAAAGGTCCCATCACAGATGAGTTCTTTACTAAAACAGGAACTGCATCTGCCCCACCATTGATACACAAAGCCAGCAACAATGAGACACAGTGCTCCTTTGCTGCCCTTGAATTGCAAGAATTTAGAACATTGACAATAATAGGCAAAGCTCCAGCATAAAGAACAGCCATTGCTCCATCAAGCCTTTCAGAAAGAGTCGATAAAACTGCTAAAGAATCTGTAATGAGATCTTCCCTTTCGAAAGATTTCAACAGATTAACCACCAAGGGGACTAATCCAGCAGCAATTACTCTCCAGTGGTTTTCGGGTCGCATTAGGAGGCCAAAAATGGTGACCAAGGCATTCTTTTTTCCACGGTCAGTGCCATTTCTTAGCAGCTCCAAAAGTGATGGAATAAACTGCGGATTTTCTCCGATCATTTTACGGTACTCTTCTACTGATGTAAGGTAGAATAATGTACCAGCAGCATGCTGTCTAGCTTCCATCTTTAGCCCTTCCTTCAACACATCAAGTATCAAGAACAAACCACCATTTCCAACGATTATGCTTTTGCTCTTAGTGTTCTTTGAGAGGTTCAGTAAAGCAGCCATTGCATTTTCTTGACAAGAGGAATCCCTTGAAGTAATAAGATTCAGAAGAGGTGGTATTGCACCAGCTTCCACCAAACAAGACCTGTTAAAAATGCTTGTTTTGGTGAGCAAACGAATCTCGAAAGCAGCCTTATTTTGCTTTTCAAATGTTCCAGCAACTAGCCTGCCTACTAGAAAACTTGCAAGCAACTTCATAGCCTGCTCATTAGCCACACTACTTGTAGCAGCAGATTCAAAAGCATCGCGATTTCGCCTCGCAGTTTCCACAAACAGAACGCCATTCGCGGAACGATACTGTTTGATCAACACCTTCAAAGCCAAATTAGGAACCAAATCAATGCTCGTTAACCTCTCACCTGTCTTTGGACAAGTGGAATTTCCAGCTCTAAACCATCTGAGGATCGAAGACCGATCATACGTGTGACCTGAGGCTATTGTCACTGGATCACTCATGATTTCAAGAGTAATTGGACACCTAAAATCATCAAGATTCAAGAACCTGATGACTTGATCTCCATTTGTACTCCCTCCATTGATTTGTCTAGTGGCTGCATTATCCAAAACTTCAAACAGAGTTCCCCTGCAGTAAATCATGAACCCCATTAAGCTACTAAGAATCCCCATATCTCTTTTCTCCTTTGTATTTCCCTCTAACAAAATCTCATTATCCAAGAACTTAACTTCTCTATTGCCCTCACCCCAATGTTTAATCCCTAAATAATCAAGAACCCTTTTTAGATCACTTGATTCTGGAATAATTCCATCTCCAAGTTGATCCAAAATCTTCAAAACATTCCCCTCCATTCTCCTATCATCCATTTCCACATCAAACTTCAACTTAAAAGCTTGATTTCTCACAAACTCCACCACTTCTTTAACTTCAACAGAAACATCCATTTCATCTAAAGGAAGAACATCAAGTGCCACAGCAACAGCTCTTGCCAGCATTTGAAACTGGCAAGAAACATCCTCGGATTTGGCTAACATCCATATTCTAGAGTCTTCTCTGCTACAATCTTCCAACAAGAACTGAAACTTTTGGAAGATAAAATGGATCTCTGATAAGCTCAAAATGCTAGAATATGCAAATCTTGAAACCCCATTTGGGATTTCTTTAAGAACAATGAGAATATCCTCAATCAAACGAATCGAATTTCGAGCATTCTTCTTATTGGTAAAGAAAGTTTTTGACTTGTATTCACATATTGTTTGGCCTAGTTGGATCAAAGATGTAACAAGGCTAGAAAAAGATACAGTTTCACTAGGACGAATAGCCGGAAAATTCAAAATCCGGCGAGTGAATTCGTTAGACTTGTTGATCATTGAGGAAAATGAAAAAAAGATCAAGAAAGGAGATCAAGAAAACAAAAAGAAAGATCAAATCTAAGGAACTATACAAGATAAAGTATATATGAACAAAAGGGAAAAGTGTGTATATGGATTTATGTGAACAAACTTTTAGTAGGTTTGTGTATGAGATTGTTAAAGTAGTTGGCTCTATATATATAGGTTGTTAGTTGAAAAAATTTATGGAAGGACACGTGTTACAGGATCAAGGGGTGTTTGGAGATCGAATGGTTTAGATTTCGACAATTTACTTGAGATGGAGAGTTGACTAGGATATTTATAAAGGATGGTTCATGGAGACTTCCATAAAATAATAAAAGTACAGCACGTAGTATGGGGAACCTCGTGGAGGAAGAAGGGTACGTGAAGGGACGTTGCCGACGCTTTAGAATTATTAACGTAGTAGTGACATTATTATCATGTTGAAAGAAAAGACATTATTGACATGCTAATTAATGTGTAGTTAAGCAAATTTTTGCTATAGTTTATGTTTGAAGTCAAGTAGCCTTGAAAAGGAAGAAAGAAGGCAAGTGACTTGATGAGAGGTTTATTTGGTGTAAATCAAAGGTTGCGAGGAGATTGATTATTGTCCAATTAATATATTATGATTCTATGTTATAAATAATAAAGGTCCAAATTCGCCTTTATATTTTGCAAAAAGGTCTAATTTTGCACTCCGTAAGAAGTTTGGCTCATCCGTCTCCTTGTCATTATAATTTTGGCTTGAAATGGCCCTTAGTTACTAACATACCAATATTATGTAGGGAAAAAGTCCATATTGGCTTCTATATATGGTATATGTGAAAGCTATTAACTTTGCCCTTCGACGAAATAGACTATACAAAGAATCCACTTATTTTCACTGCACATTCTTTCTTTTACTTTAACCATGCTACCACCGACCATTCCAACATCAACCACGGTACCGATTCTACCATCCCTCAACCAATTTGCCCTCACAACTCATGTCTACTACATTTCCATCACTTTTAATTAGTCGTTAGCAATTGCGCCCTGATCTTCTCTATTAATCTCATATATATATATGAAATCCGCTCCTCCATTCACCATTCATCACCACAAATCACAACTTTCATTACCACTCATCCATGCATGATAGTTTCTTCAGAAGAACATCATCAGTCTTCATCTTTAAAATAACTCCAAAACTTCAAAACGAATTCGCCAAAATGGAGCTGACAAAGAACCAGAAAAGGAGATTTTTTTTTTCTCTTTTCTTTAGCCAAGACGCATTTTAGCTGAATTTCTTCGGGTTGTAGCGACATTGTAGCCACGTGGCAAGTTTATATGATAATTTAAAGACTAATAAATATCCCCCCGCCCTCCGTTACAATTTATGTGTCTTAATTACTATTTGAAGAGCCAAAAGATATTTTCTTTGACCATCATTTTTTCAAATATTTTCTAAATATTTTGAATTGTTAAGTGTTGTGACTTTATAGTATTTTTATGTAGTTTCTATATATGTAAATTTTATTTAAAAAATAATGACGATTCTATGTCTGAATTCACACAGAGCATTAGTTAGTTTGAATTTGGAAATAAGCCACATAAATTGAAACGAAAAAAGTATATAATAAGGAAAAGGTCCGAATTTTTCCTTGCGGTTAAAAGTTTGGTTCAATCATTACCCCGCCGTTGGTAACTAAGGGTAATTTCGAGCCAAAATTGTAACCATGAGAACATGGATGAGCCAAACTTCTAACGGAAGGTAAAGTTAGACCTTTCTGTAAAGTATAAAGGCTAATCTAGATCGTTTTCCTTTTATATGTAATGCCGTAATAACAATCAATTTATACATACGTACCTTAATTATTTTATAGGTATTTATCACCTATCACTAGCACATGTAATTGAGTTACTCTGACTACCAAAATTTCAGCGATTAGAAAAATCACCTACTTAGTATTTTTTATATTTTTTATTCAATTTCATTAATTATTAGGCTATACTCTTGAGTGCTTTGAAGGGTCAATGACTTAAAATTTGGTCTTAGAACAGTTTTATTTCTTCAGATTCTGGAATAGTACGTATTATATGAGTTGGCATTATGCATGTTATGAAATTTAATAATGGAATGGGAATAAAAACAAGTCAGCAATTACTAGGACAGATAAGAGGCACCGGCAAAATTTCAGCATTAAATCACTCGATGTACATATTATTAAAATTTATAGATGTACTATGAAAATTGTATAATGCATCGAAGTTGGAGGCTTCGTTTAATGTGAATATATGATCTTGTGATATGTTGGAATTTATATTCCATTTTCGAGGAGCTCTATGAAAATTATACTCTCTCCGTTCCATAATAAATAGTGTTTTAGGCTTTTCATTTTGTTTCAAAATAAGTAGTGTTTTAGAATTTCAAGAAGAAATTGATCTTGTTCTTCCAAACTTACCATTATTTATAATCAAGAATCATTAAGTAGTTTTTCCTTTTCTTAGGCATTAATTAGGGGTATGTTAGTAAAAACACTCATAATTTTCTAGGAGTGAGCAATTTCTTAATGGATGTGCATAAGCTAAAAACACCACTTATTATGGAACAGAGGGAGTATTTTTTTTTTTTTTTTTGGTGAAAGGGTTGATTCTTATTGGCTGTAGACTTGCTAACTCATGTTAATTATGATTATAACAATGTCAATAAGTGTCCGGACAAAAGTAAAGCCATATTTGTTTGCACTTAATGAATGTCTTAATCTTAATTATTTAGATCTCAGATATTAAGTGTTTGTTTATAGATCTGAATCTTAATTATTCAGATCCTAATCATTAAGTGCTTTTGTTTTTATAATTTTACAATCACTTAATGGATCTAAATAGATCTGAATGATTAAGATCTATAACAAAGTCTTAGGTCCATTTGTATGTATTAAGATTAAGAGATCTGAATTTGAATGCACATCTGAATGATTAAGATGTTGTCTCTAGATCTGAACACTGAATGATTAAGATTATTTGTTTTCAACATTTGAATGTGTATAATTTATTTATTATTATACATAATAAATAAACAATTCAAACTAAAAGTAATGAAATATTAAAAAAATAAAAATTTAATAAAATGAAATTATTATTTAATAAAAAATAAAACATCTATGTTCGCTAGTGATAGTGGAGATGGTTTGTAGTGATAAGGGTTGGTGCTAGTCGCTAGTAAGGGTGGTGGTGATAGTTGTGATAGTGGAGATGGTTGGTGTTATAGTGACTGGCGTAATAGTGGATATTGGTAGTGGTGGTGGTGGCTGTGATTGTGATGGTGGAGTTGTTTGATATTAGTAGTTTGCGTTGTTAGTGCGATGGCTGAAGATGTGTGGTGGTTGACAATGGTGCTGGGGATAGTTGGCGATGGTGCTAGTTCTGATGGCGGAGGTGGTTGGTAGTAGGTGTTACAGTTTGCTTTTTACGCTGGTTAAGGCATAAAAGCTACTACGAACTCGTTGGTGCTCTTTCGGACTTTGTTTTTTGAAAAGAGTAGCCAGCTAATTTTTATGAAATTAGGAAAATCAGGGGTGAAGGGATTATTCAAATACAATGAAAAATCCTTCGTAATCCAGATTTCCAGGTAAGGGTTCTGATGATCCCCTGGGGAAGGTGTTAGGCATCACAGTATTAAGGATCTGTACTATACAGTTGAACTTCGAATTCCAATGTATGAGTATTTGCATGAACCGTTTATTTAGTAGCTATTCCCGTATTCAAAATCTGTCATCTGCATATCATTTGGTTTTGAGAAGAATTGAATATATCCCTTATATATATAGGATACCTAGGTTCGGATTTATGATATCCGGATACAAATAGTTTTCTTTATATATAAGGATAATATATTGTTTTGTAAAATATAAGAGTTGTTTATTGGATAGGTAGGCGTAATTTTTATTCATGCTTAATCTCATATTTGACTTGGGTCAGTCTATTTTAATACGTTTGGAACGCCTTTCCTAGTACCTTTATAATTACGAACGGACTCGTGGCCTTGACTAATATAAAAGTTTTGCTATCTTATTTTTTGCACATATGTTATGAAAAGAAACTGGTTTTACCCTTTGCATTCGGGGTTAAAAAAAAACATGACCACTTATATATAGAAAAATCCCAATTTTGGGCTTGTCCCAGTGTTTAAATTCTGTTTTGCTTTCTTTCTTTTTCTCGGAAGTTCAGTTGGGTTTTAGGCCCAAAGCATATATCGGGCTTTGGTCCAAAATCTTTCTTTATTACGGGGCATGGCCCAAATCACTTTGGCTCAATTCTTTGTTTTGATCCAAAAAAATGTAGTCCAATTTGCAAAGAATGCACCCTTTAGCTTTGAAACTAATCTGGTTTTTTCTTTCAAAAGAGGTTGTAGTGTTTTCACCTCGAAATTCCTTTCATTCCTTTATTTTAACTCGTGTCAAAGTGATTTTACCGGTTTACCCATTTAATCTTGAAAAGCTATTATGCTAAATCCGGATTTTGAAAATCGGTTTTAGGGACTTAGAGTCAATCTAAACGGCATAAGTACCGTTGTCCTATGACATGAGTTTTTACAAGTTTACAAATACATGAAGACTCAAAAAATGGAAAAAAGACAATAAGCAAATAACATAAAGACTAGGGGCGTACCAAGCCCCTAGCCAGCCATTTTCACCCATGGTTGGGCCTTCTGCGGGCCACGCTATTTACGTCGTCTTCGCGGACTCAATATCTTCGAGGAAAGAATTTTTCTTATTGGGCCAGGCAGGCTGACCTGACCCGAGTGGTCATGTGGTGAGGGGGGAAAAAAAAAGGGAAACCGGTTAGTTATATTTACCGAACTTATCACATTCATAACTATACAAATATATATATATATATATATATATATATATATTTTCACCCATGGTTGGGCCTTCTGCGGGCCAAGCTATTTACGTCGTCTTCGCGGACTCAATATCTTCGAGGAAAGAATTTTCCTTATTGGGCCACGCAGGCTGACCTGACCCGAGTGGTCATGTGGTGAGGGGGGAAAGAAAAAGGGAAGCCGGTTAGTTTATATTTACTGAACTTACCACATTCATAACTATATATATATATATATATATATATATATATATCAAATAAATCTATAAGTCTTGTAATTATCACATTTCTCTCCACCTCTGAGCTTCTATTAGTAAGAATTCAAGAAGCTATAGGGGAAAAGTCGTCATCCCCCGTATTCCTGATGCTGCACAAGTTCTAAAGGGTTTCGTGAACCCCCGACATGGCTGGTTACTAGGGAGGGGCTTAAGACCAGGCCCCAAGTACTACTTTTGCTCCCAAACCAATATAACCAGAAGAAGAAGGGAGGATAACATAACACCTCAAAAAGAAAAGAAAAAAACTAACATAAGATGTCATACAAAGATGTGACCATCAGCAAGTAGAAGTAACAAGTATAGTGTAAGTAGAGGCAAGAGCTAAAACACATGACCCCGAGCTAGACAGAGAACAACCGCAGTACATGGATATGAAGTAAGCAGGGACAAGTCATATAGTCAAGGTAGACAAAGAGCATTTGCATAATGGTCATGAAACGACAGAGGGAGGATCATAACTCACAGCCATGGGTGGACAAGAAGCAAGATCATGATACATGACCATGTATGAAACCAATTAGTTGTAGTATACAGACATGGGGTGAACAGGGATAAGGAAAAACCAGGGCATATGATCATAAATGAACAAAACGCAAGCTATAGTATGCAGAAGAGCAGACAAGAATAAGAATACAAGATACATGATCATGGATAAAACAACATAAGTTGTAGCAGGTAGAGAAGGTAAACCAAATAAAACCCATAATATATAGTTTTGAATAGGCAAGATAAGAGGAAGTATATTAGTAAAGAGACAGACAGGAACAAAACCAGCACATAGTCATGAGGGAAATTCAAACAGGGTGCAATCATTTAGTTGAGATAATAAAGCAAAACCAATGCATAATCATGAAAAGGAATTCAGAACTATATGCCACACACAGGTGGGATAAGTAAAAAAGGAATCAATATATGGTCATGGAAATGGATCAAAACAGCAGAACTGCAGGCTACATTTAGATGAGATAAGTGAAGGAAGAACCCATACATAGTCAGGAAAATGAACTCAGAACTGCATGCCATACTCAGTAAGAACCAATATCTAGCCATGGAAATGAATTCAATAGCATGCCATATTCAGATAGCATGAGTACAGCAAGAACCAATATGTAGTCATGGAAATGAATTCAAACAGCATGCCATAGGCAGGGGACAAACAAAAGCAACTTTGAGATACATGGTCATGGCATGGGCAAGGCAAGATCAAGATTTGATACCAGGGTAATAAAACACAGAAAGGAAAACAACAACTA
Organism: Lycium ferocissimum; assembly: GCF_029784015.1. Classification (NCBI taxonomy): domain Eukaryota; kingdom Viridiplantae; phylum Streptophyta; class Magnoliopsida; order Solanales; family Solanaceae; genus Lycium; species Lycium ferocissimum. Next base: position 16,052,560 of record NC_081349.1, read on the forward strand.
TATTCCCAAATACAAGTAGAGTCCTGAGATAGAGGTGGAAATATGAGGAACTCAAAAGGTTTTCCCTAGGATTTCCAGGCATTTAATCTCTTATTTTTTCTGGCTTATTGATGGCAGAAAGGAACAGACAAATGTACAAGGCAACTCACATGTCCCATAGACCACAAAGAATGCCATGGCACCTCTTATTTGGAGGAAAATGTGTTGTCATCCAAGTTTTATTGGTTCTCCCCAATCCTCACTCCAGGGTCCCTTTTAAAAAGGCTTTCTTAAGTTATGTGACTTAGAGTTTATGTCAGCACACTGCTAATTTCATTCCTCATTAATCAACCAGTGGAAAAATAGTAAAGACAACTAACACTTCAAAATCATATTTTATCTTTTACTTAATCCTAAGTTCTTGCAAACAAACCATTATTTGGCCTAAGTGTGTGGTGAACTTGTATTAAAGCTGACACTAACCCCAGATTTCTCAACCCCAAAACAACATTTAGGTGAAAATATACTCACATTAGACAGGAATAAAGAGACTCCAAACTTAAGGCAGGACACATATTCACACAAAGTCACATATACCAAACAAAATTTGGATTGGAAAAGCCGTTAAAACAACCATACATGACTATACTGAACTTTAATGATAATCAGACCTCAACCAATAGTGTCACATGAGTCCAATGAGCCTGGACTATTACATGGTTGGCATTCAAGTATGATCAAGCAAAGTAAAAGCTCATGGACACATAGATTAGTTAAGCCTGAGCATGTGCAGCACAATTAAATAAATGCAGACCTAAACCAACACATAACTGACCATTTATCAACATGTAAGCCATACTTAGGTAATCACAGGTGGAATAGCACAGGACTGACCATACAAAGGCAAGATTAAACCTTATGGATTTGACTAATCATAGACAAAACTGATCATGTAGACAGGATTAATATGCTACATTGCTGAGCACTGGCCTAAAGGATAATTGTGTGGACTATAGGTAGTTAAATGCAGCATTGTGTCAAACTTACATAGCACAGCATCACAAGATCAGGCTTAAGGCAAACTAATTTGGATCAAATAACACTGTTGCACATTGTGGATCAAGGTTTTCATATAGTTAGCATTCAGAGGTATGATTAAGTGAAATATGACCTAGTTGATTCATGATTTCATGATTAGGCTAGAATGGGCATATATAGCATATTTATGCAATTACAAGCCTGAACTAGCATAGAATTAGTCATCATTAAACATGTAGCTCATACTTAGGCAATTATAGAATGGAAATGCACATGATCCCCTTACATCAGGGTAAAAATGAACTCTCATGAACTAAACTAATCATTTAAACAGAATTATTCACACAAAAGGGATTAACAAGACCAGTGTTTTAAAAGGCATTTTCGGGGCGAGCCCTGGGGCGGGGCGTACCAAAAATGCCCCAGGGCGATGGGTCGAGGCGAAAGTCCCAAAAGGCGTACGCCCAGCAATTCGGGGCGAACGCCCAGGCGTTTAGGGCGAGTTTTTTTTGTTGGAGCGTGTTGGGGTGTAAGCCCCGAAAACTTCTTCAAACTAAAACGAAATTTGTTAAATAAGGCCTTAGTATAATGCCCAAATTCTCAAAAGTCAACATGTAATTACTCAAATGTTTTAAAAAGGAACTGAAACATTAAATTTAAAAGTCAAAACCTTTTTTTATTGCTAGAATGCCTAATATATGTTCTTTTCCAATTATTTATCTTGCCTTCTACTATCTCAAAAAAGTAACGAGCAGTCACTTGTACTTGTAAGTAGCGTATAATAGATTGTTCTAATTAGTTTTTTTGTGGGGGTGGAGCATATATATATATAGACGTAAAATAGATTGTTCTAATTAGTTTTTTTTTTTTTTGGTGGAGCATATATATATATATATATATATATATATATCACTTATTTATAGTTTTCTTCAATTTTTTACGCTATTTCACCTATTTAAAAGTATTTATTATAATTACATCATTTTATAAAATACTAAAAATTAAAACCCCATGGGGCTTACGCCCCGTGCCTCGGGGCTTACGCCTCACTGAGGCAGACGTAAAACGCCTCGCCTTAAGCCCTCGCCTTTTAAAACACTGAACAAGACTACCATTCTAAGGTTGAACATATAGCTAATCAATGCAGCCCCAAACATCAAATACAGATCTATAATAATACTATATACCATATAGTCAAACTGTAAAGAAAAACTGATCTAAGCTAAGCAAGGTTAATACATGTTGATCATAAATTGTCATAGCATTTACCAGAAAGGGTCATATAAATTAACAGGCACTTAAAGAAGTAAGAAACTATGACCAGCACAACAACATTAATTGAAAACTAACCATATAATAGCAAAAATAGCTCATAGAAATTACTAAAACTTAAAAATTAACAACAAGATAGAAAATTACCTTTTGTATGAGCAGCTGAATCAAGATTTGAACTTGGAGCCCTCTTTTGTGCTTCCAAATCCCAAACTCGAGCCACAAATACAAATAAAACACAGAGAAGAGTACAGACTTTTGACTAAAAAAAAAGATTTTTTTACCCTCTTAACTTAAAATTATACTGATAAAAGCTATTCTCCCGAGTAAAACTCAATATGAAGCTGTTATATTCGGTTTTCCGCCTTTCTTTTTTTTTCGCCCCCCTTTGTGTCAAACATGAGGTTCTATTTACAGAACCATCTAAAATATCCTCTGAACGAAGAAAAACGATATGGGTCTTTCAATGTTTTACAAGTTCTATCTCAGGTCTAGCATTAAACGGTCCAGATCGAAAAAGGAAAAGCAATCAACGGCTTGCTTCGCGTCTTAATAGCTATAAATAAATAAAAAAAATAGCAAGATGTACAAGGATTGTACCTTAGTGGTGTGTTTGGAGGATTTAATCAAAGAAAGATGTGAAAAAGGACTTCCCAGCCATTACCGCGCCTCACACGCCTGCGCCACCTTAAAACCGGTGATGGGACAGCAGGAGAAAGGGAGAAGGGTGAGGCGGCGCTAGGGTTAGATGAGAACCCTAGCCGCTTGAGAGGGTAATGACCCCCCTTAGGGGTCTGATATTTTGAGAGGGAGTATTATATGTTTAGGCTTTGGGCCGGAAGGTCTCTTTTGGACTGGGCTCAGCCGTTTGGTTAAATGAGAAGAAGAGGGGCCTTTTGTATATTGTATACACATACAAGTGTATGTCAAATGTACACCTATGCGTAGGGGAAAAACGAGTATTTTTATAAAGTAGGCAAATACTTTAAATAGCTAATTATGATTGTAATTAATCAAATCACGGTCAAATTCGGTCGTAACTAATTTAAAAACACGACTGTTAAATTCATTTTAGCAAACATGGCCTCAATTGGCTTTAAAAACTAACTGATTGTTGCAATTATAACCTTTTATCTAGCTAATTGCAAAAATATCCTTAACTAATCTTAATCCGATTGATTATTTCAAATACAACCTCATTTTAGTAGTAATTAACCAATTAAAGCTAATTTGTGCTAGTGGCCTCAATTGATTGCTAATGGATTTGGTCATTTTGATTAAAGCCACTAGGAGGTTAAATTTGCAAAAATAACCCCAATCACCTTAAACCATGAATTGGTTAATTCAAATGTGGTCATTTACGTAAAATAATTAAATAATCAAAACCAATTTGCAAAATGACCCCTCTAATTAACTAAATTAATTACTAAAACAATTTATTAATTAAGCAATTATGCAAACACACAGAATTAAAGGTTGAGGGGTAAAATGGTCAATTCATTTAATTACTCAAATTCCTTGGATAAAATAAAATAAATTATTTGCTAATTAGACTTCTCCCTGACTTAACAATTAAATAAATAATTATTCAATTTTTTTTCTTTTGATTAATTCTAATAAAATGTTCCATAAATGTCATAAAATATCAATTAATTTCTAAATAATTTATATTGTCATGAAAATCCTTTTTATCAATCCAAAAGAATAAAACATTGACACAACAATTTTATAAAAATCTATTTAGACAAGATGCACAGCTCATTTTATTATCCAAGGACTCTGAGTAATTAAAATAAATTACGGAAGTCAAAAATTATGTGTCAACAGTAGGTTTTGACCGCAGTGGTGGTAATGGCTGATAGTGATGGCGGAGGTGACAGTGGTGGTGGTAATGAATATGATTATAATGATGGAGGTGGTAGGTGTGGTAGCGATTGACAGTAATGGTTGGCACTGGTGGTGATTATCAGCAGTGGTTGTGACGATGATGGTGGCTGGTGGTTGGCGATAGCGATGGTAGTGGCTAGTGGTTGCAGACAGAGGGATGGTGAAATATCCACACAGAAGTATATTTTAATGATATTAAGACCTTGTTCAAAATCTTAATGATTAAGACCTATTTAGACCAAATAAGTGCTGAAATCTTAATGTAAATAAATAAATGCACATCTGACCTCTAGTAAGTGTAAACAAATGAAGCCTATTAAGATGTCTAGTTAAAGATTTCTACAAAGATGCAGTTCATCACTACTGTGTCCACTTTCACTACTAACCACCAATGCCTCACACCATTATCAACTACCGCCATCCACCACCTACGACCACCATCATCAGCCACAACCATCACCACCACCAATCAAGTAAATTAGTTGGCACCAGTCACCACCATTTACAATCATCATCACCAACCACCAATCACTAACAACATTCACCATAACCATCTACCACTATATATCATCAATAACCGTCATCATTCACCAATACCATTTGCTATCACTATCGTCCACCATTATTATTAGTTTCCACCACCCATTACCATGATCAACAACCATTGTTAATCACTAGTCAGCCATCACCATCACTATTAACTAGCTATTACCCAGAACCACCACCATCACCCAACACAATTCCTAGTCAGAACTCACAACCGTCATCGCTAGCCATTATCACCTCTAACTATCATATACTTTTCTAAACATATTTTATCGATATAGTATTTAGATCAATTTAGTAATTTATTAAAATTTTATATTTATTAACATTTAAATAAAGACAATTTTTTTATATTCAGATGTTAAGAAAACAAACAATCTCAATATTTTAGTATTTATATCTTAATATAACATTTTAATATTCAGATTTAGATATCTAAATCTTAATGCACATCTTAACATTCAGATGCGCATTCAGATTCAAACATCTTAATCTTAATGAAAACAAATGAGGCCTTACTCATACTTAGGAGTCATTTGGTTGCGGTTAGGAATGGAGTTATTGATGTATATATTAAAACTAGTATAGCTAATGTTATGCTTGGTGGTTTTTTAATTGCTTTAATTAGGATAGAATTCTGCACATCAAGTATAATATTTTTTTTATCATTTTACAATATCGTATAAATAAAATATGCATAAGTTGTGAGTCAATTTATATATTATTTTATGCAGAATAAAATATGAAATAACTAATACATGAATAACTAAACCTTATTTAACTAAATTTTGTATCATTCTAACCAAAGAACCAGTGGCGGAGCCAGGATTTTTTACCAGGGGGTTCAAAAATATAAAAGAGTAAGAAACGAGGAAGACAAGGGGGTTCAACATCTACTATTTATACATAAAAAATAATTTTAACCTTGTGCATACATGGTAATTTTTTGCCGAAGGGGGTTCGGGTGAACACCCTGGCCACCACTTGGCTCCGCCACTGCCAGCAACCAAGCGGTACTTGTAATAATAAATCAATTAATATATGACATATTTTTATATACACTTTTGTCATTTAACTATAATTAAGATATATATTATTTTATTTCAATATATCACCTAAAGATTAATTAATATATTTTAATATAAATAACGAATGTCAACAAATCACTTTCCTTACAAATCTTCGTCCAACCAAGTTGTTATAGTGATAAAGCCAACATTTCTCTAAGAGCTATAATAAAATATAGGGGAAGTATGTCCTTCAACAACTTATTTCAAAACTTAAAAGATAAAGAAAATAAAAGAAAGGACTTTTTTCTATCTCAAAATTTTGCTTCTAGATTTTCATACAAAGCAGAATTTTTAATATTTCAAACATAACTTTTCTAATTTTATTTGCAAAATTACAACTTGCTATACCTTTCATATTATTCCTTTATATCTATTTAAAAATATATTAATATGGTTTGATCTTATGTTTAATTGATCAAATTATCCTTTAATATATAAAGGAAAAATATATCAAATCCTCCCCGAGCTACAATCCTTTTTTCAAAGAGATATTGGAACTATGCGGATACCTCTTTGAACCGGTTGGAAGTGAAATTAATAAAACCTTTTAAATGGAACACCAATTTTAAAGAAGAGGATAAATATCATGCATTAATCCTGTTTTGACACATTATTTTTCCCTTTTATATTGTCTTGACTTTTATTTTCTTTTAAAAAAACTCAAATTACCAAAAAAATACACCACCCCACCTCATCTCCTTCTTTCTGTCAGTATAAAAATTGAGAACCTACCATGCACCCTCACCCCCCCCCCCCCGCCTTCTTCTTCGTCTGAATTAGCTATCATTCTTAATTAGCTGCTATTTTATTAAATAAACTGTTAAATTAAGGAAAGTATATAAATATTTCATTTAAATTAAATACAGATTTAGAGCATTTTTCATGTCCTGAATCTCGTCGTTTAGTTACTGAGTTTTTCATTACTTTGGGTGGTAGCCTTATTAGGGGGAAGACTAAACAACATGTGGTTTTCTTGTCTTTATTGAGACAGAATATAGAACTATGAGTAAAGTTATGGCTGATTTATCTTGGATGGTGCACTTGTTATTAGATTTGGGGTTGAATATATAAATAAAGGGATCCCAGTTCTTTGTAATAGCCAGACAGCTATTCACATAACCAAAAAATATGTCTTTCACGAACGAACTAAACATATTGAAGTTAGATTGTTATATATTTTATTAAGGAAAATTTACAGCTCATAATTACCTTTAAGACTTATTTATTAATAATAGTTACTTTTTTTAATTATATTTGGTAGCTTAATTATTTATCAAATTATCATCTATAACTCGTTTTTGTAACTGCCAGTGTATTTCCCTAAAAATAAGGTACTTCTCTCCCACTTACCCACAATTTTTTTTTCCAAATATTTTTCTCTCACCTATCAAATCTATTTTCTCCCTCACCGCTCTTTCTCTCTCCGTTCCATCTCCTAGTCTTTTAAATTGATTTTCTCTCACCTACCAAATTTATTTTCTCCCTCACCCTTTTTCTCTCTCTGTTCCATCACCTACCCTAGATCTCATTTTCTCTTACAAATCAGAAGAATCCTACAGTAGTAGCAGCAGCCATGGCCGATGACGGAGTGAAGCTTTATTAAAAAGAGCCATGGTCCACTACGGAGTGAAGCCATGGTCGATGACGAAGTGAAAAAAAAGAGCTCTAACAACGCTGAAGGACGACGGAGTGAAGCTTTATTAACTAGTCCAATTGAAAGTCTTTATCTCCGATTAACGTCCTTTTTGTAGCAATCTGAGACTACTCGCTTCATTCCTATGAGAACACCATTGATGAGAGTTGTGGAGCTTCATGTCCACCAAGTGTTTAATAAAATGTTTCAGTGTATTTCTGTGTATTAACAAACAAGAATTTAATTTTCAAAGATATTTCAAAGATATTATTTCGATTTGTATTTCAACGTATTTATCTTTTTTTGGTGTAAATATAGTGAATGTTCCAAATATAGAGCCTATTTTTACTACACTTTGTTTTCACGACTTTTGTATTTCGCTGTATTTCAATGTATTTCTGCATTTTTTATTTCTAATTTATGAAACAGTTTCTAATATATTTCATTGTATTCCATTGTATCTACGCATACTACAACTTTATATTTCTTAAACAATTAACCATATTTCATTATAATTCAGTGTATATTTTTCTGTACTTGGAAGTTTTTAGATCTTTAGTGGTTTTTTAATACAAAAAGTTTTGATTGTGATAAAAGTTGAGAGAGATTCGTAAGCTTTTATGGAAGAACAACCATTATGCGTGATTTATGGGAAGTTTTAAATTGAATCCCATAATTTTTTTTTTTTTTAAAACTGTTCCATAAATAGGGCCTGATTTTACTCTTCAGTGATTGGTGTGAAATATGATTGATTTAATTTGACTTACTATTTAAAAAAGGAAAAGAATATTATGTTCCAAAAACATAGCCTATTTTTTCTCTCAGATTTTTTTTTTTTTTTTAAATATGTTCCAAAAATAGAGCCTAAATTTACTCTAACATATTTTGTATTTCTCTATATTTCGTTATATTTCACTGCATTTTAAAAATGCGAGATACAACTGAAATACAGCCAAAAGCAGCTACGAATTGTAAATCTTCAACTTGTAGCTATAACTAGTTAAGCTATTAAAAGGTAGCTATTTGTGTAAGTTTTACTTTTATTAAAACCGAATTAGTTGATGGCCTTATTCTTTCAGTCATGTACCTACTACTTCACATCCTGCTGATATTTTCATGAAGTCTTTAAGAGGTGCCCGCATCAATTTTTACTTGGCAAGTTGGGAGTGCGCACACCCTTCAACTTGAGAGTCCGCAACTTAAATAATTCCAAAAGTGGGATTTTGATCCAAAATAGCCCACAAAAAAAAGAAGTTACAAAAGTATCTCTTGCACACAAAATTAGTGCGTAATAGGACTTTATTGTGACGGTCACCGTTAAGACCTATTGCACACTAATTTTGTGCGCAATAGGAGTTTAATAAAATGCCCGACCGTCCCCACCATTTTTTTAAAATTATTTCCGCCATTAACACCCAAAACTCAAGGTCTCACGTTCCAAAAATGTTGTTTTCGTCTTACTTTTTAAGCCGAAAGTCAATATTCTCGGTATATTCAAGTCAAAGAACAAGTTTCGAAGCTTGAATTTTGGAATAAAGCATCGTAGAACTTGATTTCAAAAACTCAAAAACAACCTTTAATCTAGGTATTTTACTATGAATTTTCTAATTATATTGTTAAACATATTATTATCCTAAGCATGATTAATGTTTAATAGTTGTGGATTTCGGAAAAAAAAATACGCAATTTTTCTGTGCGCAATAGGGGCTATCCGCGCACTGCTCACCCCCCTTTATAATTTTTTTATTTGTTAATTATCTGATTAGTTAATTGTTAATTATTTGTTAATGATATATTATTTTTTAATTATTTGTTAATGATATGTTAATTGTTTGATTATAGGAAAATATACTAATCTCCTAATAATATCTTTATTTGTTAATTATCTAATTGTTAATTTATTTATTTGTAAAATTTTTTAATCCATGTTAATTACTAATGTGCTAACTAGTTATCTAATTGTATGTGTTATTCTAATTTTATGTGCTAATTAGTTATCTAGTTTTATGTGCTAATTAGTTATCTAATTTTATGTGTTAATCTGCCAATTAGAAATTGAACATCCTTAGTTTAGGATTGAACATCCTTAGTTAGGATTAAAAATATCATTAATATAATATTAGTTAGTTAATTGTAGTTAGTATAATAATTAATTAAAAATTATTAATTCGCAAATTTAGATAGTTAATATAATTTCCCGTTAAAAGATTAGTTAGTTAGTATAGTTTTTCGATAAAGGATTACATAACTAATATTACATGTTACTGATTAATTAAAAATTATTAATATAGATACAACACCTCCATGGATCTCAACCTTCATCCGGGGCCCTTCGATCCATCGATTCATCTACAGTCTAATCATAGGTCCCAGCTATTATGGGATGAGGTGATAGAATCCAATGGTGTTGTTCCATCCCATGCGGTGGAATACGCGTGGATCTTTTGGTGCTTACCCCCACATCCTTCGTCTTAGATATACTTTATCGGGGCGGTATCTACCATTGGTTTTATCACAATATGATAGGGCTCTTATGACGGTCATGATTGAGCGATGGCGACCAAAGACTCACACATTTCATCTCCGCACCGCGAGGCCACCGTCTTTAGATATCATTTGTCTGACACGGTGTAAATGGACACCCATTATATATTGAGGAGCCTCGGTAGCCGCCGTAAGTTTCAGGAGTTGATGGAGCCCATTACGATTTGTGCCTCCCAAGAGGGTGATATCTGGGGACAGACTCGTGGCCGAGGGGCTGGTGGCTGAGGTGGTGGCGGTGAAGACCTCCGTATAGTAATGATCCTAATGAGCATGCTCCCATTTCCCTTCTATCCCAGCAGCATCATCGACTTCAAGGTTCCCGTTAACTTCAGCATCCGTCGACTTCAAGGTTCCCGTCAACTTCGAAATGAGCGCCCGTTGATAATCTTAAACCGTCGACACCTCTATATATCTTGCGAGAGATATATTCGGATCACATAGGACTGTAATCGAAGAGAGGCATCAATATCTGCAGTTTTGGATTTGTCATCCACAGGGTGAGCGGCCAGTTCGTGATCTACAGGGTGGTAGGGAGCTGGAGTACGACTACACATTCATGGACTTCGACATGTTTCACAGCTAAGATGAAAGTGTTTAAAATAATTATTTTAACAAATTCAAATACTTATACTGATTATCATATAATTTTCCATTTTTTAGATCCTCCCGTCAATTTGTGTTCCTTCGGCTCGGAACTCACTAGAGCCCGCTCGGGAGACCGCCAAGGAGCCAACTGAGGATCCTTCTCATCATCCATCTCAGGAGCCCATCGACACACAAGTTTGATTTTTTACCAAAAGATAATGTATTAATTAAATCTAAATTAAAATTAATACTAATTTTTTATATGTTATTTCAGGTTTATCCTTCTGCGCCTATGGACTCATCTTATGAAAGAATAACCCGTCTCCCGATGCCGATGAGATTCGACCATACAAAACACACCTCCGTGCCTAAAGAAGCATATTATGCTCAAGGGCGCAAGGAAGGGAAAGAAGGATGATCATGACATAAAGCATCCTATTATTAAAAGGAAGAAGGGGGATGGAAATGATGGTGAGGGTGGTAGGAATCGCCTTAGACCTAAGGTTACTCTAAAGGCCCCCACATGTGGGACTTAAAGTTACTCTAAAGGCTCCCACATGTGGGACCCATTAGAGACTGTGTATATGTAAATAAATTATACATTTTATGTTAATATTATATTCTTTTTGGTATTATTTTCTTAATGATACTTAATTATCTTAGTCTTTATTATCGTTTATTAATAACTCGTGCGACGTCCCAAATTAATTATGAAAAAAATCTCGACATATTCGAAATAAAGTAATGCCTTGACTAAATAATAAAACGCTTAAATCAAAACCTTATAAAATAAAACACTTAAACCTATTGATAACAAGTTTCCAAACAAAACTTACTTCGGGGCACTTTACAACCCCTAAAATGACGATCCAAACGTTTAGGTATACTTGATGTATTGAGCTTACAGTATTATTCGCAGAAAAAGCTATCAGGTTCTATATAAGATATTGATATTCCAGAGTTTTGAAACGAGAATAATCTTTGGTCAAAGTATGAAAAAAACTTGAATTTCAAAACTTTGAAATTACACAAAGTGTGGGGAAAATAAAACTAACCCCTTTTGCGCATAAAATTAATGCGCAATAGAAGTTAACTGTAGCCGTCACAGTTAAGTCCTATTGCACACTAATTTTATGCGCAAAAGGCACTTTTTTAACCTTTTTTAAAAAATAAATTATTTTGGATCAAAATTTCACTTTTGAGGTCATTTAAGTTGCGGACTCTCAACTTGAGGGGTCATTGGAGTTACATGAATTTTGGGCTACAGATAACTTTGGGCTGAAGAGAATTTACCCTTTTCTTTTTCATTTTTTTGCGCGGAGTGCCCTTCTTTTGGGGTGGTCTTTAAATTTTGCCCCTCATATTTGTGGTCTTTAAATTATGCCCCTCATATTGCTGGTCTTTAATTTTTGCCCTTCGCATTGCAACTTTGAGCTTTCGCCCACAAAATAATGAGGTTCTTCAACCCCCGCTCAAGCGTTTTATTAAACAACAAAAACGCAAGACAAGGTAATTGGGGTCTGTATGCATGACATTTCATACTTTTTTTTTAAGGAATTACACATTTTATTTCAACCAGCATTTTATCATTATCAACTATCACACTTTGTATAAGTTTAATTAGAAGATAACTTTATTGATTGTTGAAAGTTTGATATTTAGGCTAGTTTTAGGATAAACTTTGTATTGAGACCGTTTTGTAAGGAAAGAAAAGTTATGCCGGATTGACTTATCTCGATCAATCATAGAGGTAAATAAGATCACACGGTTTATAAATTGATCAAATCACCTTCACAAAGTTATGTTTTTAATTTATTTTATATTTATCTAAAATAAACTTTTGAATAAATTAAAAGTTATGCGGACCGTACTTAAAATAAGTTAAAATTAGGCATATAGTTCTTCAACCCAACTTATTTTTTTGTCTGCCTGCTATTGAAAGTGTATCATTTTTTGAGGCATCAACAACAACAACAAACTTGCCTTGCGAATTTTTTTTTTTAAAATTTTGCGCGTGGGTTCGAACCCTGGAACTTATGGGTTTTAGCCGGGCAAAATTTAAAGATTTCAACATGAAAAAGAAAATTTAAAGACCACCCCAAACGATTGCCCTTTCTTTTTTCTTTACTTGTTTTTTAAAGTGTAACCGGGCTTGGCCCAATATTTACTGTTTTGTATTTTCGGCTGAATAGCCCATTGTAAATAGTTTGTATGATTTTTCAGATTTGGGGTCATTTTTTTCATTTTCGTTCCTATTCTGTGCTGGTCTTTAATTTTATTCCCTCAAGGCAAACAATTCTTCTGTGGGGCATAAATTCATATTTTCATAACGTATTATCCCACGAATTATGTCCCGCCCCCTTAAAAGAACTTATGTCCCGCTAGGCAAAAAGTTTGATTACTCCAACAAGAACAAGTTACCGAGTGATAAGTTTGATTACTCAAGGATAAAAATATTACTCTACCAACAACAAGATACCGAGTGATAAGTTTGATTACTAAAGGACAATAATTAAAAACCAACACATCTGAAGAGCAAACTGTGCAATTTCTTCTCAGATGTGCCCAAATATAAAGGGAAAAAGACATAAGTAGCCATCCAACCCCAATTATCGACAACCAGATGGCCCAAGAAGCTTAAAAGACTCTTTTTAGCCTTTTTAAAATATAAAAACTGTATCATTGTTGTATAGAATATATATCACTACTGTACCTATAAAAAATGTATCGTATGTATAAAAATCATCATTGTTGTATAGAATACGTGTTTAAAAAATATATCATTGCTGTATAATTTGAGTATAATAAATGTATAACCAACGAATACTTACTAATTATACACATATTATACATGTTTTGGGATATCTCTTGAAGGCTCAATTTCCTTTACCGCTTCTTTTTCTTTCTTCTTCATTTCTCTGGTTTGTGAAAAAAATTCTGTCGCATATTTGTTTCCTTTTTGTGGCAAGCTTAGTCAGCACAAAATGTGTAGTTCTTGTGGTGACCCCACAGTCGGCAGAAAAAACCTTTAGTAACAACAATACATGCAGCGACCTTTGGTGGCGACTTTTTGATCTTTTGCAGCGACTTTAGTCGTAAAAAAAAAAGGGGCAATTTGCACGACTTGTTATTCGGGGGAGGTCTTTAATTTTTGCCCCTCAAATTGCTGGTCTTTAATATTTGCCCTTCGCCTAAAATACCCCCAGGTTCTGGGTTCGAACTCCTGCTCCGTCAAAAAAAAAAAATTGAAAGTAGAATTTCGTAGCAAAATTAGACAAGGTCTAATTTTTGTAGAATTCCAACAGAGTAAAAAAAAAAAAAATCTGCCTTGCAAAATTTCACAAGGCAAACTTTCTTAAGTGATTTTCGTGAAGCCTTGCGTTGCGGTTTTTTTTTTTTTTCACTGAGCAAGGTTTCGAACCCAGAACCCCGAGGTATTTTCGGCCACTTTTTTAAGCGAAGAAAAAAAAATTAAAGACCAGCAATTTGAGGGGCAAAATTAAAGACCAACGCCTTTGAAGGGGAATCCGTGCAAAAAAGTGGAAAAAAACAAACTGATCTCTTGTAGTAATTGGGTCGTTGGGCTAGCGTTTGTTAATTGTTTGGGCCAAAAATCCAATTCGTGGCACTAAGCCCAAACATGAACCGTTAAAGTTTGGAATAATTACTTGGCATAGTTACTTCTAAGAGGTAATTATTGATAATAATTACCTTTTAATTTATTTATATTCAGTAGCTACAGTGATTTTGAAATTATCATTCATAGCTATACTAAAATACATCAAGCTTTTGTGGCTGGAGTGGTTATTAGGTGTGGCTTTGGCCCTGCCCACCTAGGTTCGAATCTAGTCAACCACATCCCTTTTTTTACGTATTTTTCCGAGTTTTTTCTCCTTATATTTTTTAGTGTATTTGGCTTGAGTGTATTTCGTCATATGTATTTGGCTCATACTGTATCTAAAACGTATTTGGCCTAAGTGTCTTGTATCTGAATGTATATGAAGCACAATACTTTCATATGCAAGACAAGAAGCTCAAATACATATGAGATACAAGACATATGAGCCAAATATATATGAGATACATTCAAATAAAGTTCAAATATACAACTGAACATGTACACTCAAATACAGCGAAAATGTACACTCTAACACAGCAAAAACACTGTCAAATACACGCGAATGCACAAAAGGTAGCTACGAATGATAATTTCGAAAAGATAGCTACGAATGGTAAGAAGAGAAAGGTAGTTATTTATGTAAGTTTATCTTAAAGTTTCTGATGGCCACACAAAGTCATTTTCTCTAGTATAAAAATCCTTCTGGATACTTCTATAGCAATATTTCTTCATTCACCTTGGAAATAAAGGATATTTGCTCGTCCAGAGTGCTTTCTTTATTTCTCGAACCCTAGCTCAATCTCTTTCGTTTTTTCCGTTGTATTTTCAATCTTTACAACTTACTTCTCAAAAGTTAAATTGTTTTTAGTTTGATTACAATTTTCTCAAAAATTCTTAAAATGTTTTTTAACACTACAAAAGAAAGTTGTTTAACCATGAACAAAACCTAAGCTAAGGAAAAATTGAGGCTAAATGAAGTTTGCCACATTCTTTTTAGCTATGGTCGCTGCGAATAAGTTTATGTCCGAATTGACACACAAAATTTATTATATTTGACATTTATACTCTGAACGTGGTCCTTCCGACTTTTATTGATGTTACTAAATGATGAACGCCCCGTGCTAGCACAGGCCCAACACAAAAAATAGTACCACACTTTTTTTTAATCTGTCTTAAAAAGAATGATATATTTTTATGTTTAGAAATCATTTAATTTGAAACTTCCCCTTTTACCTTTAATGAAATGATTAAAATCCACACAAATATCCATGACTTGTTTTAGACCACAAGTTTCAAAGATCTTTCCTTTCTTTTTTAAACTTCGTATGCCAAAACTATGTCAGATAAATTAGGACAGAGAGAGTACCTTTTAGTAATATAATTATGGAATTTTTATTATAGAAAGTATTATAAATCAATTAATTGAAAGTATCAATAAATTATTTTACTTAGTCCGCTTCTCCCATATATGACTTTCCTGGTTTGCTTCTCCAATTGAAAGATTTGAAATACACCTTCTCCTACCGAGTTTCATGCCATCATCTCTTTCTACGCAACAACACTGAAAAGCGCTTTCATGTGTTAGCATCTGTTGTAGTCTTAATTTTTTAAGTATAGATCAACTTCATCATTTTAAGAAAATATGTGTACACGTTTCTTGATCGTTTATATTTCGTCTTCTTGATGTTATTTCTCATTATTTGTGTGAGACGTATGTGTCTAAAATTAGTGCATTTTTATCCTTACTCAAAGGTATAAGTTTTAAATCTTTTGGTTTTATAACTTCTTTAGCGGTTTTTATGTTCAATTTAAATCATTATTTTTTTTCCTGAATTTCTCTTCTTTAAATTTTCTCTAAGCGTACCTTTACCATTTTCTGAACTTATTATCATTATTTAAATGTCCTTTTTTTTTTTTTTTTTACAATTGTCTCCTACTTCTTCACGTGGACCCCACCTTATTTTATATATATATATATATATATATATTTTTTTTTTTTTTGCAATAGTCTCCTTCTTCTTGATGTTATTTCTCATTATTTGTGTGAGACGTATGTGTCTAAACTTAGACCCAAAAGTATAAGTTTTAAATCTTTTGGTTTTATGACCTCTTTAGCGGTTTTTGTGTTCAATTTAAATGGTTATTTCTTTTTTCTTGAATTTCTCTTCTTTAAATTTTCTCTAAGCGTACCTTTACCGTTTTCTGAACTTATTATCATTATTTAAATGTCCTTTTTTTTTTGGCAATTGTCTCCTACTTCTTCACGTGGGCCTCACCTTATGTGTTTTTTTTTTTTTTTTTGCAATTGTCTCCTACTTCTTCACGTGAATCCCACCTTAATTTTTTTATTTCTACTATTATAGAAGAGTGGACCCCACCTTAATTTTTTTTTAATTACTATTATAGAAGAGTGGGGTGACGACCAAACCTACTATTCTATAATAGTAGAAATGTATTAAACATTTACAACACAAAAATAAATCTTACCTCCGTACTTAGTAAAGGGAATGAAACTTGTCAATTGAACAATTAAATCAAACAAGTTTTCCTTTATCAGAATTTATTAGTAAGTCAATAATTAGGCTAGATCTATTAAAAACAGAAAAAATCTTCAACGTATATGTTTAGAAGGAATTGGTGGTTACTTGTTACAAATGTTAACTTGTTCAAACACAAAAATATTGCAACACTTTAAGTTGAGAATCTCAAGACGATGAACAACAAACAGTCCCTTGGACCCTTGCTTTCCAATCCCAAATTGCAACATTTAATTGCACGGTTTTCTGTCGAGTAGGCTCTTTTTTTAATTTTGTCCTTCAAAATCGAACTTATAATTAATAGTGCATAAATTCTTTAAGGGCGCGAAGCATAACTGTGGAATAATTATACAAAAATATAAATTTATAGCCCGCGAAAAAATTGTTTTCCTTGAGCTAGGGCTTGGGGGTGGGGGGTGGGTGGGGTTGAAAGGATGGGGAATTTAAAGACCAGCACCAAATAGGAACAAAAGTGCAAATGACCCAAATTGCAAAGGACAGGACATGGGATTTTGGTCGAATAAGGGCAATTCCCACGAATGTCCCTCATTCGGGGTGGTCTTTAATATTTACCCTTCAAATTGCTGGTCTTTAATTTTTGCCCTTCGCGTAGAAAACTGGAGGTTCTGGGTTCGAACCTCGGCTCGGGCATAAAAATAAAAAATTATTTCGCAAGGCAAGGCTTGGGGAAAGTTATGCCGGATCCGGCATAAGTGCCTTAAGGCATAACTAAAGTTATGCCAGATCCGGCATAAATTCTATGCCTTAGGTAATTTATAAGACAGACTTTTATGTCTTAAGGCTTAGTTATGCCTTAAGGCAACCTCTACCGGAGACAACATAAGTTGTCTTAAGGCATAACTTTAGTTATGTCGGATCCAAAGATAGGTTGCCTTATAAAGCAAACTTTTAGTTAAGCCTTAAGACAACATATGCCGGATCCGACATAACTTTAGTTATGCCTTAAGGCAACTTATGCCGTATAAGACAGGCTTTTCTCAAAGTCTTGCCTTGTGAAATTAATTTTATTTTTATGCCTGAGCGGGGGTTCGAACCCAGGATCTCAGTATTTTCAACCACCTTTTCAAGCGAAGGACAAAACTTAAAGACCACCAATTTGAGAGACAAAATTTAAAGATCACCCCAAAAGAAGGACAATCCGCGCAAAAAAAATGATTGAATAAAGACTTGTTTAAACATGGACCTCAATCCTCAGCTTATAAGCCCATATAGAAGTTAAGCCCTTTCTACTTTGTGATTTATTCCAATTGGAAAGCCCACCTAAGATAATCTAACTTGATTCCGCCACCTATAGAGAAGCACAATGACTATTATGGGGCAATTTGCAGGATTGTCCATAGCAGGGGTGGTCTTTAATTTTGGCCCCTCAAATTGATGGTCTTTAACTTTTGCCCTTCAGGCAGAATTTAACTGCAAATTTGCAGTGAAATTTTGCTGAAGGGCAAAAGCCCAAATTGTGCCTTACATGATCAGATTTGCAAAATCCTGCCTTGTGATTTTTTTTTTTTTTTTTTTTTTTACTGAGATGGAGTTCGAACCCACAACTTGAGGGTATTAGGCGAAGGGCAAAACTTAAAGACCACCAATTTGAAGTGGAAAAATTAAAGACCACCCCAAATGAAGAACAATCCGAGCCAAAAAAAAAAAAAAAGATTATTATGAATTTTGGACTAGTCCTAATATTTTATAGAGAAAAGACATCATTTGACCCCTGAACTTGGCACGAAAACTTAGTTTAGCAATTAAACTTAAGTTGTATTTATTTACCCCCTTAACAACTTTCAAGTTAATTAAATACCCCCTTAGCGGCCCTGGACCAAGATCTAAGTTTTGTTCAACACATCCCACTTGATTGGTCCACGTAATTAAATATTTTTTTAATTATTTTTATTTATTTAGTTTTGCTCTTTCTTCTTCATTCTTTCCTATTTTATTATTTTATTAAAAATGAACCCCACGCTGCCCCACCACGCCACCACCACTGCCGCCTCCACCACACCACCACCGCCGCCGCCACCACCATGCCAACCCCCACCCCCCACCAAACAACCCAACCCACCTTCTTCCGCCCCACCCCCACCCCAGCTGCAACGAAAAAAGAAAACTCAAATTCATTGTCATTTACCTCCATTATCATCAACGCTCCATCAACAACAATGGCTACCTTTCTTCTTCCATCAACAACCATGGAACTCCAAAAATCCGGAAAAATCAACAACCATGGAACTCCAAATCTATCAGTAACATTCTTAATTACAGAAAAAACCACATTAGTAGGTTAAAATTATAACCCCAACACCGCCGCCATCGAAACAGCAACAAACAACAAAATAATCCAGTGACCAGACATAGTTATTTCATCACTACAACAAAATAGAGAATGACTCTTGACCCAATATTAGAACGATTACTGCTACGACAATGAATAGAGAGAGAATAAAATTTCATTCAACAAGGAATCCTTGTCACAAGTAAAGATTTATACCACGGTAAAGGAAATAACTTTAATGCCGCCATAAGCAAACGGCGATAAAATAATCCAAATGGACACCCATTGAGATTAAGATAATAAAAAATCACCCCATCTAAAAAATGGTGCCGACCGAACTTTAATCTTTCTGGGCTAATTGAATTTTTTTTCTCAACCTTTAATCTCATTTGCATTTTTTGTCTTTTGCTCATTTAATACCTGAAAGAGGCTATGTGATTAATGGAGAAAAGACATCTGAGAAGAAGACAAACATGAAAGAGGGAGAAAAAACGACCAAGGAAAATGGAAAAAGAATAAGAAGAAATATTGCAATTTGGGGAAAAGACATCTGGGAAAAAAGAAGAAGAAAGAAGGAGACGGAGGGTTTGCGGGGGGGGGTTGGAAGAAGGGGAAAGGGAAAAGAATAAGAAAGAAAAGGAAAAAGTTAATTTAAAATGGAAAATAAAATATTAAGAAAATCTTAATATATCATCCAATTAGAAGATGACATATCTATAGTTGGGACCACTTTTAGTGTTTTTTTTTCCTCCCAATGCGCTTTTAAGAGATTGAGACTTTTCGCATAATCACCCGATATGGGGTATTTAATTAACTTGAAAGTTGTTAAGAGAAATAAATACAACTTAAGTTTAGTTGCTTAAACTAAGTTTTCGTAACGCATGTCACTTGGGTCAAACGATGTTTTTTCTATTTTATATTTATATTACTAAAAATAATTTACAGTCAACTGACTATAAGAGTTACAGGTCTCGACTAGCAATAGCTGAGAATCCCTCGTCACAAGGCTGAGGAAATAAGCAACAGACTACTAGAGTCTAGAAGTATGAAAAAAACACAATCGTTACTATTAGTAAATACATGCTATTCCATTCATTTCATTCTATACGTTAGATGTTTAACTAGGAATGGAGTTTAAGAAAGAAAATAAGATTTCTAAAATTTATGATATAAACACGCATGTCATAATGTTTCTCTGATTATAAAATCATGCCATTAAGGGATAAATTGCAGGGTCAGATATACATTTCCCCATGTGAGAACGCTTCCATCAAAACTTTTGCATATATACGTATAGTCCTGGACACATGTGTAGCACATGTATTTTGACTTAATTATTTTAAATATTATATAAATTTTTTTTTAAAAAAGTATGTTTTAAGTATGTGTGTTAATTATTTTAGAAAAAATCTATAATTGAAAAATAGAGACTTCTCCGAGCACACTGATAAAATAGTGTATTTTGCTTTAGATGTTTTAAGTTATAATTTCGTCGCACTTCCATATTTCCCACCTAGGAACTCACTACTTCAACAAAATATGAAAATGGAGTTCAACAAAATAATATCAATGAATTAGAATCACTGATGAAATTAAGTAATGGATATTAATGGCTTACAATAAGGGATACCAAAGGTTGGACCAATATCAATTGTCTTGCGACGAGGAAAATTATTATATTTTCTCAACTTGTTATTTGTTTTTTGACCAAGTAGATAATTATACTTTCTCAATGTTTTCTCTTTTATCATTTTATATAACTGAAATCCAATGTTATTTAGTACAATACAACAACAACATACCCGGTACAATCTCACAAGTGGGGTCTAAGGAGGGTAGGATGCACGTCGATTTTACCTTTATCTTTGTGGGTATAGAGGTTGTTTCCGAATAGACCCTTGGCCCAAAAGAAACGTAATAAATGTAGGATTGCAAGAAAAATAAGACTACCAAAAATATCAAGATACAGAACAAATGAGATATACATTGTAATACACACAAAGATAATGACCTACGCGATACCAAAATAATACAACTAAGAAAAGGAGAAGAAAAGATGGAAAGGCTAGCCCCCCACCTCTCTCACACACAGTGCGACAAAACTCAACTACCTACTAACCTTCTATCCTAATCCTCGACCTCCAAATCGTCCTCTCTACGGTCATGTCCTCAGTCAGTCACCAAGGTGTGCCATATCCTGTCTAATCACCTCCCCCCAGTTCATCTTCGGCCTACCTCTACCTCTCCTAATTCCGGTGACCGCCAATCTCTCACACCTCCTAACTGGCGCATCCTCACACCTCCTCTTCACATGCCCAAATCATCTCAGCCTCTCTTCCTTCATCTCGTCCGTCACGGAGGTGACCCCGACCTTGTCCCGTATATCTGCATTCTTAATCATATCTCCTAGTATGACCACACTTCTATTTGAGCATCCGTATCTCCGCTACCTTCATATTCTGAACATGAACGTTCTTTATGTGCCAACATTTTGCCCATACAACAATGTTGGTCGAACCACCGCTCTGTAAAACTTACCTTTTAGCCTAGGTGACACCTTCTTATCACAAAGCACCCCAGAAGCGAGACTACATTTCATCCACCCTGCTCTAATATGGTGTGAGACATCATCCTCAATCTCCCCGTCCGCTTGTATTATGGACCCAAGATACTTGAAACTTCCTCTTTTCGGTATAGCTTGGGCCTCTATCTTCACTTCCACATATGTCTCTTGTGTCACGTCGCTTAACTTGCACCCCACTTAGTCCTGCTTAACCTGAAACCTTTAGATTCAAAGGTCATTCTCCAAACATTTAGCTTATCGTTAACTCCACTACGTGTCTCGTCAATTACAACTATGTCATCTGCAAATAACATACACCACAGTACCTCCTCTTGAATATGTCGCGTCAATTTGTCCATCACTAAGGCAAATAGAAATGAGCTAAGGGGGCGATCCCTGGTGCAATCCCATCACGATCGAAAAATGTTCTGAATCACCTACCACTGTCCTAACTCGGGTCTTGGCACCCTCGTACATGTTCTTAACAACCTTGATGTAGGCCAAAGACACACCTCTATACTCCAAGCATCTCCAAAGGACCTCCCGAGGGACTTTATCATATGCCTTCTCCAGGTCAATGAACATTATGTGTAAGTCTCTCTTTTTGTCCCTATACTGCTCCATCAATCTCTTGATAAGATGAATAGCTTCTTTAGTCGATCACCCCAGCATGAATCCGAATTGGTTCTCTGATATCAACACATCCTTCCTCATCCTCATCTCGACCGCCCTCTTCTAGTCTTTCATAGTGTGGCTTAGCAACTTGATACCCCTACAGTTATTGCAACTCTGAATATCGCCCTTGTTCTTGTACAACGGGGCCATTGTACTCCACCTCCGATCTTCTGACATCTTAGCCGTCCTAAATATGGCATTAAATAACCTAGTCAGCCACTCCATATCTGCCTCCCCTGCGCTTTTCCAAAAGTCTACGGAGATCTCATCTGGCCAGTTGCTCTTTCCCTCCCCATCTTATTGATAGCCTTATTAAAGTCCGCAACCTTTATGCACCTACAATACCCAAAATCTCTATGACTCTCGGAATGCTCTAACTCCCCTAGCACGATCAATCCTACAATCTAAAATAGTTATTTACATCTAACAAAAGAAAAAAGGTAATAATGTAAACACATTTTTTTCCCAAGCTCTTCAGGAGCTAATTCCTCTTGGTATGATGCTGTCACTACCTATCAAAAAATTAAAATCATTTAAAATCAATAAAGAAAATAAAAAAGATTCTACCACAATATGCCTCAAAAGTATCTCAACAGATTCTTACGTCCGTTTTGCAATTTTCACAGTCTTCTGTGACTTACTCTCCGACTCAACCTACAATTTTTTTTTTGTTCACATGAAAAAGTACATACAATTTGTTCTTTTAGAAACAAACTCAATCAGGGGCGGATCTAAGGCTCGCCGCCACAAAAAATTACACTGTATATATAAGGTATTTTTTTTAATGTTATATATATATATATATATATATATATATATATTTTGAATACCCTAAATACAAGAGAAGAGGTTGGTTGTAGGGATCTAGTAGCTCAGTTAGTTGGCTACGTGAACTTTCACCTTGTTGGTGAGGGTTTAAACACGTTGTAATAATCTACCCCATTTTCCCTTCCCCTACCCCATGTAGTTAAAAAAAAAAATGAAGAGGTTGATTTAGTAATTTAGGGGATTCAAAATTCTCATTGAGGTTTCGAATTCAAATCTCAAGCACTACATCCACTGAACTCAATTAGTAAGTCAAAAAGCTCACCATAGGACAGAAGTACAAAAAGAAATGTGTCATATGTATAACAAAAATACCAACAACATTAAAAAGGCACAAATAGAAAAAGAAAAGGAAACCTTACGAGCAGAGATTTTGGAATGAGGAGCGGAAAAATAAATAATACTAGGAATTTTCCTGGAAAAAAATTAGAAGTATAACTAGACAAACCTCTCCACAATGTGCTCCTCTGTTATCTTTACTAGCGATTACATTTTATTGAATTACGAAGGCACTTTCTTGGCTAATACTGTATTTTACAAAGATATCTATATCTTCAGTATTAATCATTCCCTCACTGCTACCATTCCTTTTCCAGAAACCATAAAATCTTCCTACAATCTCATCATTCCTTCAGGTATCCGACAAAATCTCTTTTCAAATCTTTACATGAAATAATTCAAAAGAATAAAGTAGCAGTCTTATAATTAGCACAAATATTATAGGGGATCGTCTGATGGTGTTGTTGGAGCAATTCGTTTCAGCATAACATTTTGTATTAGATAATATAATATGTTTTTGATTGTATAAAAAATCGTTGTATTATTTAATGTGAGTAGAATGTATGTGCATTAGCAATGAAGAGGTTAAACTATTTAAAAACACAAAATATTTTAAGGAAAGTAATTCGTGTATAATAGTTCCTTCATTTTTAGTTACTGCAAAACAATTTCTTCATTGTTAATCACCTTATATGTAATCCCATATTATAATTCTGCATAATTTAGCTTGTAGTGGTGAAGCCATTATTTTCAATAAGGAGAAGTTAAAATATAAAAAATAAGTACATGAAGAAGTCAAGACGATTCAACATATAATATACGGAAAAATGGTAACAAATAATAATAATATTCCTAACATATTGATTACGTCCAAATCCACTCCTCAAGTGAGAAAGTGTACACGGTCATATGCAATATAATTTATCTAACTATGAGTCGGGATCGATCCCACAGGGAACAATATAATAGGCGATCAAGCAAGTAAAGGATTATCACCTACTAAGCTAAGCTAAACACTTTTTCAATATTGATTTCTAATTTAAAATCTAACAAAGACAAAACTAACCTAGAAAGCAACTAAAATGATCAATGGCCACAAGTATGGATACAAGGGAATTTACTCTCAAGTAACGATCCAATGTATTTTATGATTTTACAACTAAGAGCGAGTTTATGTTAATAAATAATGATTTCTAAAATCTCATTGAAAGTCCTTCAACCAAATCAATGAATTTCATTCTAAGCTTTTCTAAACCTTAGAGTGTGATATTCAAAGACAAAATTGAATCTCAAGTTAACTTTCTTATTCCTAGCTAAAGTTTTTAGATGAGGTTTAGAGCCCCCAAATTCTTGTTAATTAATCTTTCTCAACCTCAATTTTCCTCTTCCGAGCTCGAATCGAAGTAAATGGGTGGGTCCTAAGGTTAGTTAATCCCTTAAGAAACATTAAAGAGCAAGCTTAATTAAAGTAAAATAGACCAACTTCATTAGAAATAAAAATCATTCAATACATAAGCAAAACGAGATTTAATCCAACACTTGATAATGAATATTCTTATAAATAAGATTCTAGTAAAAGAATAAAATACTACACACTTAAATATTCAATACAAAGCAAGGAATTAAAGAAATGAAGTAAAGGTTCAACAAATTGCTCAACCAAATCTTCAAATCTTCAACACCCAAGTGTGGTGTAAGAACCCTAGCTCGCAGAAGTCTTGTGAAAATGCCAAAGATGAAAATACTTTCTCTTATGTATTGTTTTTATAGTTCCACAATCTTCCCAACTAAAATATGACAAAAACAATCCAAAAATTTCAGATTCTAGTTCTGGCCATTTTTGCAATTTTAGCCACTTTTTTATTTTCTTAAATTTGACCCCCTTTTAAATTGTTTTTCAGTTGATTTCCTCCAATGCTCTTCCCAAACATATAAAACCTATAAAAGACCAAGAAAACGTTATAAGTGCACTATTTTATCAATCAAACATAGCAAAAATTTAAGTAAAGAAGAGATAAATTGATAAAATGGCTCACAACTTATCATGTATTACAAATGGCTCACAAATACCCTCCCTTAATCTTTTGGTCTAAAAATATTCTTAAACTTTTTTAGACTCAAATACCAGGTATCGATAAGTTTGGAATCTTTAAAATAGCCAGGTGACATTTTCTAAACCTGCCACGTATATTCCTTACCAACATAATTAAAACTCAATCATATCTTAAAAACTAGTTAGGGATCGATAGCTCGCGCAGCACGAGCCCAATAACATGTGAGATATGGGCAAATAGTCACTTTGTGAACTGTTGATCAACCTTTAGTTAGAAATTTTTGCGCGGATTGCCCTTCTTTTGGGGTAGTCTTTAAATTTTGCCCCTTATTTAATGTGGTTTTAAATTATGCACGGCTCATATTACATGGTTCTTTAATTTTTGCCCTTCGCATTGCAACTCAGCGTTAAAAATCATGAGGTTACGAGTTCGAACCCCTTCGAAGCATAAATTAAAAAAAAAAAAAAATTAATTGCAAGACAAGGTTTGGGTCGCGTGTATGCCGAACACAGCATACTTTGTTAAAGGAATTACAAATTTATGCGGACCGCTGCTTAAATGCCTTATGAGCTTATGAACTTGGCATAAGTATCTGGATCAAAAAGCATAACTTTGGTAATTCCTTAACAAGTTTATGCGGTGGGGGCATACTTTTAATGGGCAAACTTTTATGCGGATCCAAAAACTTGTGAAGGAATTACAAAGTTATGCGGAATTCACGCATACTTATTCCATATTTTGATAAGGCATAAGTATGCAGTCCGATCATAACTTATGGTAATTCCTTCACAAGTGCTATGCGGTGGGGCATAGCGAAATTAAACTCTGCCTTGCGATTTTTTTTTAAAATTTTGACTGTGTGGGGGTTCAAACCTGAAACCCATGGATTTTAGCCGAAGGGCAAAATTTAAAGATTTTAAATATGACGGTTTTGAAATTTAAAGATTTTTATTAAAAATTAAGGCAATTGCCCTTTATTATGACAGTTAATTAAGTTTTAGCCACTTTTAATGCGACTATCATTTAAAGAATCATATTCTTAGATTAAAACACGGAAAATCTAAAAAAAAATATGCAACTTAAAATATAAGGGCTCCAGAAAATGTTCCTGGAGTTGAAACTGGCATGACTCAAATTAAACTCGAGAAAAAAGTTTAAGAAGTGCAGTTTAAATTTCAAAAAAATTATTGTGGAATGTTCGAGCTCTATATTTTTTACGTAACTCTTTGACAGAATCTTGGAGTTTCAATTGTATAAGTTTGAACTCCAGGACACAATCTAAAAGGTTCATTTATCGAAAAATATTTGTAAGCTTATTCGAATTGTAGGACAACATCAGGGGTTTTTAATTAACGTTATCCTTGAGTTCAAACTTAAATATTCTATCATTATTTAATTCGTGTTGTCTCTTTTAAAACTTTATCATTATTTCACATTATGATACCTATATATAATGTTGTTTAACCTTTTTTAAGAGGTTAAATCGAACCGAGCCGTAAAAATCGGAACCGGCAACCTAACGTAGAAGCCGGAATCCGTTAACATTAATTATTTTACCGGTCCGGTTCCCATTTTTTTGAAACCGGAACCGGTTAAATTAAATTTTTTTTTTTTTTTTTAAACAGCCGTTGGGCTGGCGAAATTGGACCGTTGGCAACGGTCCATTTGCAAAAATGGCCGTTGCCAAACGGTCAAATAATTAATTTTTGGCCCCCCCCCACCCCCCAAACTTTTTTTTTTAACACTTTAACCCATCCTTCACCCCTATATAAACCCTTCTTCATTTTCATTTTAATTCACACCAATTCACTCTTCTCTTTCTCTCAAATCTCAATCTCTCAATTATAGTTACTTTGCAATAATTAGTCACTTTATATTTCTCTGAAATAAATATTACAAAGTCTTATTATAGTTTCAATTATTAATTTTGCAATTATAATATTATTGGTGGAGTTGGTGATTTTACAACAATCCGAAGTAACTTTGGTGGATTTGCAATTCTAGCTGCCTTCACTTTGTTGGAAATTAATCCGGCAATTTGGTACCTTCGTTCCAACTCTATCTTTATTTTTCGCAATTTAATTCTAGCAATTTATTTTTCGCAATTTAATTCTAGCAATTTAATTTGTTGTGATTTATTTGATTGTGGTTTAAATTAATTCTATTTAATAATGTCAAAGAGATTAAGATGTAGTGCGGAGTAGTAGTGGTATTGTTAGGCATGGGCTTAATGAGGAAACATTTTGTGGAAGAAACACCTAATTTAGGTATTGATGTTGGAGGAAATAATCCACTTTTAGGTCATGAGGCAATGCAACAACATTTTACCGACACTTTTAATGAAGACTTAGATGATGATGATGATGAAACACAACCCCCCGAAAATCCCATAGGAGATACATGTCCTGCACAATCACATACACAAGACAAACCGCCTAGAACTCGTAAGCCAACAGCTAAAGTTTGGAAATTTATGACTAAGAATAGGGAAAACCAATCAGCCCTACATGTACCCTATGTGGACAAGTATTTAGTTTTAAGCAAGGAGATGGTAAGGATGGTGGAACGGGTACACTAAATGGTCATATGAGAACCAAACATATGGATGTTTGGGGAGAGCAAACGGGTTCAAATGTAGGGGGGATTCAAATGACGATAGACCCACGAACCCAGAGGAATTTTAAGTATGACAAGAAAAAGAGCGTGTAGAAATAGCTAAAATGGTAGCTTATGATTGTTTACCATTTTCCTTTCCATCGGGTATGGGGTTTGTTACTTACATTCAACGTTGTTATAATCCGTTATTTGAG
This sequence comes from Lycium ferocissimum, assembly GCF_029784015.1. Classification (NCBI taxonomy): domain Eukaryota; kingdom Viridiplantae; phylum Streptophyta; class Magnoliopsida; order Solanales; family Solanaceae; genus Lycium; species Lycium ferocissimum. The sequence continues at coordinate 16,080,766 of NC_081349.1, forward strand.
GGTATTCCTAGAAGTACTTGTAGAGCCGATGTTATAGATTTGTTTAAAAAATATAGATTTTATTTGCGCCATGTATTTAATTCTTTAAATTGTAATGTTTGTCTTACCGCTGATTTGGGTCTTAGTCTTAACAAGTTAGATTTTTTTGCTATTACATGTCATTGGGTTGATGACAACCGGGTTATGCAAAAAAGAATTATAGCTTTTTTATATGATGAAGGAAAAGGTCGTCACGATGGAAAATTTTTAGCGGATTCAATGTCTACTATTATGAGATTTTTTAACATTTATAGAAAAACACTTTGTATTGCTTTAGATAATGCTTCTAATAATACAAAGGCGATTGGTCTTTTAAAGAGAGAATTAAACCGTCCGCTAGAAAATATTTTTCATGTGAGATGTAGTTGTCACATTTTAAATTTAATTGTTAAAGATGGTCTTGAATATTTTGACGATTCTATTCAAAAAGTTAGAAATGCGGTTGCGTTTCTTTTTTGTAATGCTAATAGGGGAAGAATTAGAGATTTTAAGAATGCTTGTGTGGAAAATAACCTTAGACCTAGGAAAATTCAAGTAGAAATTGAGACTAGATGGAACTACACTTACATTATGTTACAACAAGCATATGAGTATAGGATTCCCATACAACAAATTCACAACAAATATAATACTGTTAGTGATGATTGGTTAAATTTTTCGCATTGGGAAGATGTTAAAGAATGTGTTGAGCTCTTAGAAAATTTTTATAATGCAACTCTTGCTTTTTCTAGACAATTCTATCCCACGGTAACCGAAATTTTACCCTACTTAGCGGAAATAGCTAGAGTTTTATAAGAGTATAAATATAAACCCGGTTATCAAGCGTCTATTTTTGAAATGATAATCAAATTTAAGAAGTATTTTTTTTCCATCCCAACTTTATTTATATTGGGTTCTCTTTTAAATCCTTGTTTAAAAATGTCTTATACTAAAAATTTGGTTGGTCAAATTTATACATTTTTAGAAATTGAAGCGGAGTTCAACCATCTTTAGTCAAGAGAACTCGCTATTGATGATGAGTTTAGAAATTTTTTTACTCATTATTGTAGTTTGGAAGAACGTGCTACACCCGTTGCTCCACGCCCCTACTACTTCGCAGTAGCAAAAAGGGCTTGTCGGGTTTAAAAGTTTTACATTCAACAACCAACTTCTTCTTCTAGTGCAAACTTTGATGAATATAACTTTTATTTGATGCGCCCAAATGTGGATATCAAGGAACTGGATGACTTGGACGTCTTAGCATGGTGGAAGAAGTACAAGGCAAGTTATCCGATACTCTCAAGAATGGCTCGAGATATCCTTACGGTTCAAGTATCAACCGTGGCTTCGGAGAGCGCATTTAGCCAAGGAAGACAAAAATTGGAGACCATAGACATTCATTATCCGGCTTTAGCTTGCAAGTACTAGTGTGCATTCGCGATTGGATTAGATCGGAGCGACGCAACCAAAACTTAGAAGCGGAGGAAGGCGAAGAGGAAGAAATTGAAGATTTGATAGCTAGTGGACCGGACCAAATGGAAGACTTTGAAGATATTTCCATGACCGAATATAATGTGGAGGAAATTAACGAAATGGTTCAAAATTGGTGATTTTATTATTCGACTATTTCTATACTACTCATGTATTATTTGTAAGTTAAAAAAAACTACAACATGCAAATAAATGTTATCCAAGAATGAATAAAATATATGGCTCATTGAGCTTTCTTCTATTTACTTGTGTTCATATTTTTACTTTTATAAAGTTAGGAATATATCTAAAATATACTAAGAATATACTTAAATTAAAAACTAGAAAGTTATATACTTGAAAAATAACTAAAATATACTAAGAATATACTTATAATATATAGTATATATATAACTTAAACATATATATATATATATATATGTTTAAGTTATATATATACTATATATTATAAGTATATTCTTAGTATATTTTAGTTATTTTAGTTATATATATATATATATATATATATATATATATATTAAGTTATACATATATATTATATATAACTTAAACATATTTATATATATTAAGTTATATAACCTAAATATCACACACACATATATTGATATATATATAAGTATATTCTTACTATATTTAGGTATATATATATATATATATATATACGTATACGAATTTATAAACTTAGAAAACAATTAAGCTATAAATAACATAAGTTATAATATATAAGTTATAAGTATATATAGTATACTTAAAGTATGTATATATATATATATATATATATATATATATATATAAGTTATAAGTATATATAGTATATAACTTAAACATATATCTATATATAAAGTTATATAACCTACGTATATTGATATATATATACGTATATTCTTACTATATTTTAGGTATATGTAGTATATAGTGTTAACTTAAGCATATAACTTAATATATATATGTATACATATATTAGTATGTATTATTAACTTAATATATATATATATAGCTTGTTAGTCGATAAATATTTAAACTTTACTTATAAACTTGTATAACATATGTATTTATACCTACAATATACTAATAAATACTATAATATATATATATAATACAAAAAATAAAAAAAAAGGTTTTGAACGTTTTTAACCGGACCGGTTCCGGTTTGAGGTTTCAAACCGGTAAACCGGAACCGGTTAAACGGTTCCGGTTTTTTAACCGGAAACCGGCCGATTCCCTAACCGGTTACCGGTCCGGTTCCGGTTAAACCGGTTAACAGGTTTACCTATATGAAACTCCATAATAAATTCGTGGGAGCAGTGATGATAATTGCACAAATAAAATAAAATAAATCATGGTGCTTCATCCAACATCAAGTCCCCAGCCAGTTGCTAAGTTCATTTCAAATAATTAAACTTCCTTTCGAATCAATCCAGTGATCAACTTCAGTCTTGGAGTTTCGTAGAAACTAATCAAATAAAATCGATTAAACACAAATAACAAAAAGATGCCTCCAATTGTTCCTTTGAAATATTAATCACTGCAATATACACCGTGATATAGAACCTCATAATTACAATATTTTCTACAGATAAAGTTAAGATGAGCTCTAATCACGCCCAAGAAGAGGGATTAAATAGTCAAACAATAAAAAAGTTTACAAAGAAACTACAGTAAATAGTTTTTCTAGACAATAAAATTATTTCATTCTCGGCTAAATTGACACAATTAGCCTCCTTCCAAAATCCATGACCTCAATGAAAAGAACTGCTATAAATAATAGCATGGGCCCCATGTTTTGTACTCATCTTTTGAAAATTGCGCATTGTTTTGCGCGAATTACCCTTCATTTGTGGTGGTCTTTAATTTTTGTCCTTTAAATTGGTGGTCTTTGAGTTTTGTCATTCGCCTAATAACTCAAAGTTATGGGTTCGAACTTCAGTTTAGTAAAAAAAGAAAAAATCGCAAGGTAGATGTTTGAATTCGCAAGGCAGAATTTATCCAAATTCTATCTTGTGAATTTTTTTAAAATTTTTAATTGAGCAGGAGTTCGAACACGAAATTAAAGAATTTTTAGTGAAGGACAAAAGTTAAAGACCACTAATTTGAGGGGCAAAAATTAAAGACCAGTCCCAGCGAAGATAATCCTGCAAGTTGCCCAAAATTGCGGCTAACTGAGTTCTGGCCCAGACTCCATAAAACTCCAACACAAGGCCAAAGAGAAATTGTGAAGATAGTTGAGCCTCTTTAAGCCAATTAAATCAAGGTGTTCTACCTTTTATTCATTAGGTACAAAAAAGGTTAAATGTCTGAAATACCCTTGCAATTGGTTAATTCTGAGGACAGATGTGGTAATTATCATCAAGATTTTGTTTTTATGACTATTAGAGGAAAAGTACAATGCCAAGAGCTTAGATGTACAAGCTGATGATGCAAACTCTAAGGTGAAATCCTATTATGCCCTTGACCAGGGTTAAAAAAAAGAGTTTTACCCTCCTATCAAATTGTGAAAAGCAAGCATGCATGACCATGAGACAGGCAGGTGAAGCTCGTTAACTCTAGCTTCTTATATAGGAGAATCCAACTCGCTTTGATCCTATAACCAATTTCTTTAAAACTTCCACCCAAAGCCTTCAACAAATATAATTTTCTTACAAAAGAGTGTGTGAATCAAACCATTTTTGGATAAGACTAACTCAGCCACTGATAATTAGTTAGGGAATCAAGCTACCCATACTGCATAATTACAAGTACACCATTATATTCCATTAGTTTTATTTTATTTGTTTTACTTTTCTTTTTACTCAGTTTAAAAAAGAATGTTTTTTTTTTTCATCTTTGGATAGTTCTTTAATTTCAACTTTCCATGTGGCATGTTTAAGATTACATGATTAAAGAACATTTTGGTATATTCTACATATTTTTAGTTTAGGCTCAATGCATATGCAGCCCCTTGAATTTATCTATTTTTTTTTATTTTGACACCTCAACTAAGTGTTGTTCCAGTTAACCCCCGAACTCGTCCTCAAGTGTGTCTATCAAACACAATCTGACTTACATAGTATTCTATCTTTAATATAGCAATATGCTAATATATATTCTAGTTTAATTATGCTATTTTTTTTTAACTAAGATTAGCAGCAATTAGTGTTTTAAAAGGTGAGGGCGTAAGGCGGGGCGTTTTACGTCTGCCTCAGTGAGGCGTAAGCCCCATGGGGTTTTAATTTTTAGTATTTTATAAAATGATATAATTATAATAAATACTTTTAAATAGGTGAAATAGCGTAAAAATTAAAGAAAACTATAAATAAGTGATATATATATATAGAAAGTAGTCCACCCCCCAAAAAAAACTAATTAGAATAATCTATATTTTATATATATATATGCTCCACCCCCACAAAAAAACTAATTAGAACAATCTATTATACGCTACTTTACAGTACAAGTGATTTCTTTCGTTCTTTTTTAAGATAGTAGAAGACAAGATAAATAATTGGAAAAAAATATATGTTAGGCATTCTAGCAATAAAAAAAGGTCTTGACTTTTAAATTTAATGTTTCAGTTCTTTTTTAAAACATCTGAGTAATTACATGTTGACTTTTGAGAATTTGGGCATTATATTAAGGACATATTTAACAATTTTCGTTTTAATTTGAAGAAGTTTTCTGGGCTTACGCCCCAACAAAAAAAACTCGCCCAAAACGCTCGGCCGTACACCCCGAATTGCTGGGCGTACGCCTTTGGAGACTTTCGCACCGACCCATCGCCTCGGGGCATTTTTGGTACACCCTGCCTCAGGGCTCGCTCCGAAAACGCCTTTTAAAACAACGCGGATTGAGAGGGAGAAAAAGAGTAAGCTCTTAATTAAGTTGGCAGTGAAAAGAGCGAAGCGCGGCAGGCCGACACATCACGACCTAAAGAATAGCTTACCACACGTCTAAAATATTATTTTATCTTCCCTATCACAATTTATTTTTTGCTTCTAATAAAAATCAGATTTAGAGGGTTTGATAGACACACTTGAGGACGAGTTCAGGGGTTTAATAGAAACAACACTTAATTGAGGTGCCAAAATGAAAAAAGGGACAAGTTTAGGGGGCTACATATGCATTAAGCCTTTAGTTTAAGATCACAAGATTAAAAAATCTTCTTTATTTTTTTAAATTTTATGTAAAGTTAAAACCGGACAAATAAATTGAAACAGAAAGAGTACGCGAAAAATAATTGCACAAATAAAGGAATAAGAGTTTGTTGCATCAACTTGGGACCAAGTTGGCGTTGGGGACGCGTTTGTCTCAATTAAATTACCAATCAACAGCTGTTGATTGTAACGCAGACAAAAGCAGCAGCTTTTCGAATGGATTACACAAATCTATGATTGATTTCCAATTATATTCCAGTTAGGGATACGTATTTGATATTCGGTTCGGTATTTTTGAAATTTGATTTTGTTAATTCAATAATTGATAATTGAAAGTTATACCAAATATCAAACTTTTGTAGTTCGATCCAGAATTTTGGTTCGATAAATCCCAGTTCGACTCAATAATTCATTTTTCAGTGATTTATGCCCACCCCTAATTGTAGTTCCACTTGATTTCCTTTGTCCATTTCCCCCAATCAGAATTGCTGCATGTTGTGAGTATAAATGTTCTTTTCACTTTTATGATTAACATCGCCACACTTACTGTCAGAATCCAATAAGACAACTCATATTTGATTCCTATCTAATGAAATGAAACACTCTTTGGACAGAGAAAATTATTTGCAACATGTATACATCTTCCCCTTCAAAGCGCTTCTGGTACGAATTAGGTCATTTGGTTCAAAATAAAATTATTACACAATTATAATTATGATAGATAATTCATTGTTTATATAAGATAAATAATCTCATATTTTTTATATAATTGTTTCATAGTCTTAACTAATACTTATAATTACAAACTAGAAAAATTTGATCTCAAAATTTATACTAAGTTTAGCCCCTAAACCTTGTCAAAAAAAAAATCACTTAATATTTTACGGAAAAATTCATTATATATAATGATAGTATATAGATTTCATTTTGATAAGTGTGATTTTCAAGTAAACATGCACGCACCTTGCTTATTGTATTGGGTATTAATTGCTTGTCGTCAAACATATTTATTAGGTAATCCATTCCACCAAGATTTAATCAAATAAGAAAAAATCACTTAATATTTTATGTACTGAAAAAATTACTTAATATAACTTTTATCCATTTCATTGACACTATGGGTCCAGTGGATACAATAAAATATAAGTACATCAATAAAGAAACTCCTAAAGTTAGTATCAAACGAGAATATCGAACCGAATTCATGAACCCATCAGTCAAATGGGTCCAATCTCTTCTCTAGGAAAAACAGAACAAAGTACATGTATTTTTAATGTCAACAAATGTTAATTAATTTTTTCACCAAATAATCACAAAAAGCCTAACTTTTATTGTAGCTTGGCTCCCACTTGATCTGATTTTGGACGCGAAAATTAATAAGAATGATCGCGGAGTGATAAGTACTCTTTCATTTTTAATTAGAGATTTCGGATTCAATCATTAACATGAAATCACCTATATTACAGAGTGTTTTATCCCTAATATGGAATTTTTCGACGTGAATTTAAATTTAGTCGGACTTCAATATGAATACCGAATACCAAGTGAAGGCAAAAAAAAATTTTAGACCACAAGGGTTCTTTCCAAAAACATGTCTTTCTCTATAGCACATGAACTTTCAAAATACTGTCCACAATCAACTACAGTATTTAATTGGATTTCTTAGAAGATACATCCAGCTTGCTACAACTAAGCACATTTCATGTTTTTCTTCTTTATTTTTCACGCCATAAATAGCCCATCTTTTGCCCCACATTATCATAAACAAGAAGAAGAAAAAGAGAAAATGGGATTATTTCCTCACGATAAAACAATGGTATTAACAGAGTTCTTGATTTTGTGCATGATCGTTGTCGTTTCATGTCGAGGTCCAGTCTACACACCACCAGAAGTCGAGAAATTAACCGATAAATTTAGCCGATTATCAGTTAATCAGGGTTATAATGTGTTTTATGGAGGTACTAATATTCGTATGACAAACAATGGGTCCAGTGCTGAACTTATCTTAGATAAATCTTCAGGTACACTACAACAATTTCATACAAAAAAAAAAATGTTTATACTTGATCATGAAGTATTAACAACCTTTTCCCAATTTCTTGGTCCCTCCACAGGTTCTGGACTGATCTCTAAAGACAAATACTACTATGGTTTCTTCAGTGCTGCACTAAAATTGCCTGCTCACTTTACATCAGGAATCGTAGTTGCCTTTTATGTAAGTTTTCACTCATGCCCCATATAACTTTTTTTATAACTGTGGCGTCTAGGTCAGTGCGCGCCTTAAGAAATTATATGGGGTACCTACTATCTCTTGCCAGCACGGGTACTAGATAACTCTGTCCATCAAGGCTCGAATATATGGGAAGAAAGTACTAGCCCACTTCATGCATCCCCCATAACTAGTATAATCGCGGTATTAAGCTCTGCATAAAATATGCAGAGTTTAATATCAGAATCAAACTTTGTATTACTAATTATTCATCATTATCCCCATATAATTGGAAATATGATTAAATCATGATATCCCTTTCATTGAATATTAGGACTAATGCAAGAATTATTTCTTTTCGCAGATGTCAAATTCAGATGCGTTCCCACGCAACCATGATGAAATTGACTTTGAATTGCTTGGGCATGAGAAGAGAAGAGATTGGGTTCTGCAGACTAATCTTTATGGCAATGGAAGTGTTCACACAGGGAGAGAAGAAAAATTCTATCTCTGGTTTGATCCCACACTGGACTTCCATGACTATAGCATCCTTTGGAATGATCATCACATAGTGTAAGTTAGTTGAAATCTACTAGTAAATTTTTTTTTTTTTTTTTTTTTTACTTTAGCCCTTAGTGGTGAGTGGTGACCCTGCTAAATAGCAAGTCTCAAATTCTAGGTTAGGTTAAAAAACTTAATTCCCTTTTGAGGTACAAAAAGAGGAATTTGCACCTAACAATACCTTAGTTTAATATCATTAGAGGTCAAATTCTAGGTTAGGTTAAAAATTTAATTCCCTTTTGAGGTACAATAAGAGGAATTTGTACCTAACAATCAGTGGCGAACCAGGATTTTTATAAAGGGAGTTCAAAAATATAAAGAAGTAAACACAAAGAAGTTAAGGGGTTCAACATCTATTATATATACATAAAAAATAATTTTAACCTTGTATATACAGTGTAATTTTTCGCCGAAAGGGGTGTCGGAACCCCCTCGACCCAACCTAGCTCCGCCCCTGCTAACAATACCTTAGTTTAATACCATTGGACATGAATGCGATCTTAGCATAACAGGTTCAACATAACTCAATAATTGTTACGAAGTCATGCATACCGCCAACGAGAACAGTAACTTTCTTTTAACAAGGAAGTACCCATTTAGGGCATATTAAAAGGATTGAAGTTATAAACATTGACAATATAATATTTTTTACACTACAATTTATAAGGCTATAACAAGTTATTACTCTATTTTCCAGGTTACCATATCAGACTTGCTATAGAAAATTACATGTTATTGTAGATCAACTTAGCTTGACGATGTAAAAAACTTATATACTATCAGCCAACAAAACCTGAACTTTATTTAAAATAGAAGAATATTAAGTTTAATATGAAGTTCAATGGACCAAATAGGGATTTTAGCTTACCGTGCAAAAGCTAGGGCAAGAATACCCCGGACTATTTGCAAAACTATCTTCTTCTACATTTTTTTTTTTTCGTTGGCTTTAATTTCTTTGGGTTCAAAGTTTTCACAATTTGTTGCAAACTTTTGCAGATTTCTTGTGGACAATGTGCCAATAAGAGAGGTGGTTCACAACACAGCCATCTCTACTGTCTACCCTTCAAAGCCAATGTCAATTATAGCGACAATATGGGATGGATCAAAATGGGCAACTAATGGAGGAAAATACCCTGTAGACTACAAATATGCTCCATTTATAACATCAATGAAAGGAATAGAATTAGAAGGTTGTATAAAGCATCAAAACTCTTCAGCAACTCCTTCATGTTCTAGGAGAAGTGCTTCAAGTTTGGACCCTGTTGATGGTGAAGGATTTATGAAATTATCACAGCAGCAAATGACAGGGTTGGATTGGGCTAGGAGAAAGCACATGTTTTACTCATATTGTCAAGATACTAAGAGATACAAAGTTCCACCACCAGAGTGCACTGCTAAGTAAAGTATTTGTAACTAATGGACTTGATTCTTTGTCTATAATTACGAAAATGAGATGATCAGCAAAAAATATACTGAAAATATTAACAAATTAGAAGAGGGGATTTAGAAGGTATACCTATTTGACCAAATTCATTCTATGATGTAAAATTGTTGATCTGCTTTCCTAAGATGTTCAAGAATCTTAATTAATGATATCCAAATGAGAAGAGACTATTATTAATGTGAAAAGAGTTATGATACTACTTTGTTTTACTGATTGCCAATGCGGCTATGTTGTATTACTACTGTATAGAAGCATGGGTCTCAACCCATGCTTCGTCGTCCGTTTATTAAAAAAAAAAAAAATGTGTGGTCCCCATATTAAACACCAACCAATATTAAAAAATTAAAAAAAACACCAACCAATATTAAAAAAAAAAAAGTAAAAAAAGTGAAACCCGCCATCTCCAAACTCACGGGAAAAAAAAAAAAAGTGAACCCCATATTAACAAAATCAAGATAAAAAAAAAAAAAGTGAATCCCATATTAAAAAAACAAACAATATCAAAAAAAAAAAAGTGCGACTTTGTATTAACTTATAAACACTAATATAATAAAGTTTTAGATACGAACCTATTCTATGTTATATTAATCGTGTTTTGAACATAGTGTATATATATATGATATGCATAAAAATAGTGCAAACTAATAATGTCCAAAAGGGTGGGCCCCATACTAAACAACACCAAGCATGGGTTTAGACCCATGCTTCGTCGTCTGTTGTCCCTTAAAAAAAAAAAAGGGGGTGGGCCCCATACTAAATAACACCGAGCAATAAAAAAAAAGGCAGAAAAAAAAAGTGAAACTCACCATCTCCAAATTCATGGGAAAAAATAAAGTGGACCCCATATTAACAAAATCAAATAATATCAAAAAAAAAAAAAAAGTGAACCCCATATTAAAAAAAATATATAATGTTAAAAGAAAAAGTGCAGACTTTGTATTCGTAGCAAACACTAATATAATAAAGTTTTAGATACGGAGCACAAACTACAATGTTATATTAATCGTGTTTTGAACATAGTATATGTATATATATTATATGCATAAAAATAGTCTCTAAACTAATAATGTCCAAAAAAAAAAAAATGCACCCCATAAAGGGGTGGACCCCATACTAAACAACATCAAGCAATATAAAAAAATAAAAATAAAAAAGTGGAACCCACCATCTTCAAACTCACGGTAAAAAAAAGTAGACCTCATATTAACAAAATCAAGCAATATAAAAAAAAAGTGAACCCCATATTAAAAAAAAAATAATGTTAAAAAAAAAAAGCGCAGACTTTGTATTCGTAGTAAACACTAATATAATAAAGTTTTAGATACGGAGTACAAACTACAATATTATAGTAATCGTGTTTTGAATATAGTGTATATATATATATATAGTGCAAATTACTACTATATAGAAGCATGGGTCTCAACCCATGCTTCGTCGTCCGTTTATTAAAAAAAAAAAAAAATGTGTGGTCCCCATATTAAACACCAACCAATATTAAAAAATTAAAAAAAACACCAACCAATATTAAAAAAAAAAGTAAAAAAAGTGAAACCCGTCATCTCCAAACTCACGGGAAAAAAAAAAAGTGAACCCCATATTAACAAAATCAAGCAATAAAAAAAAAAAAGTGAATCCCATATTAAAAAAACAAACAATATCAAAAAAAAAAAGTGCAGACTTTGTATTCTTAGCAAACACTAATATAATAAAGTTTTAGATACGGAGCACAAACTACAATGTTATATTAATCGTGTTTTGAACATAGTGTATATATATGATATGCATAAAAATAGTGCAAACTAATAATGTCCAAAAGGGTGGGCCCCATACTAAAACAACACCAAGAATAAAAAAAAAATAAAAAAAAAAGAAAACTATATAAGCATGGGTTTAGACCCGTACTTCGTCATCTGTTGTCCCTTAAAAAAAAAAAAAAAAAAGGTGGGCCCCATACTAAATAACACCGAGCAATAAAAAAAAAAGGCAGAAAAAAAAAGTGAAACTCACCATCTCCAAATTCATGGGAAAAAATAAAGTGGACCCCATATTAACAAAATCAAAAAAAAAAAAAAGTGAACCCCATATTAAAAAAAAATATAATGTTAAAAGAAAAAGTGCAGACTTTGTATTCGTAGCAAACACTAATATAATAAAGTTTTAGATACGGAGCACAAACTACAATGTTATATTAATCGTGTTTTGAACATAGTATATGTATATATATTATATGCATAAAAATAGTGCAAACTAATAATGTCCAAAAAAAAAAAAATGCACCCCATAAAGGGTGGACCCCATACTAAACAACATCAAGCAATATAAAAAAATAAAAATAAAAAAGTGGAACCCACCATCTCCAAACTCACGGTAAAAAAAAGTGGACCTCATATTAACAAAATCAAGCAATATAAAAAAAAAGTGAACCCCATATTAAAAAAAAATAATGTTAAAAAAAAAAAGCGCAGACTTTGTATTCGTAGTAAACACTAATATAATAAAGTTTTAGATACGGAGTACAAACTACAATATTATAGTAATCGTGTTTTGAATATAGTGTGTATATATATATATATATATAGTGCAAATTACTACTATATAGAAGCATGGGTCTCAACCCATGCTTCGTCGTCCGTTTATTAAAAAAAAAAAAATGTGTGGTGTTATACCCCATTTTAAACGGGTTAAATTAGAGTACGACATATTGCAGATTCCTAAATTGCTTATTTTAAGGAGTCGCCACCTAATTGATTTTAAGGTGAATTAGGGCACCTATTTTATTAACTAAGGTAAAAGCAAACTAAACCTCCGTTAATGGTCTGCTTAATTTTAATTCTAGGTAAGGGTTCTAGATTATCACAAGGAAGGGTTAGGCATCCTTTAGAATCCGTTAACTACGGTTTACCTTAGGTTAATTAATTTAGGTTAAAAGTGATGATTGAATTTCAAGAAAATGACTTATACTTATTCTTTAGAGATTGTAAAGGAAAGTATAAATATACTATTTCAGCTAACTTGTAGAAATCATAGCGATTTAGCATAAAGGCAAATTTTAAATGCTTTTACAAATAAGATTTATAAATGCAGTTAAGACTTTGAATAAAACAAAATAATACATTTTAATACAGAATGATTCGCGTGAAAGAAGATTTTAAATGCTATTTTAAAATAAACTAGAAAATATTGCTAAAGTTTTAAAAGAAAATATAATAACGCTATTTAAAATAATATTTATAAATATTATTAAGGTTTTAAATGGAAATGCAAAGAATACTATTTAAAGTAGATTTATAAAAGGTGTAATGATTTGCATAAAAAAAAATGATATTTAAAAATGAAGTTATAAATATTGCCAAAGCGTGAAGAAATAATGCTATATATAAAAATAAAGCTTGCGAAGTATAATAATTGCATATAAATAATAGTTTTTAAGAGAAGACTTAGTAAATGGGATGCAAAAAGAAAGTGAGTTTTCTTTCTCCTTTAATTAACTATGCTCAACTTAAAGAAAACATGTATAACTTGATAAATCTTAAAGAAATTATTTAAGAATATATTTCGGTTTATATTTGCATATTAAGATGATAAGAATATGACTCCTTTAATTCTAAAATATGGATTATGCTATTGAAAATCAATCATTCTAAAATAAATATTATAGATACTATAAATAACTTTAATAACAAAGAGAGGTGAAAGTTTATGAGATTAATTATTACTTTCCCTTAAACTAACTACCCATTACTAAAACTATATCCCACTAATTTACTAAAATTTATCTAAGTTTAAAAAAAAAAAAAAACAGGATAAGATGTTAGTCATAAAAATACACAATAAATGAGGAGTAGGAAATGTAAATGGGCTCAGCCCATTTTTAAAAGGGCGGCTGCGATTGAGCTGTTGTCATTTTTTGTCATTGGGCTTTTGGCCCAGAAATTTTGTTTGCTGTGGACTGAGGGCTGGAACAGAGACGACTTGAGCGGGATTATGTTGGGCTTTCAGCCCAACGCCGGATGCGGGAGAGGAACGAGTCTCTCGGACTCATATGCGATGTTCATGCATAAAAAAGAAAAGGAAAAGGATTAATATACGTCTGAGCACTTAAACAAACACATAATTTCATCATTTAAGCAAAGTAAGATATGCAAATCAAGCAAACACGCAAAGATAAACGATCTAAAACAAACAGGCCTTAACTGAGTCATGCGAAACGAGTTTAGGGCCCAAACAAATTATTAAAACGAAAGTAGATAGAATGGGCCGAGTATGAGTACTATTCAGAAGCCCAATACATACATTAGACAAAGTTCCATAATGTTTCCACTTAGCATGTGAAGCTTTCACGGACAAAACCCAAACTGGAATTTCGTTGAGGCAGAGTCATTGTCGGTTTTATTTTATTATTTATTATTGTTTGCGGCAGCATCAGCGAATTTCAAATAGGCAAAGATCAAACCAAAACAGAAAACACGCTGCTTGAAACAAAAATCATGCATCCAAAGACAAATGAACCTAAGCATGGCTGCAATATCATATCACACCACCAACCATAATCCAATCTTATTCGAAACATTTTAGTCTTATTTCAACAAAACCTACTCTTATCTCATCATAGACAAAATCGTGATTATTTAAAACATGGCTAAATGTGTGTATGATTAGTCATTTGGACAAAGGAAAAGAGAGAGGGGGATTAGAACAACACTCATACAAGTTTCACGGGGTGATATGAGAACAATGCAATGCTAGAGTTATTTACTTTAGGGGGTGTTCTCGACTCTTAACATGGCTAAGTTATTATATATTTCTATTTTTTGATACCCAAAACATGTCCATAATAATCCTGAAGAGTCGTTTTGTGAGAATAAGTTAACTAGCCAAGTGAGGCTAAACCTCCAAGCCACTGTAAACAGAGGGCATCAGCCAGCATACTAACCCTTTAGCAACATACTTTCAGGATCTCGCAGCACAGAAAAAAAAAAGCTGGATTCAATAAGAAAGAACAATTAACCTCTAAGCCCGGTGATCATTTCAATTCTCAAAACTCATTTATCCTCCGTAACTTAAAGAGGTTCGAAAAGATAGACTTGATTTTTTTAGTAAGAAATTTCCAGCAGCCCACTAAAGGGCCGAAAAAAAAAAACAACTCTCCCAAGTTCTAAAATAGGTCGCTAACCTTCAAGGCGAAAGCACCCTCTCAAGGAATTTCACAGCTCAAGATAGGATAGATAACAAATAAGGGTACTCAAATTAGCTTATTCAATATTTAAACGCTCAAAAGACACAAAAAACAGAACTGTTCATTTTTATATAATTACTAAGATCTTTAGGCAGAGGCAATTTCTTTTTTTTTTTTTTGCAACATTCCTTTGGGTTCAAACAGTGATCAACACTTGCCTATTTTGGACTAACTGTCATACTTGCACGTCATATTTGCACATAGGAGATCACAAGAAAGCTGGAGTTAAAACCAAGGCTAATTACCGCTAATCTAGCATTCCCAGTGAAAAGGTCTTAATAGAATTTCCCGATTAATTGTTAAAATTGCAATATTTCTTTCCGCGAAGCCACTCTTGAACAATTGTATAAACAGAAGGGTTAACCATTTCACACATACTTCAAATGAAACTCATTACAAGTAAGCTGGGAAGCATTTTGAATTTGCAAACGATGACTTACAGTTAATCTAATATTGGAAAAATGACATAATGATCATACTCTTAGTCTTATTTTAGTTTAACGACTACTTAAGTTTTCACATCGTTTAAAGGTCAACTAATTGAAATTGCAGTTATGATTAGCACAAGCTTATATAATCTGCTAAAGGTCATAGAAGAAATATATACTAACTGAGAATTTTATACTTTTACATAGGAAGAGTAAGGAGGCTGATTTTCTAACCAAAAACAAAGTTAACAACGGCGAACCTACATTCATACCAAAGAAGCTGTAAACATGATAATCACCCATCAGCTAACTAATCATAATGGTCACATGATACACGGAATCACAGATTTTAATGTTAACAAAAAACTAGAATTCAAGCTTACCCTTTATACTGATATTTAATCATATAAGACTGAACCTAAATAAGTCTAAGACCATATCGAATAGCACACACATCATGTTCTTCCTAACCATTTAAACGCTTCATTACTTTACACTAATCTTAATAAACAAAGCAGACCAATATTCGACATACCAAACATTCGGCTAAACATGATTTAACACACAGTTGAATGAAACACGAACTAAGATATGGAGGAAAATTACCTGCTTCAGGTGCAGCGAAGTGGGGCTTAAGGCTTCGATATGACCTCGAACGCTTCAAATCTCCGAGTTTGCGTAGACTCGGATGCGAAACAGTAATGGGAGCGAAAATAAGAGGTAAAGACGAATCGACACTTCGAATATTAAGAAAACAGCGGGCTAATATTTTTTGGGGATTTTGTGCGGTTGAAAACTTATTTTCATAGGTGATTCACGACGGCTAAAAAAAACTCTAATTTTTTTAGGGAATTTCCGCCGGTTTCCGCCCTCTCCTAGAACTAGTTCATAAACCACAATTTATAGGAGGTAGCTAGGGTTTTTTGGATTCGAAATTGGGCGGGAATTTTAGTCAACAACGTTCAAATCTACTATGACAACCATCAGAGACCACGAAGAAAAGAACAAAAACCCATTAAAACTTGTACCCGAAAATACGAAAAAGGGACTGATAAGAAAAGATTTTGTTTTGCAAACAGACGAAATCCATTAAACCTTACAGATCGTTAAACAAGAAAGAAGGAAGAAGAAGACAACAATTGACCTCTTGCAACGGTCGAATCCAGGTGGGGAGTACCGAACATTAATTTCCCTTCCCCAAATTGACCATGCACGGTCTGGGGAAGGTGAAAGTTGGCTGTGCCTTTGCCATTTTCGTTGAAAAAGAAGAAGGTGAAGAGAGAGAGAAGCGATGGGGGTGGGGCGGCTGAAGGAGGGTGAAAAGGGAACCCTAGTGTTTCATTTAGTTGAAACACGCGGGTCGGGTCAAAATAACCGATGGGCTGGGTCGGACTAAAATGTGGGCTGCTGAGTTGGGATTAAATATGGGCTGGTCATTAATGGACTGGTCCAAGAAGGGTTTGGGGTGAATTAAAATGGTTGGGATGATGAATTAAAATGACTTGGCTTTCTAAATTTTAAAATAAAAGACCCATTTTACTAAATTATATACTAAGTGTGCTAAAATATCCCCTAATATAAAAGTATGTATTTATTAATACTCAGATGAAAATAAAATGACGCTGTAATGGTCGTGCGATAATATATATTTAAAATTCAACAGTAAGTAAATGCTATTATTAAAATACGCGGAGGTAAATGCGATGTGCGTGCATAGGCTGGCAAAATGCTAAAATGATTATAATGCGGGTTATAATAATACCGGTAATAAAAATAACAATAATAATAATAATGATGATAATAATAATACTGGTAAAAATGGCAATAATAATAATAACTGTAATAGTAATATTAGTGACAGTAATAAAATAACAATAGTGACTGCAACAGGATAATGAACGCCAGTATTAATAAAAGCTAATAATTATAGTAAAAAAATATAAATAATTGTTTCTTAAATTACCAAAAATAGTAGAAATGTAAATAAATATTTAGGGAAGACGGGACAAAATCGGGTGTCAACATGTGGTCCCCATATTAAACACCAACCAATATTAAAAAATTAAAAAAAACACCAACCAATATTAAAAAAAAAAAGTAAAAAAAGTGAAACCCGTCATCTCCAAACTCACGGGAAAAAAAAAAAAAAGTGAACCCCATATTAACAAAATCAAGAAATAAAAAAAAAAAAGTGAATCCCATATTAAAAAAACAAACAATATCAAAAAAAAAAAAAGTCTGTTGTATTAATAATGCTAATATAATAAAGTTTTAGATACGGAGCATAGCTACAATGTTATATTAATCGTGTTTTGAACGTAGTGTATATATATATGATATGCATAAAAATAGTGCAAACTAATAATGCAAAAGGGTGGTAGCCCCGTCATAAACAACACCAAGCAATATAAAAATTAAAAAAAAAAAAAAAAAGAAACTATATAAAGCATAGGTTTAGACCCATGCTTAGTCATCATCTGTCCCAAAAAAAAAAAAAAAGGTGGGCCCCATACTAAATAACACCCGAGCAATAAAAAAAAAAAGGAAAAAAAAAAATTGAAGCTACCATCTCAAATTCATGGGAAAAAATAAAGTGGACCCCATTATTAATAACAAATCAAATAATATCAAAAAAAAAAAAAAGTGAACCCCATATTAAAAAAATATATAATGTTAAAAAAAAAAATGCGGACTTTGTATTATTAACATTAATATAATAAAGTTTTAGATACGGAGCACAAACCCATAAAATGTTATATTAATCGTGTTTTGAACATAGTATATGTATATATATTATATGCATAAAAATAGTGCAAATAATAATGTCAAAAAAAAAAAAAATGGACCCCATACTAAACAACATCAAGCAATATAAAAAAATAAAAATAAAAAAGTGGAACCAGCGCATCTCCCAAACTCACGGTAAAAAAAAAGTGGACCTCATATATGAAAATCGAAAGCGATATAAAAAAAAAAAAAAACCCCGTATTAAAAAAAAAATAATGTTAAAAAAAAAAAAAAGCGCGACTTTGTATTCGTAGTAAACACTAATATAATAAAGTTTTAGATACGGAGTACAAACTACAATATTATAGTAATCGTGTTTTGAATATAGTGTATATATATATATATAGAGTGCAAATTAATAATGTCCAAAAAAAAATGCACCCCATATTAAAAACTTAAACAATATTCATGTAATTTCCAAAGTATCTCATTAAGTCAATAACGATGGATTATTGCCACGTGCGTATCAATCCATTAGTGGGAGAATAAAATTGCACTTCTTCAAAGGTTAAGTAGTCAAACTATACAATTTTTTTATTTTTTTAATTAACTTTGAATCTGTCTAGATATTAAAGCGTTGTATTTGTTATTACATCATGTCATTTATTTGTTATGTTTACTAAAATAAATATGCTTAAAATATTTATATTTTAAAATAAGATAAATTTAATTACTTTTTTATTTTATTCTTACTCTAATAAATGTGAAAAAGAGATTAATGTCGTAAAAAAAATATATCAAATGGAGATCAAATAATGAATAAGGTAAATTAGTCAAATTATAATTCTAATCGACGTTTTCTTAAAAGACCATGCAAAAAGACAACATGATAAGTAAAATGAGCTAATTTCATGAGAATATTTACCAAAAATTAAAAAATATTTCTTAGTTTAAATAGAAAATCAATTTCTACTTTGTTTCGTTTTAAACATGTAAAATTAATTTAATAATTTGAATTAGAATTATCCAAATCAAAATTTGATAAAAAATAATAAGTATTTTACACCTTTAAATTAATCGAATTAAAATTGAAAGTATCAAGCTGATGCTTAAATATTCTATTGTTTTATCTCAAAAGAGGAAAATAGTTTAAACCTTTTAAACAAATCTTCTCTTTTAAAAATATTAATAAATTTGCCGATTTTGTATTCGTAGCAAACATTAATATAATAAAGTTTTAGATACGGAGCACAAATTACAATGTTATATTAATCGTGTTTTGAACATAATATATATATATATATATTCAAAGACAACTACATACACATAGATGCACTATAATTTAAAGTGTTGGGCCCGTGCGCAGCACGGGCATACGCGGTCTAGTTGCTAATAAGAAGCATAAGGTCTTCAAAGACAAGAAATGCCCTCCTTAAAATTTAATTCAATTAGCTTTGACTTAAACTACAGATGGTAAAGTGGGCATTATCTATAATTGAACTTAATTTTATAGATATAGAAGTCTATAGCATTAATGTATCATTCACCAAATACGTATGAAACATAATGGGCATATAAACAATTAAGTTTCAACAAGTTAAGTTAAAAGTCTTCTTTTTTTAAATTACACAAATCGCTTAGACTAATCATAATATGGTTATATTATTAGCGGCTAGCACTAGACTTTATAATGTAACAATATAACGCCCAACTAAGAAAAGCGAACATAGGATGAATTTATACAATTCCATTTCTAGTTCACCGATGGAGGACATATTTAACTTTTCGTATTGATGAAAGCTTTCTGTGATCGTGGATATTAAAGGGGAGGTTCAGTAGTAGTTGACCCAGTGATCAACCAAGAGGATGAGACAACTATCAAGGGGAAAAGACAAAGAGCCCATTTGGATTGGCTTATAAGTTGTTGAAGACGAACATAAAACTTTTTTTTTGAGTGTTTGTTGGCAACATAAGCTATTTTATCTTAAAATAAGCTCAAAAAAAAAAAATAAGTTAGGGTAAATTTCAACTTATTTTATTTTTTTGACATAAAATTTCTTTTTTTTTTTAAAAATTTAAGCGAAACGGAACAAAATGGCTTCGAAGTGTTGTACCAACCATCCCTTGGCGTGTACAGAATTTACCCCATACAAGGCAGAAATTTAGGTACATTCTCCCTTTGTCCATACTGGGACTTCATTTTTCAAGCTACCAAAACTCTTATCTACATTTGATTATATTTCATTCTATAATCATTTGATTACAGGACAAAGTATTGCGCATCTGAGCATATCCAAAATGTCGGGTTCACACTCTAATTAATCGGGCGACCTATTACCCCCTTACACATTTAAAAAGTGAATTTATTTACCCCCTAAGAGCTGTAACACCACTCTCATAGTATGGGGTGATTTACACTCGCGCGCCAGATCTGTGCCACGTCAGCAGCACGTCTGAATTTGTATTATTTCCTTTTCTTTTATTTATTTATTAATTTTTTATTATTAATTATATTTTACACTAATTAATCCCTAATTAACCATTAAAACCCCTCTAATAATTATATTTTCTTCATCACTAAATCACCCCCACCCACCCCATCATATCCTGCAGCCAAACATAGCACCGGCCATCACCATTAAAGTCAGCCACGGCCACCCCATCTATTTTTCTGTCATCACACCAACTCTCTTTTAATCCTCATAATTAGACACACAAAAATTCACAAAATTCTTCATTCTCTCGCCCACTATAACCTATCAAGTATCAACTGCCTCACAATTTTGTTTTCACTGGAGAGTTCACTAATTAGTGAAAAGTATATTAAGAAATCGAAAACAAGAGAATGACAAGTGCTTAATGAGTGATGATACGTTTATTTAGAAAGTTATTCATGATTCATTATTCTTCTTAAGTAGATAGCCATTGAAATTACTTAAGAAAAATATGCATTTTCAAAATTTCAAGTCTTTAAGAAAGGATTTAGGTGCACAATCAAAGGAAAGAAATTGTTTCTTAAAATTGAAAAGCCCGTATCTTCATAGCAGGAATATTCATGTATTTAAAGGTCTTAGAGAATAGACAAAGGATGGTCGCTGAAAAATGGAGATGAATGTGGGTTGGTTTATTTTAAAGAATATGTCGTTTGGGAAGAAAAAGAAGGATAAAGTGACGTTATTATGCTGGATTTCAAAATAACAAAATGGAGATTTAGGAATTTGCTGGAAATTAAATTTGGTTATGGTGGGAACAAAGTATGGTGGTGAAGCTGTGAAGGTGCAAAAAGATGAAGATGAAGAAGAAGAAGAAGAAGAAGAAGAAGAAGGAGGGGACGCTGGGCGTGGGGTGGCGTGGGTGGAGGGGTCTCAAATATTTGTATTTTACAAGAATTAAAAAAAAGTCAAATAAATTTCAACGAAATGCATTTTATTTTTATTTTTTATACCACGTCACCTCTTAGGAGTAAATAAATTCACTTTTTAAATGTGAGGGGGTTAATAGGTGTATTTTGCCTTCTTTTTAGCAGAAGCATAACTCTCCCCTTCCCCCACCCTATATAATTAAAAAAAAAAAATCATAACTATTCAATAGATAAGGCCACGATAAAACAAAAGACAGTAGAACTTCGCATCTTTGTGGTGAAAATAAGAATGACATCAGTGCACTTGCACAAGTAGCTCTTGGCGTATTCTTGCACAAGTAGCTCTTGGCTTAATTAGGGACATGTAAAGAAACTGCGAAAATGGCAGTGTGTGCTTTTGGGAGTGAAAATATGGTGCATTTTATGAAGTGACAAAGAAAACTCAAGCTACAAATTCATAATCATCAAGAAGCCACGGGGTAAGAATTTTGTGCAACTGCACGAATCTAACTTTCCAATTTCTTGGCATTGGCAAAATGAATGAACAGCAAACAGCCAAACAGATCTAATATGTTACACATTACTACAGGAAAATAGAAATCTAGCATCTGAAACTCCAAATTTCCACATAGCAATATGCTGGAAGGATAAATACTAAGCTACTAATGCTTTCAATCGGGTCTGAAATACTTCATAGACCATCGCGCAACGGATCTCTCCCTATCTATAGATAGAAAGAGGCACACGCTACTATTATTGTGATATGAGTTTCCGGTCTCAAAAATATGGGTTCACTTGACGGGCACCTATTGAACAGGGAAACTTTATTGAAAGTTCTGAGTAGAAGGTTCAAGCAAGAGATGTGGATTGCGTACGAGTTCGGGAAAAAGAGGGGGACCTTCTTCAGTTCAGAAGAAGCGGAAAGCAGAATTTCAATTACAAAGAAATAAAAATGGATCAACATGGATCATGCACTGTTACGATAAAACAGAACAAACTGCCAAGTGGATGGAAATAGGAACCACCCAACAGTAGCCAAACAACTGGGAAGTTGTTCATCACAAGGAAGTCATGTCAAAAAGCTGAATATACTCCTAAACCGAAGATGGTGTGGAGATTGGCCACCCACACTTTAAAGGTTGTTAAAGCATACTAGCGAGAGGGTGGAGCAAATGGATGTTATGTAATAGGTGCTACATCCTATATTTGTCTTTCTTTAACTACTAGTACAGATCAAACTCAGCCAGGAGAAGCAAAAGAGTTTCCTACAATTAAGTGTGACTGAGAGTTTTTAGCTCTTACTTCTTGATAACTGAGAGTTAACCAATAAAACAAGTCATAGAGCCCGTTTGGATTGGCTTATAAGTTACTGAAAACAACTCATAAGCTGTTTTTAGCTTTTTTGAGTGTGTGGCTGGCCAGCTTATAAGCCATTTTGTGCTTAAAATAAGCCCAGCCCAACTTATTTTTTTATAAAACAGCTTATAAGCAGCTTTTTTTAAGGGAAAACTACGTATATATACATGTTAAGGAGAAATATTTACGAAACGTAACGATAGTTTTCCTTATTTACAAAACATAACGATATATTACAAAACATGACGGATTTTCATATATTTTTCGTTTTTTTATTTTTTTTTCAGAAAATATATATATTTTTTATAAAAAAAATATTTTTTTTTTAAAAAAATATTTTTATTTTTTTAAAAAATAATTTTTATATATATTTTTTAAATATTAATTTTTTTTTTTTTTTTTGCTCAATGGCTTAAAAAATTACCTCATATTTCTATGTATGAAAGTTGTATGAAATGTGTATGTGTGAGCAAAATTTTTAATATAATTTTCATATACAAATTTTGAGCGAAAACTTTAAGCCTTGAATATTGTATGAAAATTGTTACAATGTTGTTGTAGTTGTATTAATTTTACGTAAATCTAACATGAACTTTATACATGAAAATGTGAGCGAAATTTTAAGACATGAGCAAGATACAAATTTCATATTGTTTTCATACACAATTTTGAGCGGATTTTTAAGCCTTGAACGAGATATACACATTTCATACATTTTTCATACACTAAATTTTGAGCAAACTTTTTAAGTCTTGAGCGAGATATACACATTTCATACAACTTTCATACATAAGTTTTTGAGCAAAAAAAAAATATTAATTTTTTTAAAAAATAAAAATAAATTTAAAAAAAATATTTTTTAAAAAAAAATAAAAAATAAAAAATAATTTAATTTTTTTTTTTTTAAATATAAAGCATGTTTTGTATAGGATTTGTAATGTTATGTTTTGTAAATATAAAACTATCGTCATGTTTCGTAAATATTTCTCCTTAAGATGTATATATATGTCAAAGACCCTTTTTTTAAGCTAAGCCAATCAGGCCCATAGCATGAAGGGAACCTCTTCTCCACCTAAAGATCAAGTAAAAGGTGGCACCACAAACATGCATATGGCAAGTGTAGAAGAAGTAAAACAGACAAGGCTAATTTTACAAGAACAAATAGACAATAAATGACACCTCAATCCCTACCAAGTCAGTGTCCTCTATGAATTGTATACACTAACTCTATTCAGCTCTCATCCCACTACTAAATAATCATTCTTTCAAGGCAAATAAGGGTGTTCTAACCTCAAACTAATCCCTATGTTGTAATATACAGGAGCTAAGAGAATCAACAAATAAATTAGGAAGTGTCTGGGGAACTGACAACCGTAATCCAATTTCACAGTAGAACTATTGAATATCAAGATTTTCGATGTTGCATGATAATGTTGATCTCTATAGTTTTTGTCAAGGACAGCAGGACTGAAGACAATGTTTATGCCTAAAGCTTTTATCAACTGGAAAACAAGCAACAATTATGGCAAACTGCATAACAAAAGTTCTAAAATTGCATGAAAAGAAGAACACATTTTGCCACATAACACCATTCCAATGTAGAACTAGAACTACATTAAGGTTCAGAAAAATCCAAAATTTACTCAAATAGTCAAATGTCCATACATTAACAATAATAATCCCTAACCCAAACGATACTCATGATCGCACAGCAGTAATAATAGCAGTAACATAAATATGGTAAATCAAAAGCCGAAATCTAACGGTAAGATAAAAAGCACATATTACTGCTTAAATAACACAACACCATTCGATTGTAGAACAACTACATTAAGGTTCATAAATATCAAAACTTACTCATATCTCCATAAATAGAAAATAGTAATCCCTAATCCAAAACGAAATAATAGAGCAGTAAAACTACATTAAGTTTGCATAACATAACATCACAGAATTTTAAGTTTGCATAACATAACACAGCACCATTTGATAAGGTTCATAATAAATATCCAAAACTTACTCATATCTCCGTAAATAGCTAATAATAATCCCTAAACCAAATCCAATACTCATAATCTCAGAGCAGTAACAATAGATGATTAACGGTAAGATTTCTGGAACCTAGAACGAGCACCACGACCACCAAACTTCTTAGGCTCACATCTTCTAGGATCAGCAACAAGCAAAGTCCTATCATATCTCACCAAAATATCCTTAATCTCCTTCTTACTCTGTTCATCAACATACTTCTGATAAAACGCAACTAACGCTTTCGCAACACTCTGACGTATAGCATAGATCTGTGAAGTATGACCTCCTCCTTTAACACGAATCCTCATATCTACACCAGCAAAACGGTGTCTCCCTAAAAGGAGTATTGGTTCAACAGCTTTGTAACGGAGGATTTCTGGCTGGACTAGTTCGATTGGAACGCCGTTGATTTTGATTAGTCCGCGGCCACGTTTGCAGTGTGTTACTGCTACTGCCGTTTTTTTGCGGCCGAAACATTGCACGGATTCTACTGTTGCCGGTGCCGCCTGCATTTTTGCTTCGTTTGGTTGATGATGACCTTTTTGCAGCTATGGAGGTACAAAATGGTAGTTTATAAATGTATTATGATTAGGGTTTTGTATTGGGCTACGTAGAAGGAAATGGGCTTTACTTGAATGATGTAGCTTTTGGGCCATTAAATTGGTGTTTCTTACGGGATTACTAGATGAAGGGCCCAACAATTCACATTTATTGTGTCTTCTGCTTGTCATTTATACTGCTTACAGTAAAGGTGGAAATCTTGATTTTCTAAAATAATAACTATTTTGAATCATCTATATTTATTGAGGATGACAACTAAAACGGATTGGATGAGTATGTTTTTTTCTCTACAACAATTAAAAGTAAGCACGGGAGCATAATATGTTTGTATATTATTACCTTTTTAGAATAGTACGATAATATTAGAAAATATTCTGATAAACAAAAGTGAGAAATTATTTTCCAAAAAAATCTTGAACTTATATCAGTTACTTTAAATTACCTCAATTCATTTTCCTTAAAATGCATCAATTCTGTTTATTGCAAAAATCACCCGAAAATACGGCTATGCTACGTATTATTATTGTTTTCCACTGTTATTTGATTTGATTTTAATTTTATTGTATTTAACTTTTGATGTGTATCATTGTGTGTGTACTTAACTTTACAAATAAAAAGAAGGTTATCCCATTTTCATATCTGATATGTCTTAAACTCGTTACTTCTTTGTGTATTTTAGATAAAATTTTGTATTAAGAAAAATAATTTTCGGTCTCTTAATTTATTCTTTTAATTTTATGTATAATCGTTATTATAATATAGAATATGTAATACTGGATTCTACAAGCTTCTTTAAAAACTTACCATTTTTTTGCGCGGATTGTCCTTCGTTTGGGGTGGTCTTTAATTATTGCCCTACGCTTAAAAAGATGGCCGAAAATATCCCGAGGTTCTCTGACAGAATTTTTAGTTATGCCTTAAGGCAAAGTCTATATATATATAGACTAAGCTAGAATTCGAATCCAAAACCTCGGAATATTTTAAGCGAAGGGAAAAAATTAAAGATCAGGAATTTGAGGGACAAAAATTAAACACCACCCCCAACAAGGGCAATCGTGTAAATTGCCCACAACTTATTGAATTGGTAGGTTACTAAAAATCCTAGTTCAAAATATTTGTTACTCACTTCGTCCACTTTTACCTTATCCTCTATATTAAAAATAGATGTTCACTTTTATTTGTCAAGTTTGAATTAAGAAATAATTTATCATTTGATACTTGTCCTACCCTTATATTATTAAGTACTTCTAATTATTTTCAGTTCATTTTTTAATAATTGAGATGACTCATAATAATTAGGGCCAGTAAAATTATATATGGTAGTTATCCTACTAATCCACTCCCTCTAGTTCTTTGGTTAACCAGTCATATCATCTTTATTTACTAAGATAGCTGACTCGTTTAATCACTGTCAAGATTGGAGATTAGAATTATATTTCCTCTCCTTTATACAGTACTTTTTTGTTATTTATCATTATATTATATTTATAATATATGAGGCAGGTGTCAATGTCAAAGTTTTTATCACTACGGCTAAAAGTCTGATACATGGATGAATTTTTTTTTTTTTTTTTTTTAAAGAAATATTTCAGTTGTTTTTTATAGCAAAATTAATAGAAATGGTCATAAATGTTTGATGTACGTAAGAGTTACCTATAGAGTATTAGATGTGCTGGGGCCTATTTTCTGCTTTTGCAATTTAATTATGTCAAATCATGGATCCCATAAGCATACAGAACTCTCCATAAAAAGCAATGCTATGGGTTGGTAGAAGTGGCCAATCATACAAAAGGAGAGCTGGTACACCGTACATGTTTGCTTTGGGGAATTTAAAAAGTTTTAGCAATCTGACAATTTTACCCTTTGGACGACGACGATCCTTGCTTAACTCACTCTTCTATATGGTTATTAACGGCACGGGCCCAACACTTTAGATTATAGTGCATCTATGTGTATGTAGTTGTGTTTGGATACTGTTTTTATGTGTGTGTGTGTGTATATACACTATGTTCAAAACACGATTAATATAACATTATAGTTTGTGCTCCGTATCTAAAACTTTATTATATTAGTGTTTGCTACGAATACAAAATCGGCAAATTTATTAATATTTTTTAAAAGAGAAGACTTGTTTAAAAGGAAACTATTTTCCTCTCTTTGAGATAAAATAATAGCAATATTTATGCATTAGTTGATACTTATAATTTTAATTCGATTAATTTAAAGGTGTAAAATACTTATTATTTTTTATCAAATTTTGATTTGGATAATTCTAATTCAAATTATTAAATTAATTTTACATGTTTAAAACGAAACAAAATAGAAATTGATTTTCTATTTAAACGAAGAAATACTATTTTTTAATTTTTGATAAATATTCTCGGTTTAGCTCATTTTACTTGTCATGTTGTCTTTTGCATGGTTTTTTAAGTAAATGTCTATTAGAATTATAATTTGACTAATTTACCTTATTCATTATTTGATCTCCATTTGGTATATTTTTTTTACGACATTAATCTCTTTTCACATTTATTAGAGTAAGAATAAAAATAAAAAAAATAATTAAATTCTATCTTATTTTAAAATATAAATATTTTAAGTATATTTATTTTAGTAAACATAACAAATAAATGACATGACGGAATAGCAAATACAACAGTTTAATATATAGATTAGATCTCAGGCTAATATAAAAAAAGAAAGAAAATTGTATGGTTTGGCTACATAACCTTTTGAAGAAAAGCAATTTCATTTGCTCCTACTAATGAATTGATACACATGTGGCAATGAATCCATCATTATTGACTTAATGAGATACTTTGAAAATTACGTGAATATTGTTTGATTTTTTAATTTGGGGTGCACTTTTTTTTTTTGGACATTATTAGTTTGCACTATTTTTATGCATATATATATACTATGTTCAAAACACGATTAATATAGCATTGTAGTTTGTGCTCCGTATCTAAAACTTTATTATATTAGTGTTTGCTACGAATACAAAGTCTGCACTTTTTTTTTTTACATTATTTGTTTTTTTTAATATGGAGTTCACTTTTTTTATTTTTGATATTGCTTGATTTTGTTAATATGGGGTCCACTTTTTTTTTTCCGTGAGTTTAGAGATGGTGAGTTCCACTTTTTTTTCTTCTTTTTATTTTTTATATTACTTGGTGTTGTTTAGTATGGGGTCCACCCTTTATGGGATGCACTTTTTTTTTTGACATTATTAGTTTGAACTATTTTTATGCATATATATATATATATATATATATATATATATATATACACACTATGCTCAAAACACGATTAATATAACATTGTAGTTTGCGCTTCGTATCTAAAACTTTATTATATTAGTATTTGCTACGAATACAAAGTCTGCACTTTTTCTTTTTGGACATTATTTATTTTTTTAATATGGGATTCACTTTTTTTATATTGCTTGGTGGTGTTTAGTATGGGGCCCACCACTTTTTTTTTAAGGGGCTACGGACGACGAATGGGGTCCACTTTTTTTTTCCGTGAGTTTAGAGATGGTGGGTTTCACTTTTTTTTTCTTCTTTTTATTTTTTTTATTTTTTATATTGCTTGGTGTTGTTTAGTATGGGGCCCTCCTTTATGGGGTGCACTTTTTTTTTTTTCGACATTATTAGTTTGCTATTTTTATGCATATAACATATATATATATATATATATATATATATATATATACTATGCTCAAAACACGATTAATATAACATTGTAGTTTACGCTTCGTATCTAAAACTTTATTATATTAGTGTTTGCTACGAATACAAAGTCTGCACTTTTTCTTTTTTGACATTATTTGTTTTGTTAATATGGGGTTAACTTTTTATTTTTTTTATATTGCTTGATTTTGTTAATATGAGGTCCACTTTTTTTTTTTTTATTGCTTGGTGGTGTTTAGTATGGGGCCCACCCCTTTTTTTTATATATTGCTTGATTTTGTTAATATGGGGTCCACTTTTTTTTTTTATTGGTTGGTTGTGTTTCGTATGGGGCCCACCTTTTTTTTTTATTATTATTTTTATGGGGCTACGGACGACGAAGCATGGATGCAAACCCATGCTTCTATATAGTTTAAATTTATGCATATAATATATATATATATATATTCAAATCGATTAATATAACATTGTAGTTTGTCTTCCGTATCTAAAACTTTATTATATTAGTGTTTGCTACGAATACAAAGTTTACACTTTTTTTTTTTTTACATTGTTTGTTTTTTAATATGGGATTCACTTATATATATTCAAAACAATTAATATAACATTGTAGTTTGTGCTTCGTATCTAAAACTTTATTATATTAGTGTTTGCTACGAATACAAAGTTTACACTTTTTTTTTTTTACATTGTTTATTTTTTTAATATGGGATTCACTTTTTTTTTTATATTGCTTGATTTTGTTAATACAGGATCCACTTTTTTTTTTCCCGTGAGTTTGGAAATGGTGGGTTCCACTTTTTTTACTTTTTTTTTTTTTTTAATATTGGTTGGTGTTAATATGGGGACCACACTTTTTTTTTTTAATGCCTAACGGACGATCAAAACACGATTAATATAACATTGTAGTTTGTGCTCCGTATCTAAAACTTTATTATATTAGTGTTTGCTACGAATACAAAGTTTACACTTTTTTTTTACATTGTTTGTTTTTTTAATATGGGATTCACTTATATATATTCAAAACACGATTACTATAACATTGTAGTTTGTGCTCCGTATCTAAAACTTTATTATATTAGTGTTTGTTACGAATACAAAGTTTACCCTTTTTTTTTTACATTGTTTGTTTTTTTAGTATGGGATTCACTTTTTTGTTTTATATTGCTTGATTTTGTTAATACGGGATCCACTTTTTTTTTTCCGTGAGTTTGGAGATGGTGGGTTCCAGTTTTTTTACCTTTTTTTTTTTAATATTGGTTGGTGCTTTTTTTTTTTTTTTAATATTGGTTGGTGTTAATATGGGGACCACACTTTTTTTTTTTTTTTTAATGCCTAACGGACGACGAAGCATGGGTTTTAACCCATGCTTCTATATAGTAGTAATAATATTGGTTGGTGTTAATATGGGGACCACACTTTTTTTTTTTTAAATGCCTAACGGACGATCAAAACACGATTAATATAACATTGTAGTTTGTGCTCCGTATCTAAAACTTTATTATATTAGTGTTTGCTACGAATACAAAGTTTACATTTTTTTTTTTTTTACATTGTTTGTTTTTTTAATATGGAATTCACTTATATATGTTCAAAACACGATTAATATAACATTGTAGTTTGTGCTCCGTATCTAAAACTTTATTATATTAGTGTTTGCTACGAATACAAAGTTTACACTTTTTTTTTTACATTGTTTGTTTTTTTAATATGGGATTCACTTTTTTTTATATTGCTTGATTTTGTTAATACGGGATCCACTTTTTTTACTTTTTTTTTTTTAATATTGGTTGGTGCTTTTTTTTTTTTTTTTAATATTGGTTGGTGTTTTTTTTTTTTAATATTGGTTGGTGTTAATATGGGGACCACACTTTTTTTTTTTTTTTTTAATGCCTAACGGACGACGAAGCATGGGTTTTAACCCATGCTTCTATATAGTAGTAAAAAATTTGCACTTCTGTCTCTATTTTGCTCTGGTCTTTGATTTTTGTTCCTCAATGCAAATGATTAAATAAATTTATATTTTTAAAACATAATATTTCATAAATTACGCCTGTCTTGAAGAACTTATATCTTTCGAAAGGAGAAAATTAGTGACCAGTCTATTTGAAGGACGAAAATCAAAGACCATCCCATTTAAAGTTAAACCGTGCAATTTCTTCTTTGATGTACTCATTACTAAGGGTGTTTATCGGTCGGTTTGGTTCGGTTTATCGATTTTCAGTTTGTAAATAAGCTAAATCAAAATCAAACTGATAAGATATTCGTTATCGATTTTCGATTTTTGGTAGTTAACGGTTCAGTTTTTGGTCTAACCAATAAGAAAATGCTCCGCTAATTTTTTTTTTTACTTTCTCTTGTTTTCATCTGTTCATGTATACACTGTCTTTTTTCCTTTTTCGTGTGTGTGTTTCTCTGCGGAACTAATACAACGGTTGGTAGCTAGTAAAGAGATATCTTATTCATGTATTAATTTTTACATACTTATACCGTGTTTGGTAGCTAGTTAGGAAGTAAGTTATTCATGTATAAAATTAGTACGATTTGGTTTGTAATTTAGAAATCCGCATAACTAATGCATGTATAAGTTATAAGGGAATCTCTATATTATTTTAAGCGGGGTAAAAGATGAAATTACTAATACATGAATAAAAAGATGAAATGACAATATTACCCTCATCACTTCGCACTTAAATACTTTTCTTTTATAAACAAGTATTTTTATATAAATTTTTATACTTATAATATTTTAAATTTAATTGTAAACAAATATTTTAATTTTAATAATTATATAATATTCATTAACTTTTAATATAACAAACCAACATTCAAAGAAATAATATATGCATAACTAAACCATGCATAAAGTAAGCCTCACATAACTAATACATGCATAACTAAACTCAACATAACTAATACCTGCATAACTAAACCCTGCATTACTAATACTGCGCATTGTAATCCTAACCAGCTACCAAACGATCCCTAAATGGTTCAAACTCGAGAAATTTTTCATCATACTTCTTTCAAACTCGAGAAATTATTCATGGAATTTTACAAGTTGAAGCTCCACGACATTGGAGTTTAAAGGAGGTACGATGAGTGAGATTATCCTTTTCACAGTATTTCATGTATCTATTTCATTCAACAACATCTTACCCAATGTAGTGTCATAAATGCAGTTTGAAAAGGGTAGGATGTATGCAGACTTTACCCTTATATTTGTAGGGTAAAGAAGCTTTTTCAATACACCCTTGACTTGAAAGAAATGAGAAGGATTTGAAGCATGGTATTAGGAAAAATATGACAATAAAATAGTAGGATAGAAAGCAAATGAAGTAACATGTAGTAAAACACATTGAAGAAAAGAAACTACGTGATTACTAACTAGTACTACTAATAAGGAGATCACTCGGCTACCTACTAACCTCCTAGCATAATCCTCTATTCCCCTCTAATCTTTTTGGGTGTTTTCTTTTTCGTTCTTTTCTTTTTCTTTCCAATACCTCTTCGATTTTATTTTATTTTAATTTATCTCCCCTCTCTTTTCATAGTTTTGTTCTTCATTTGTCAAAAATCAAATAGAGATAAAAGAATTCATACAAAATCCAGATTTTTCTTTTTACTTTCTCTTGTTTTCATTTGTTCATATATACACTGTTTTTTTGCATAAAATCTACACAAATTACAAGACAAAAACTATAAAATGCATTGTAGAAATTTTTCAAAAACAAAACAAGGCCAGTTCTTAGTTCATTTGTTCATAAACAAGGTCAACTTCAAACACCAGCAGCAAGACAAACTATAACATGCAAAACAAAAACTATAAAATGCAAAAGAAAGGAGTAAGCAGCAGCACCACCATGCAGCAACTTCAAAGATCCAAAATTGAGAGAACTTGCAAGCCCTAGTTTTATTTGAGGAGGGAGAGAGGCATAAGAAGCCTTAGTTCATATGAGAATGAGAGAATATTAATTAGAATAAGTGTGTTTGCAGTAAGTAATTTAGAGATACGGTTTGTAATTAAAAATTAAAATTTAAAGCCACCAATATATAATTAGGGATAAAAAATATAATTTTAAAATAAGCTTATTGGGTTATCGATTTAACCATTAAATGAATTCTTAAAACCAAAAATCGAACCGATAACCCAACAAAACATTTTACAAAATTGTTTACAAACCGTTAATTCAATAACCTAATATCGACAAACCAATAGCGTTTTTATTGATTCAGTTTATCGGTTAAGCCGTTTTTTGGATCCCCTGCTCATTACAACTTTTGGGTCCTTAAATTGGGGTTTCTTATCTCAAGTCTCTTCTTTCGATCGGATAATGAGAAAATAAACATTTTGAACCGTTAATTAAGCTTTTAGCTAGTGTTTAAAAAATAATTAAAATTTAGTTACTTCTTAATACGAAATACTAGGTGAACATATCCCTCTATTAAAATACAAAAACCTTTAAAATATCAAATATACCCCCTCGCAACTTGGAATACAGGCACTTTAAGAAATACTTCTGGAGTTAGAATTTAAGGGGTCGTTTGGTAGCTGGTTAAGAGACCACTTATTATTCTCTGCAGAACAAGTACAACGGTTGGTAGCTAGTAGAGAGATACCTTATTCATGTATTAATTTTTGCATACTTATATCGTGTTTGGTAGTTAGTTAGGAAGTAAGTTATTCATGTATAAAATTAGTACGATGTTTG
Organism: Lycium ferocissimum; assembly: GCF_029784015.1. Taxonomy (NCBI): domain Eukaryota; kingdom Viridiplantae; phylum Streptophyta; class Magnoliopsida; order Solanales; family Solanaceae; genus Lycium; species Lycium ferocissimum. The sequence continues at coordinate 16,114,723 of NC_081349.1, forward strand.
GTTTGGAATTTAGAAACCCGCATAACTAATGCATGTATAAGTTTATAAGGGAATCTCTATATTATTTTAAGCGGGGTAGAAGATGAAATTACTAATACATGAATAACTAATGCATGAATAAAAAGTTGAAATGACAATATTACCCTCATCACTTCCCACTTAAATACTTTTCTTTTATAAACAAGTATTTTTATATAAATTTTTATATTTATAATATTTTAAATTTAATTGTAAACAAATATTCTAATTTTAATAATTATATAATATTCATTAACTTTTAATATAACAAACCAACATTCAAAGAAATAATATATGCATAACTAAACCTTGCATAAGGTAAGCCTCACATAACTAATACATGCATAACTAAACCCAACATAACTAATAGTTGCATAACTAAACCCTGCATAACTAATACCTGCATTACTAATACCTACATTGTAATCCTAACCAACTACCAAACGACCCCTAAATGCTTCAAACTCCAAAATTTTTTCATAATACTTCTTTCAAACTCGAGAAATTATTCATGATATTTTACAAGTTGAAGCTCCAAGACATTGGAGTTTAAAAGAGGTACGATGAGTGAGATTATCCTTTTCACATTATTTCATGTATCTATTTCATTCAACAACATTTTACCCAATGTAGTCTCATAAATGCAGTTTGGAAAGAGTAGGATATATGCAGATCTTACCCTTATATTTGTGGGGTAGAGAAGCTTTTTCAATACACCCTTGACTTGAAAGAAATTAGAAGGATTTGAAGCATGGTATTAGGGAAAAAATGACAATAAAATAGTAGGATAGAAAGCAAATGAAGTAACATGTAGTAAAACACATTGAAGAAAAGAAACTACGTGATTACTAACTAGTACTACTAATAAGGAGATCACTCGGCTACCTACCTTCTAGCCTAATCCTCGATTCCCCTCTAATCTTTTTGGGTGTTTTCTTTTTCGTTCTTTTCTTTTTCTTTCCAATACCTCTTCTATTTTATTTTATTTTAATTTATCTCCCCTCTCTTTTCATAGTTTTGTTCTTCATTTGTCAAAAATCAAATAGAGATAAATGAATTCATACAAAATTCAGATTTTATCTTTTTTTTTTTTATGTGTGTGTTTCCTAATATGCCTAAGAGATTCAACTTTAAGTTCCAATCCTCTTTCCTTGTTTATCTTCTTTTAGTTAATTTTTAGACTTGATCACTTAAATTTTTTATTGAGAATTAATTTTTGAGGTTTCTTTGGTCTAATTTCTTGAGATGTGAAATGAAAACTTTTAAAGATTCAATTTCTTTTGTGGGGTACAAGCAAGAGTATTCACTAAAAATTAAAAAATCAAATCAAATTGAAAATCGACGAAAAAAATCATTTTTTTCGTTTGGTTATGTTTGAGTTTTTAAAATTTTTAAAAAACGATAAAATTTGATTTGGTTATGGTTTTAAGTAAAAAAAATCAAACCGACCGTATAAATGCATTTTTAAATACTGAGTATATAATTTTCTTGCGCTCTTGGTTAGTAATTTAGGTGTTTCCCTTTACAGCTAAGGCTGTTCAAAACCGAACCGTAATCGATAATCCAACCGCAAAATAGGTTTATTGGTTTATTGGTATCGGGTAATTGGATTAACGGATGGAGAATGGTTTGGAATTTTATAGTTAACGGATTAACGGTGTGGGGGACGGTTTCCTCATATTCCTTATCGGTTTAGCCGTTAACCCGTTAAGAATAATTAAATTATAAATATATCCCTATGTACATAAAGTACTAAAGATTAGAAATGCTAATCTTTGAGCCTAAAACTCATTTTTCTTCCCGCAACATGGTAGTAGTTTCTCATTTTCCTTATTGCTTCTGCCTGGTGTTTGTTTCTTATTATCTCATGTTACCAACTAGAATCATTCAAAACATTTCTACTTTTCTTAGATGTTTCTTCCCTTTTCTATGGTGAAGATGAGAACGAGATAGAATTACTAGTGGTTGTTTGAAAGAAATAAGTTTTCTTATGGACATTGACACACTTTAGTATGAAAATGTCATACTTAATTTGCACAGTTTATTTAATAACAATACTTTAGTGAAAATTTAATTCGAATTTCCAATAATTTAAAATCACGTGTCCCAAGAATACCCACCATGAGTAATACATCCATTTAAATCTTGCGATGTGAAGCAAATAAGGTCAAATGTGAGTTTGCAACCTATATACTATCAATATTGAGCCTTTTGTGTTTTGTTAATTTTGTATTGATGCAATAGTCTGAGCAATAGAAGGAAAAAAAATCTCATATAGTTTATTGATTAACCGATAAACCGACCGTTAACCGCTAAATCCACACCGAACCAACCGATACCTTATTGGTTGGTTAGCGGATTGAGATATTTAAAAACCGATATCCGATAAGCCGAATAGTTAAGCACAATTATCCAATCGAACCGCCGGATAAGCACCCCTATTTACAGCAAACCAATTCTTTATATTTATTTTCTAATTTGATTTGTAATAATTTATTTTGATAATTCTAAGAATCTATTTCATGTTCAAAATAACTTGTCTTTGAGTTCTTCAGTTATTCAATTCATCGGTATTGTTTAATTTTATAGAGATATCTTGGTATATCACAACAAGGTCTTTAAATTTTTGCAAACTAATAATAATTCATTTTAAGTAATTATTTTGTTATGTTCCTTGAAAATCACTAAATTCTTGGACAATGCATACAATATTTTGGAGGAAGGTGCATATAACTATATTGCATATATACATTTCCTTCTTTTCTTAAAAATAATTAATTTGGTAATGTTATGCTGAAATATAGAGAACGGTAGAGAAATTGTGGTGTGAGTCCAAATTTTTTCTGCAATGGAAGATAGGGGTAAAAAGGGAGTTGTGGAAATACAGTGAGTGGGAGAGAGAGCTGATATAGAAATGAGAAAAGGTGTTGGAAGAAAAGAAAGAAAACATCAAACAGACAAATGCACCAATTGGAATTATGAGAAATTCAAGAAATTATGGAGGGAGAGAGAATGTGCTGACAGGGGAGACCACAAAACACACATGTCAAAAGTAGAGGGTGTCCTCGGTTGTGTCTCACCCATGATTAAAAAAAATTCAGAATGTGCTGACAAAGGGACCCACAGAAAACACGTGTCAAAAGCAGAGGGTGCCTCACCCATTGTAAATTTTTTCAATAATACTCCCGTTTCAATTTATGTGAATCTATTTCCTTTTTTGCTGTGCCAAAATGAATGACCTTTTTCCTAATTTCGAAACAAATTCACTTTATGAAATAATTCACAGCTACACAAATATTCAAGACTTATTTAAATCACAAATTTCAAAAGTCTTTACTCTTTTTTATATGTCGTGCTCAGTCAAATAGATTCACATAAATTGAAACGGATGGAGTAGCAGATATGGGTCCAAAATTGTGAAGGTACTAAGTATCTGAATTACGACGCATTAGAAATATCAACAGGCATACACAACACACACAGAGGATTTAGCATATGAATTTTGGCTTTTTTTCCTTAACCCCAAAGGCACACAAACACACTATAATGTTTGCCAAGCTCATGTTGACTTATAGACACGCACACATACAAACAAATCACAATATGATCTTTGATCGAGTTCAGGTTGACTAGTTTAAACACACAAAAATAAACATAGATCACAAATATGATCTTTGCTTGGATTCATGTTGACTAGTTTAAACACACACAAACACACACACATACACATACACAAATGCAGGGACACACAAGAAATTAATCAAAATGTAGTAGGACAACTGGTTTCTGAGGCCTATAAGAAGCCTCTTTACCTTGTTGGTTGGAGACACACAATTCACATAATAAACTAAGCAAGAAAAAGCAAGAGAGCAAGATCAAGATGGCAGATAAGGAAGGCAAGGGAAAGGGAAAAGCAGAGAAAATTGGAGAGAGCAAAAATGGTGTATTCCCATTCACTCCCAAGAAAGGAAGTCTAATTCCTAAAGGGAAAAAACATGTTTCCACCATGATGTGTGAGAAAATTGGTCACTCTGTTGTTTCCTTTGTTAAGAACAACAAAAAAAAGATCAACCCTGATGATCATAAATCATCTTGAGTGATCCTTAACGAGATGAACCAGAAATAGTTCCAACATCTGGCAACCAAGCACAAGAAATACCTGTCTAATTTTATTCTGTTCTGTCATTTCTCGTACTAGGGTCTCTAGGACGTTCACGGTATACCACAATGTTCAGTATTGTTTATGCTATACTTTTGTGTTTCTGAAATGTTGCTGAAATTGAATTATGTAAATTTTCTCATATCTTCCCCTATAACTCAAAAACCTGTTAAAGAGTTCTCACAGAATTTCATGACCAGTCTATCTAAAAATCACTGCGTTAACAGATGAATTCTACTTTATAGTTTAGATATTCATCGGAATAGATAAAACATACAGGCAAGGAGGATATATAAGAGCGGAAATGACAACGGATTTAATTAAAACTTGTTGCCTGTTTACATCAATTGCAGTTTGCATATAAAAACAGTTCCGAAAGAAAACCAACATTTTTCGTCATCAACTTGATATCATGATGATTTAGTTTTACTTGTAAAAATTGCTGAGGAGAATTATGTTTATAACCATGCTGGATTCTTCAATTGGGTCACAACTGCCTTCACTTGCAAGTAATTCTTGAGACTGTATTCGCCCTTTTCTCTTCCTTGACCACTCATCTTATAGCCACCAAAAGGAATTGTAGCATCAAAGATATCAAAGCAATTAATCCATACCGACCCAACTCTCAAGGCTCGTGCCAACGTGTTTGCGGTGTCAATGTTCTGCGTAAACACTCCAGCAGCTAGACCATATCGACTATTATTAGCTCTCCTTATCACTTCATCGACATCCCTGTAATGAACAAATTCATATCATAAACATAAGTCGATATTGAAACTTGCTAACAATATATATTCGATAGTTTAGACATACTTGAATTTTAAGATGGACTGCACTGGACCAAAAATCTCATCCTGTGCAATCAGCATATCATCCTGACAATTGTACAATTTGTTAGTTATGACAATATATTAAGTTGATGTTGAAAGTCATGTCCATTAATGTGAAAGTATACGTACCTTAACATTAGAGAAAACTGTGGGCTTAATATAATATCCCTTTTCACCAAGTCGCTCACCGCCAGTTTCAAGAGTAGCTCCACTATCAACACCAGATCTAATGTACTTCAAGATCTTATCAAACTGTTTTGAATCAATCTGTTTTAACAGGAAACTCTTAGGTTTTATATTATTACCTTAAGAAAAGAATTAAAGGAAGGAGATATGCTTTTGTTTTTCTTCATACAAGAATTGCAGGATCATAACAATATTTTGATCATGAACAGCAATAGAGAACGTAGAGACCATCAATACCTGAGGACCCTGCTCAGTGCCTGATTTAAACGGATCACCAACTGTGCGTTTCAAGGCACGTGCCTTTGCCTTCTCCACAAATTCATCGTAGACTTTCTCGTGAACATAGGTCCGAGAGCCAGCACAGCAACATTGTCCCTTTTAAAATTAATGAAATTGGTGTTAGTATCTACCATGAACCTGACCAACACCCTATCCAGAAGTATAGACAGGAAATACCTGATTAAAGAACAAAGCAAAGTGAGCTTGTTCAACGGCCGTATCAATATCAGCATCCTCACAAACAATGAAAGGGGATTTCCCTCCAAGTTCCAAAGTCACAGGCTTAAGATTGCTCTTAGCAGCCAATGCAAGTATAGCTTTTCCTGTATCTGTTGATCCAGTAAAAGCAAGCTGTGGTTGAAACAAAAGTGAATCAGTGGCCAATCCAGTGCAATATACTGGTATCTACTTCCAAATGCAAACTAAACATAGATATGAATGGATAGTTCAAGTCATCACTTATCTACTCATTAGACTTGAATAAGCTACTTAGGTGCATTAAAGAAGAGATTGGAAAATGAAAATTGAATTCATTGAAAGAAGTTCCAAAGACACTACAGTTCACAAGTTATAGTTTAAGTTGAAAGACCTTTTAAAAGGATATCAAGAGAGGGAAAAAAGAATCTGATGATGTAACTACTATCTGTCCATCTCGGATGCCGGCTGTTTAGTTGATATCTCCAGTCACATCAGCCAATAAGCCAGCATCTTAATAACAAACTCTAGCTTATAACCCAATTTATTTTGTCAAACAGACCATTTGTACATCCTAATACGTTGAGTTCGGATAAATTGTAGCACAGCTGGTTAAAGATTCAAGTGCTATTTACTCTATAATCCCATAATACAATCCAGAATTGGTTAAGAATTAGAGTAATGCTAACATCAAATACTTCTAGAGTTTCATATGAAATGGGATCAACAACTAAAGATGCACTAGCTTTCCTGCATGAAATGTATGAGTTATGACATTTGCTTCTCTGTAATTGTATGAACATTCATCTTTTCAAAAAGTTGCAGAAGAAAGCAAGTGATAAGATTTCTTCACAGTTCTTTTTGAAATAATACTAATAATATCAAATTGAGGGATATTAGCTCATTTTGCAAAACTAGTAGCATTTGGCAAAAAATGGCTGCAAAGGCCAATACATGAATTAAATGTTTGAATATGAACGAGAAGTAGTTAAAGTGTCTAGCAATCTTTCAAACCAAAACGATTTCCACCATATGAAGAAGTAAAAGCTGAAAAGCCACGAATTTCAGATCTTCACACAGAAAGGACTAAAGACTGAAGAAAAATATCTAAAAAGTTTACCTTATCCACATCCATATGACTACAGAGAGCAGCACCAGCTGTGGGACCAAAACCAGATATGATATTCAAAACACCTTCAGGCAGCCCAGCCTATTAGTGTTAACAGAATATTAGAAATATCCCATAATGTAGATAACATGTAGCAAGTGACAACAACAATGTATTAAAAAGAAGATAAGTTGAGTTGCGGCATATCCTCGTTAACAAGTAGTGCTTCGATCAGTTTGTGATTGTTATTAACACTTCAGTTACTTGGTATAAGAAGTATTGAAAAATTTCAGATTCTAGTATATTCAGTTATGGAATATTTTCATAAAATTTGAAAAGAAATCCTATGCTTTCACTCAGATATGATGCCAAAAAGATGAAAGTCCATGGACCTGGGCAATAAAAGAGGAAATTTGTATGGTACCTCCTGCAATAGATTTGCTACATAGAATGCAGATAATGGGGTCTGCTCAGCTGTCTTTAGCACGATACTGTTGCCAGTAGCTAAGGCTGGGCCAATCTTCCAAGAAAACATGAGAAGAGGAAAATTCCATGGGATAATCTGACCAGCAACCCCGATTGGTTCGTGCAACGTTTGAACATGATATGGTCCATCAGCAGGAATAGTCATACCATGAATTTTATCTGCCCATCCTGCAGAGCCAATAGGACAACATAACTACTTTCAGGGACACGAAATAAGTGATGATTTACTTGCTTTCCAGTTGGATTTCTGACTTACCAGCATAATAACGGAGTAAACGTACAACCATTGGTACTTCAATCTTAGCAGCCTGTTCATATGGCTTCCCAGTGTCCCAAGCCTCGAGTGTTGCAATTTGATCGTTATGTTTTTCAATCAGATCAGCAAGGCGCAGCAATATCTTTGACCTTTCCTACAATAATTAACCATGGAGAATTAGGTGTAATCTCACATGCACAACCATTAACATAGCATAAGAATGCACTAAGAGATAAGAAGTGGATACATAAGCAGTCATTCTGGGCCATGGTCCTTCATCGAAAGCCTTACGAGCAGCACCAACTGCCCGATTAATATCTTCCACATCACCTTCAGCAACATGTGCAATTACCTCTCCTGTCCTGGGGTCGAGGGTCGGGAAAGTTTTTCCTAAAAGCTCAAGGAATTAGCTCTATTGTAGAATAAAGGGCCAAATATAAACTCCATTATGGTGATTGACATGGATTAAACAATTTACCTGATGCAGCATCAACAAATTGCCCGTTGATGAAAAGTTTATTATGTTCCACATTGACAGTTGGCTTGATGGGTTCCTCGAAGGCAGCCGCTGTGCTGTATTTATTAGCAGCTATTCCCCCGAGATGGGAATTTTTTCCTAAACAATATAGCTTTTCTCAGAATAATTCTCTAAATTGTCATATAACATCTCAGAATGTCATCATCAAGTCTGTAGGAAGAGCAAAGAGCAGCAAAAATCTCCCAAATCGAGGAGAAGGAATGCTAATGACGCGTTGTAAAATGTTGTGCGCATTCAAGAAAATTGAAAGAGGACTATTAATCCTCTTTCCAGTTCAACCAGAAATTAGGAATGACATGTATTTGGATATCTGTTACCAAGTACATACTACATTTTCTGCAGTTACTGCAATTTACAGGAACAACCAATTTAACAAGTAATGCTTCACCCAAAAAAAAAAAAAAAAATCCTTTCATCCAGATTCTGCCTTTGAAGTTTGGATAGCTTATAAGTACAATGTTGTTGATAAAGCCTTTGAACTTTATACAAAACCCAACCACTCAATAAGAGTAACGGCTTAAAAATCAAAATGGTCAAAGTGAAAAAGGACTACAACTTTTTAATATTCATCCATATTCAGCCTTTGAATTGTTTACAAGTACAAGGTTGTTGACAAAGACTTTAACTCTGTATAATATTCAAGCATTTCAATAAGAGTTCTGGGTTAAGATTCAGAATGATCAAAGTGAAAAAGGATTATAACTCATGGTACTGAATCACATGTAGGTTTTAAGCATTCTTAATTACTAATTGATTATAATTTTACTAAAACATGTTGATCCTTCAAGTTAATTTCTTCTTTTTGATTGTCCAAGACTAGATCTTTTAGCATCCTGGGCGGGGCCAATGTAGTAGTTACATGTTAGGTACAATAACTTTGGCTCATATCCTATATTGGTTTTAAAAATTCATCTAATATGTATGAATTATCTATTCAGAACCAGTAATAAAAAAGAATAGATCACATAAATTAAAAATCCTGGTTCCGCCTCTGTTCCTAAAATCACAACCACCTCAAAAGAAAAACATATAATGGACTCCACCATTATTGCTAAAACACACAAAAGATTGAACTTTCCTTCCAAATCTCGAAATACTATGAATCCAGGGGTAATCATATAACAAGGTCATGTGATTCATTACAGATCATGAAGAAAATAAAAGAAATGCACATCACAAAATCATGATCAAACAAAATCCATTTTACACAAAACCAAATCCAAGAAAGAGAAAAACAGTGAATTGAGCAAAACATAAATAAATCTCAGATGAAAAAAATGAATCACAAAGATTCATTAAAAAAAAAAAAAATACCCCTCGAAAGCAGATTGAAAGAGGATGTGAAAGAGCGCGAGAGACGTGAGGAAAATACACGAGCCGCCATTTGTGAAGATGAAAACTACAGCAATGTATTCAAGAACCAATAAACGTAGCAACTTTATATAAATAATATACAGGGAAAAGTCTTATGAATAGTTGTGTCACGTATATGGTGGGCAAGTGTATGGCTTAACAAATCAACAAAAACTAGTCATATCGTAATAATAAGGCGGCCTAATAATAACAACTTCAGATTTGAAAAAGATATATACAAAACATGAAATAGCAAGTAGCAATACGTTACTTATATAGTCATTGCTGGCGCAATCTTTTCACCGCAATAATCATTGTCCTTATCATCAATGATCACTTCAAAGCTATAAATATCATTGCACTTTTGATCCCTTATTTCTTATTAAATTTTAGTTTTGATTCATGTGATGTTTGTCTAAGCACATTTAGTCTTGAATAACTAAAATGCAAGTTTTTTGTCCTTTTGCATGTAAAAACATGTGATATTTAAATATATTTGTAGAACTATATTAGTCTCAAATACGTAGTAACAGTACAAATATAACATTCCACATCAATAATTAAATTCTTTAGTGCTTGAGAATTTGGTCAAGTTATAAAGATTTCATAATTAGAGGGGTGAAAAGTGCATATGTCAATTATTGAACGTTAAATAGGCTTGACCAAAAATTTCAAGAACCAAAATCAAAACTTGTCAATATTTGAGGGACAAAATGCAAATTTCCCTGAGCTAAATAATCTGTCAAATAGGAAAAAAATGAACACCTCAAATTAAGATCATTACCAAAAACAAATTTCAAAAAGATTTAATTTTCAATTATACATATTGACAGTGTAAATATTATTTTACTTTATCAATGCATTTTGACAGATTAGTTACTATTTTTCCATTTGGATTAGATTGGAGCGTAGGATCTCTGTGTGTATTGATAATGATAAATTTCAACAAGTTGAAAAGGTTTTAGAAAAAATAAACATACAGATATGGAATTGATTTTTTCTCTCGATAACATACGTGGTAATGTGATCCTTACATGAACTTTTAGTACTGGTTAAGGCCTAGGTAACATATACTCCTATCTTTTAGGATAATTAACTCTGGTTAAGGTATCCTATCTTAGTGGATAAGAGTTAAGTATGCTAAAAGATAAACAGTTAATTGTAGCATTTGAAGGTGAAAAAAATACAAAGATTGTTGAACTTGAAACGACATCCTACAAAGTATTAGGTTCTTTATAAAGAAATAGTAGCAGCATTTTACCATTATAATTTGTATTATTAATTTGTCAAACTAAGTAGATGAACCATACTAATAAATACTCCGTATGAATTTCAACAATGGATTATTAATTGTAATTAAGAGATTCTAGAAGTGCCGTATCTTTTGACGTTTTTGGCAACAGAACCTTAAATTCATAAATATTGTATGCTGTGTTTTAATGTCTATGTAGTTTTTGGAATGTGATTTACCTTGATGCAACAGTTTGATTTTATGCCTAACTCTAAAGATTTTCAATTTTATTACTATTTCTCTTTTTCAGTCATATTCGAAAATTAAACTAAGCAACATGTGATATAGACTATTTCTAATAGCCTGTTTGGCCAAGCTTATTTTTTCCCAAAATTACTTATTTTTTTCAATAAGTGTTTATTTTAAAAAAATTAAGCTGTTTGGCCAAGCTTTTGAGAGAAATTAAGTGTTTCTGGGGTATAGCAGAAGTAGTTTTTCAGAAGCTAAAAAAATAGTTTTTGCCCAAAAGCACTTTTGAGAAAAATATACTTAGAAGCACTTTTAAAAAGCTTGGTCAAACACTAATTGCTACTCAAAAATGTTTTTAAAATTAATTGACCAAACACAAACTGTTTTTTACGAAAAGTACTTTTTTAAAAAGTACTTTTGAAAATAATAGTACAAATCTAACATTCCACATCAATAATTGAATTCTTTAATGCTTGATAATTGATTAAAGTTATAAAGATTTCACAATTAGAGGGATGAAAAGCATATATATCAATTAATTGAAAGCTAAGTAGGCTAAATAAAAAACATGTAAGGACCAAAATCAAAATTTGTTAATATTTGAGTGACTAAGAATGCAAATTTCCCTAAACTAAATATTCTATCAAGTTGCAAATTCTTAAAAATTAAACATAGAGATATGCTGATCTTTTTCTTGATCACATGTCTGATAATGTGATCTGTAAAGTGGATTACAGTTATTGGAACCAGATCTTTTCTGACTGGTTAAGAGTTGGCTTTAGTTGGATTATTAAACGATGGAATAATTACTTGACATAACTATCTCTAAAAGACACACAGTACAAAGCATAGGTTCTTTTGAAATAAATAGCATGGTACCATTATATTTCGTATTATTAAATTTCTCATCCTAATTAAGCAGATGAATCAAACTGATGAATATGAATTTCAACAATTGATTATGCAATTGTACTTAAGAGATTCTAGTATTGTCGTATCTTTTAATATATTTGGCGAGAAAACTATAAATTCATAACGTATGTTGTGTTTTAATGTCTATGCAGTTTTTGCCTTTTGGAATGTGATTTACCTTAATGAAAGTTAATTTCACGGCTAATTCTAAAATTTAAATTTGATTACTTTTCTCTTTTTCAGTTTATTGGAAATTTAACAAAAGTTGAGAAATTGAGTAACTTGAATTTTATAATTTTGCATGCCTTATTAGTAAACAAAAAGTTGTTGATCTAATGCTTATTATGCATAATAATTGAGACCAGGCAAACTCTGAAAATCACATAAAACTATTAAATTCGATCGAAAAGTTATACCTACTTTTATCTTTTTTCCTATTTACAGCTAAAACATTTCTTGTAATTTAACTGAAATACTTTACTCAAACACTTGCCAAAAATGGGAACAGAAATTTTCAAAATTTGGACGGATGCTAAATTGAGAAAAAGAGTCCTATACGGAATTCCAAATTTGAATGTTCTAATAAAGAAAAAAAAAAGTCAGTGCTATATTCAAAATTAAAGAAAAAATGTTTAAAACGAAAATGACATTCACGTGGTCAATTTTTGTTGCCCCCTACACTACGTTTGGACGTGCGATTTAAATAAGCGAGATGAAAATCGATGTTTGGACGTCATCGATTTAAATACATTTAATCTTTGGGAATTGATCGTGATTTTAAAAATTTTAAGTGTAAAACTTGTCCATAAGTTTATATTTTGTCAAAAAAAAAAAAAAAAAAAAACATAAGTTGGTAGATATGATTAACAATTACTCCACCAACCTTATCAACTTCTACCAACTTTAATTATGTGAGAGGATTATATTAAAGAGTTGTTGCATTACTATTCATGCTAAATTTTCCTTTTTGTTGAATTAAAGTTTGATCAATTGATGTTGTATTTTTTAGAAAGGCCTTCTAGTAGCGTATTAATTTTGTTATGAACTATGACTTGCTCATTTGGTAAGATTGTATAAGAATTGGGAAAGTTTTGATAGTTTTCACAACTTGTACTGGTTTTATGTCTGTAAGAAAAAATACAACTTAAGAAATCTAAATTGCATGTCCAAACATGATTTCAAATCATGTCCAAACGGTTCCTAAGCTCGTGCGAAATGGGACCTAAGTTCATATCTAATTAAAGCTCGTGTGAAATGGGACCTAAGTTCAGATCTAATTAAAGCTATTGAAGGAGGACACTCTTGAAAAAGAAACAAGTTGATAAAGCAAGTGGGAAATAAGTTGAATTTTGACGTGTTAACATTGATTTAAAGTGAATATTCATTGAGAATTTTTTATTTTTTTTTTAAAGAAAGAGAAAGTAATAGTGAGGTATTACTTTCTCACCTACCTTACACTTTAGCTAAAAAATTTCTCTTGATTCTTTTTTGATCTGAGGTATATAGATCATGTTCATAGATTAACGAGAGTGTGCTCATATGTGAACCAGTACAATTAAATATTTTTTACTCCCTCTGTCCGAATTTAATTATGTGGCACTTTTCGTTTTTGCGATTCGAATTGTATGAACTTCAACCAACTTTTTGAATATTTTTTCATCTTATTGACATGAGAAGAATTGCAACTTTTAGTATTTTTCATAAATCATTTAGTATTTTAATTTTAATTTTAAAATACTGTGTTGATCTATCCAATTTAGCTTCAATAATTAATCAAATTAACTTTAAGGAAGCAAACAATGCCACGTAAACTGAGACGGGTGGAGTAGTATATTCAGGATTTCAAGAAAGATTGAGTCTAACTTTTTTAACCCGATTCATTATATATTGGAATAAAATACCTTATTTCTTTTGACAAAAGTCACCGAATCGTCATAGAAGGGAATGGGTTGTTTTGTGCATAATCAGATGAATAAGCTCTCACTAACTTATCAATTTTAAAATCCTGTGCACCTAGAGAATAAACAACTCACTAGAATTTTGTGTATTAAAACCTCTTATTTCATCAATCCTCAAAAAATAAAATTGAGTTATCTACTTCAATTCTGTTATTTTAATTAATCTGCATTGGGTTCAAATTCCACAAGATAAATAATCTTTCTTTTTCTGTTCCTACTTAAAGTTAAAGGTGTTCTTCAATTATAAAACCCTCAACCGTCACAGAAATATATAAAAGATAGAGTAGGTCTATTTGCAAGAAGTAATTAAACGAATAAATTTCTCACCGTTCACTGATTTGTAATCTTTAGTTAGTTACTAGTCCCACCCAAAAAAAAAACTGTTAGTAGTTTTCAAATTTAAGACGACTGAACTTTCAATTGTTAGACTGTTTCGTGTTAGTTGAAGGAATGAATTGTTATCTTTTTATATGATCTTGAACAGTTCTCAATCCATAAGTTAGCTTTTGAAGTTAAGTTAAATCAAAGTCCATTTTAGGGAGTTAGACCAATTCAAATTCTTCCTCTACCTAAAGTTGAGCACTCATTGTTATAGTACTAATTTAGTTGGATGGCCAATTCCACCCTATTATTTAACTTACATCCAGTTTTCTCACAATATTTTAAGTTGTAGCCAGTGTTGACAAACTTCAGACAAAACGAGTCATTTTTTAAGTATGAATAAAACGGTCTAAAGGGAATTGTGCAACCGAGAGAGATGACCATATCTTTTTTTATGTCGATAGAAGTGTTTAAAATACTCTCCTAGCTTCCTCTTTCCATAAACATACAAATTATAAAGCATTCATCAAACAACAGCTTTATTTTAAGAAATAAAAGTAATTAAGGATTTAACTAATTAAGTTGTAGATATGCTTATTCTTGAGAATAATAAAGTAAATTAGGACATTTTACTCGTTCACTCCTCCTCCGCTTCCTTAGTAATACTAGTGAATATGTTCGCGCTTCGCGCGATTGTAAAAGCATTATCCAATCTACCAAATGATCAGCAATTTAATAACAAATTTAGAGATTCTTCTTTTTTTTTTTGTAAGAAAGGAAAAACTCACAAAAAACTCACAACAATATATATTTGAGTTAGTTTATACATCTGGACTAATTCACCATTTAAGTTCTTAAGAAATTAATGATTCAAAAGGATCAATACAAAAACTAAAAGTTAAAATAAAATTACATAATTATTATACAAATTGAGACATTGAACTATATTTTGTTTTATACTAAAAAGATAGAAATCATACAAATAAAATATAAGCCTTTTTATTACCATTAAAAGATCTTATTTAGCATCAAAGAAAAGAGCTTTCCTAGTTATTATTCTTCTTCATACTTCTTTGCAGGTTGAAATAATTTTGTTCTTCTTGATATCACAAGCTGCGTTTCTGGGCAATTCCAATCTTGAATGTAACTATTCATAACAGGTTAAATTCACAAAATTCATTACAAAAAATTTATATCCATATCAAAATTTGCAAATCCCGCCCCTAACTAATGAACTTCAACTTAATACAATTATATAACCAAGTTCCATATTATTGAGTTCATCTAAAATATCAATCTCTAAGGACATCCAAATTTTAGAACACCCATTTTAAGTTTCAACTCTTGTACGCTTGAGAAAATTCAAAATTAATGCTGTCAATCAAACTTAAAGTCATTTGTTTATTGGCACTATATGTCGCACCTTTAAATCAGACAAAATTTTAATACTATCTACACCAACTATGATTATTGACATTTTTTTCAAAACCTAAAACCAAACCTTCTCGTATATATGCAAATGCTTGAGAAATAATGAAAATGGAAGACATAATCAACTAATTCAATACAGACAATATCTTTTCCACTTTTCTATTCTTTGACAAACTTATCACATCTCCAGACACTTATATCCATCAAGCAAAATTAAAGGATAAAAAAGGTCAAGCATAAAAGGAAGAATGAAGAAGAAACTAAAGCCAAAAATTAAAATGAACAAATAAGGAATCAATATGAAGTAAAATTATGTCGTTTAAATTCCCGTATCATAAGAAAAGTAGATACCTTATATTTTTGAGGGCCTGAACATGCGTTGTTCACTGTTTAACAATAGATTGTATATAGTAAGAGATGTTATCCAAGGATAATGAACTCACAATTTAAATAAATCTATGAAGGCAACGTTATATTAAAGCCTTATGGAGTGAGTAATGGAAATTTAATAGGCAAGGAAATGTATAAAATATACTGGGCAAGTAAATGGAGTATACAAAATGAAATGAAAACGGCAGCGTGATAATTAACTTCTTTCAAGTTTCAATATGGACTCTTTGGAACAAAACAATAAAGGAATCATATCCATATATGCAGTTGTAGATTTATTGATTTGAACCCTCCAAATTCTACTCGAAATGATATCCATCAGACTACTTATATTTTCACTCTTCATGGAGGGAAAGAAAGGTTGGAGTAGTAATTTTTTTACATTAAAGAATAGGAATAAGTGAGTAGTAAATTTTTAGACATTTAAGTTTTTGCATTAAAGATAGGAATGAATAGAGAAGTAATAATTGCCATATTTATTTTTGTACAATAAAAAAATAGGAAAAATAGGAGAACTTGTCAAAAAATGAGAAAAAGATAAATAGAATTCTTGGCCAAAGAGAGGTGTCACATCACTTTTCTATTGCCTAGCTTTATATTATATATAGATTTGGCATTAATGGTTTTATCATTTTATAGGTTCTTCAGGCGGGAATGAAGTGATTCTCTATTAATTGTTGTCGCTATATCTAGTTTTTGTGCAACCGGCAATGTATGTGAAAAATTAAAAGTCCAGGTGAAGTTTGTTTGAGTGTTTTCGTTTATCTTTATGTATGTGGAATGTGTCTATCGGGAAATATTAAAATATTTGTGATTATGATTCTCTTTAAAGAAAAATCCAGTGGAGAGAACCTATTTCACTGCTATCTTGTGGTGTGTATTTGTGTTAATTTGAGTACGAAGTTCAGTTATATACAGTTGAAGTTTAGTCTTGCATATATGCATGGCAAGTTTAGACATACTTGTAAGAAATTGGGTTTTGGCAAAACAAAATTCTTACATGTATTTGTGAAGTTTTGCTTGCACATGAATTATGTCAAACTTCTAGCAAAATCTATAGCTTTAGACACTGATTTTTATAACTTCGATCGCTTATGTCGAAAATTAATTTTGAAATGGCTAAACTTACCAAAAAAAATTGAAGTAAATAATAGTCCCAAAATCGGCTGGCTTCATACTTGTGCCATTGCTGTATTAACCATGCCATGGAATGTTAAATTGTTCCCATTTTAATTGAAGAAATAGATTGATATCTCTTTCTAGTTTTGGGTTAATTTTTAAGTTAGGTTCAGGATGCATCTTCCTTAACATCAGCATCCCCAAATGTTGCATTGAGATTAATTGTATTGTTTACCCACTTCTACACTTTCTAATAAATATTAGAGGGAATCCTACTTTATCCCCCTAACATTTAAGGATTGGGAAATTATACCCCCCTCATATATTGAATGGGAACGATAACCCCCCTATCTAATATTTTCCAGTGAGAATCTTTTGTTTTTAATAAAGCACTTTTTTTCTTTTTTCTTTTCTAGAATTAAATACATATATAACTCTTATTATTGTCATATTACTTTATTCCGCCGAAAACAATGTATAACAACTACTTGAAAAAATCATAATAAATTTCAAGCTACATGTCGTTGAGTTTTTTTTAAATTATTTTTGGACTAGAGGGCCGAGATCTTAATTATTATACAATCTAAATATAGTCTAGTATTAGTACCCGCGCGAGCGGACAATATTAAAAATCACTAATCTATGTTAAATTGTGATGTAGCTTGTTTGAGGACATTATATCATAACAAAATGTCAAGCATCATCTAATTTTCGATATAATACACTCAAATTAACGATATTTCTGTGAAATTAAAGGAAACAAATTAAATCTTTTTAAATATTATTTAATTTAATCTTTAGATTTAATTCATAATATACATACATTGTATATAGATGTGTGTGTGTGTCTACTTATTATGTTTATATAAGAAAAGTATTTACGGAATATGACGAAACTTTCTCTTATTATTTGTCGTAAGATATATTAATAAATTTAATAATTACTACTTAGCACTATTTTACATAAGCAATTGAATTATCTTCTTTTTTGTTTCCAGTCCACCAAATTTTGTGTTTTAATTTTAATTGTTATGATATATATATATATATATATATATATATATAGCATCATCTAATTTTCGATATAATACACTCAAATTAACGATATTTCTGTGAAATTAAAGGAAACAAATTGAATTGTCTTCTCTTTTGTTTCAAGTCCACCAAATTTTGTGTTTTAATTTTAATTGTTATATATATATATATATATATATATATATATATATATATATATATATATATATAAAACAAAATGTCAAGCATCATCTAATTTTCGATATAATACACTCAAATTAACGATATTTCGTGAAATAAAGGAAACAAATTAAATATTTTTAAATATTATTTGATTTAATCTTTAGCTTTAATTCATAATATGCATACATACATTGTATATAGATGTGTGTGTGTGTGTCTACTTATTATGTTTATATAAGAAAAGTATTTACGGAATATGACAAAACTTTCTCTTGTTATTCGTCGTAAGATATATTGATAATTAATAATTACTACTTAGCACTATTTTACATAAGCAATTGAATAATCTTCTTTTTTGTTTCCACTCCACCAAATTTTGCGTTTTAATTTTAATTGTTGATATATATATATATATATATATACACACACGAAAGATTCAAAACTTGGACATATAGAGAATAATATAGGTAAGATTTAACAAAGATTAAATCTCGTTTCAATGGCCAGTTTAGTGACTTTTTATTATTTTTTTGAAATTAATTACTTATTCTCACCGGAAAATATTGGATAGGGGGTTATCGTTCTCATTCAATATATGAGGGGGGTATTGTTTCCCAACCCTTAAATGTTAGGGGGGTAAAGTGGGATTCACTCTAAATATTATTATACTTACATTTTCAATCATTACATTGAGATTTATTGCAGTTTTTATGCACTTCTCAACTTTTAACAAATACTATTAGTGCTTACATTTTCAATTTTATTTGTTTAAGCTTGAATTGAACAAAATATAACACATATAAAATATTTGCATGACATGTTCGTATTAACTTGTGCACGTCTCAATTAATTCACTAGATAACCAGTACTTCTCATCAGGGGTATCAAATGTGCGGGTTGATTTGAAATTGAACTAGTCAAATGAACATAATTAAATAAATGGTTGGATTACTAGTCCGTCCAATAGTTATTTGGATTGAGATGGGCCGGATTAAGAAGTGCTAAATAATTTGTTCTTTCTTAATTGGCTCAACTCTTACCAAATTTGTGTTTTTTTTTTTTTTTAAAAGATAATTTGTTTGATCACGAAACATAACTAACAAATTTCTTTTTCTTTATTATGATCATGTATAACATTTCAACAACCAAAAAAAAAAAATTAAAAAAATGGACAGGACTACTCATTGGTCTATCTAGGACACATTTAGCTCAAAGCATCTCAACTTTTAGATGACTAAATTGTGCGAATCCAAATAGGCTAAGTTTATAAATAAACGAATTAATAACCCGTTCAAACTTGTGCAAATTATATTCGCATGGCCTATTTTATCACCTCCACTTTTCATCAGTATAACTATAAAGTAATTTTGTACATCAAAATCAAAACAGATGGAAATAAATTACGTGGCTCATTTTGTTTCTAATAGGAACTCTTGCATAATTCACATTTCCCCTATTACTCCAATAGACTCTTGACAAAGACTTCAAGCCCATTAACTTGTTGAAATTAGGGGAAAGGACACAAATGGCCGATGGGCCATAAATAATTTCAAGCGCTGGCCGTCTATTCCCAAACCCAAAAATTAGCCCATAAACTATTTCCATCCGCTAGCCAAAATCTGTAGCAAGTCTTTTGTGACGACTAAAAGCCCAGACGCTTTTGAAAAAAAAGACTTTTTGTGGTGACTAAAAGTCGTCACTAAAGGGCTGCTACAGAAAAATCAGCCTTTTTAGTGGCAATTAAAAAAGTCACCACTAAAGGTTAAACATTGCAAAATGTGTATAATATGTGTATATTTAGTAAGAAATATCCCAAAAAACTCTGAGACGATTTTTGTAGATAATATGTATCATTTGTGTATAAAAATATGTATCAGTACCTATCTCTAATGTATAGAAACTGTATAAAATATGAATCACTAAGGTATGTATCATTTGTGTATATAATGTGTATTATAGAATAGAAAATTGTTTTGTTTTTGTATATAATATGTATCATTTTTGTATAGAAAGTGTATGTATAATTCCAACATGTGTATTTAAACTGTATCAGTCTTGTATAGAAAGTGTATTATACGTATAAAAAATGTATCATAGAAACCGTATCATTGTGGTATATAATATGTATCACTATTGTATATGTAAAAAAAAAAAAAAATCATATCATTATTGAATAATATGTGTATAATAAATGTATAATTAACTTCTAATTTATGTATAATAAATGTATGATTAATTCCAGCATATGTATATAAACTGTATCATTCTTGTATATAAAGTGTATAATTAATTCCAGCATATATATGTAAACCGCATCATTCTTGTATATAAAGTGTATAATTAATTCCAACATATGTATATAAACAAACTGTATCATTCTTGTTTATAAAGTGTATATATAATTCTATCATCTGTATATAAATTGTTCCATTCTTGTATATACTTACTAAATATACACATATTATACATATTTTGAGATATTTCTTACTAAATATACACATATTATACATGTTTTGGGATATTTAATCTTTAGTGGCAACTTTTTTAATTGCCACTAAAAAGCCTAATTTTTATGTAGCAGCCCTTTAGTGGCGATGTTTTTGTGGCGACTTAGTCGCCACAAAGAGTCATTTTTTTTTTTTTTTTTAAGTGCAGGCAATTGTCAATGGCCACTTTGGCATTATTTTGGGGCCATTTTTTGGTATTAATTTGGGCCGATGGGACTTCGGTGGGATTAAGCCCAAAACAATGGTCGCATGTGAGATTAGTTTGGTTTAGGGTGGACATTTTTCCCTTGAAATTAATCTTCAGTGTGGACTGCGACTTCAATTGTGATTGGGCCGTTGATAAACATTTCAGTTGCGAATCTTAAAGCAAGTTTCATGTCAAGCTATAGAAATTGAATCACATAGTTGCTTTTCAGGAAATTACAATAACCTTAGAAAATCGGTGGTTTTGAATTTTTTATCCTTGCTTATGCTATTGGGAATCCTTCAATATCAAAAATAAAAAATTGTTAAACTTGATGTTTTGCTTATTGGCAAATGAGGTTAAAAGATCATGATCAACCATCTCCGAGCCATTCTTGTAAACTTCCGTTAGTTTTAGCATCTCTATTTAAAATATATCTAGTTTCTAAAAATTATTTAAAGTTTAATCAGCTTTAATAAATCGTAAACTTAACAATTTACTATTAAGTCTGAAGTTGAGCTCTGTCAAAGCATAACTGCATACTCGAATATTTAAAGTTTGAAAATTTGAAATTCAAACTCAGATCTTCTAATCTAAGTTTAGGCCTAATTTTCGATTAGAAAGTTTGAAGTTTGAAAACTCAAACACGCATGTTTGATGTTTGATTATGAGACAAATAAAATTTAAGAACTTCGTAAATTTCAACTATTTTTTAAAGGGAAATGACAGAAATGGCCATCTAGCCCAAACTGTTGACAACGGGATGGCCCAATAAGCTTAAAAGATATTTTTTAGCCTTTTTAGGATAATTCCATATTTTGCTCTTTTTCAACAAATTTCAGCATATATATAGAAATTGTATCATTGTTGTATAGAAAAAAAATCTATCATATGTATCATTGTTGTATATAATATGAGGTCTGAACTCCGGCGGAGAATACGTGTCAAGGGTGTTTGATTTCATGCTCCTGAAGATAGGAATCAAACGTGAGCTGTCATGTGTTCATACTCCGCTGCAGAATTCTTCGTTTTTGGGCTGAAAAAGCTCGTCGATCCAAATGAATCATTCTTCTGGTGTATCATCGTTGTATAATTTCTGTTTAATAAATGTACAATCAACGTATACTTACTAATTATACATATTTTGGGATATTTCTTGAAGGCTCAATCAACGTATACTTACTAATTATACACATATTATACATGTTTTGGGATTTTTTTTTAAGGCTCCATATGAATTTTTTTCGTTGACATTTAGTGACTTTTTGATCTCAAAGAAAGAGTTTTTTTTTAGTGAACCTTTAGTGGCGACTTCGTGATCTTAAAATCTCCACAAAACAATCTGATCTTTTTTTTTTAGTGAACCTTTAGTGCGACTTCATGATCTTAAAGTCGCCACAAAATAGTCTGATCTTTTTCTTTTAATGAATCTTTAGTGGCGACTTCGTGATCTTAAAGTCGCCACAAAAAGGTCTGATCTTTTTGCAATGAACCTTTACTAACGACTTTTTGATCTTTTGTGGTGACAGTCTATTTTTTCTGTAGTGGGAGGGCTGCTAGGCTAGCGCCTGGGAATAGTTTGGGCCAAAAGGCCAACTCACGATATAAGCCCAAATATGAACCAAACAAATTCCTAATGGCTAGGTAGTAGGTAGTGTCCTTTTCCCTTTTCTAAATAGGGCTCCTAAAAACGGCAACTTGTGCACTATGTCATTTCAGGCTTGGGTTTGAGTCCATAATTTGGTTGGACTAGACCCATTTGTGTTTAAACTTTAGGGAAAAGGACACTGTGTGTCATTTCTAACCAAATCAATCCGTATTTAATCATTTGGGCTTAATTCCACTACCAGGTGTACGTTACGGTCCAAAATAATCCAAGGCAAAGCCGCCAATGTAATGCGCTTAAAAAAAAAGACTTTTTAGGGGCGACTAAGTCGCACAAAAAGTCGCCATAAAAACTCTACTACGGCATATATACATATGTTGGAATTATATATACATTTTATATACAAGAATTATAGATTTTATATACATATGCTGGAATTAATCATACATTTATTATAAATAAATTATACGTTAATTATACACATATTATACAATAATGATATGATATTTATTTTTAACATATACAATAGTGATACATATTATATACCACAATGATACGGTTTCTATGATACATTTTTTATACCTATGACACACTTTCTATACAAGATTGATATAGTTTATATACAACAACAAGATTGATATAGTTTATATACACATGCTGAAATTATATATACACTTTCTATACAAAAATGATACATATTATATACAAAAATGATACAATTTTCTATTCTATAATACACATTATATACACAAATGATACATATTATATACAAAAATGATACATACCTTAGTGATTCATATTTTATACAGTTTCTATACATTACAGATAGATACTGATACATATTTATACACAAACGATACATATTATATACAAAAATCGCCTCAGAGTTTTTTGGGATATTTCTTACTAAATATACACATATTATATATGTTATGGGATATTTAACCTTTAGTGGCGACTTTTTTAATTGCCACTAAAAAGCCTGATTTTTCTGACAGCCCTTTAGTGGCTACTAAAAGTCTGCCTTTTTTTTTTTTTTTTTTTAAAAGCATGGGGCTGTTGGACTACCCAGCCTTTAGTGGCGACTTTTTGAGTCTTTTGTGGCGACTAAAAGTCGCCACAAAAGGCTTGCTACAGATTTTGCCTACCTGATGGGAATAGTTTATGGGCCAATTTTTGAGTTTGGGAATAGATAGACTAGCGCATGGGATTATTTATGGCCCAGCGGCCATTTGTGTCCTTTCCCTCTAACTTTAAGCATTTAGCCCAATCCAAATCACCATGGTGTTCTAGAAAATACTTGGAACCTTTTCTCATGAATTAATTGACATACCACAACGATTCGATATATAATTGTACTTTTTTTTTTTTTTTTTTGCTGGTTTCCCAAGTGTTTGTAAGTAGGAACAGATCTTTTGTTCAACTTTTTTTCTAAACTTATCCACCCAAAACCTTTCTCCAATGCTTGTTTCAATCCAAAAATATTCACGGTGAAAAGAAAAATTCAAAAAAATTATTACATCCAAATATTATACTTCTTGGACCAAAATAAAAATAAAAATTTCAGCCGTCCCAAAAGAAGGGTAAGACTTGGAATACAAGAGTCAATTGTGTGAATATGGATGGTAATTTTTTGATCTTTCCTGTACAAAATAAAAATCTACAAATATAGAAATTGCGTAAAAGGCACTAGTCACTACTATAAATCACAATTTTTAATAACTAAAATATTTTATAACTTCTATTTGGATAAAGAATCATTTGATTTTATACTGACGATAATAGCACGATTCTTTTAGAGACTGATGGAGTAATATTTACTTTTCATTCTATAAAATTTATGAGCTATTAATAGGTGGAGGCCTGGCCATAGGGAGAAGTAGGGGGGTTTATGGTTCGATTTTGGTCAGTTTTTCTCTAAAAGAAGTCGGTCTTTAAACGTTAAAATCAAACAAAATCGATTAAGTTGATTTTCATCGCTTCGAGTTATGTCAGTTTATTCAATTTATTTGATATTTTATCTTCTTTTTTTAAAAAAAATGTACGACAATATAATTTCAAACACATAACAGGTTGACTATATTCCAACATAACACAACTAAAGCAATAACTCTTTAAAAGAGTAAGGATGTGTGTGTATGTGTGTGCGCGCGGCATATGTGTAATCAAGTTATATATGTAGCTTCTTCCAAAACAAATTGTATGTGTTGTTCAAGAATTTAGTCATGTCTGAGGAACATAACAAAAGTTCTTAAATGAATTTTTTATGCAAAATTAAAGATTTAGTTGTGATATATCAAGATATCTTGACAACAATTGAATTAAACAATAATGTATAATTCAATACTCAAAGACAAGTTGAGCATGAGAATAAATTCTTGCAATTATCAAATAAAAATTAGAAATCATGTACCCAAAAAAAACTGTAAATCAAATGAGAAAGTAAAGACAAAAAATTGGATTACTATAAAGGTAAAATCCTAGATCACGAATCAAGAATGCGAAAGATCAAGATGTATTGTAATACATACATATATATATATATATATATATATATATGTGTGCGCGCGCGCGCGCTCGCTCGCACGGGCTGTTCGATTTTTTTATAAACTAAACTAAATTTTGTCGATTATTAAAAATCAAAACCAAATCAAACAAGAAAATATCAATTTTTATTCTTCGGATTATTTTCATTTTTAGTTTGATTCGATTTTTCATGAATACCCCCTAGCGAGAAGAAACTTTACTCCAATACTTTCAGAAATAAAGCACTAATATGTGGTAGGATAGGGGGCTCTTTATTTTTTTTACCGGTTTATTAGTGCTAACTTGTTGTAAATATGATAATATGGATGTCCATAACTTCTAGGAGTTAATCATTATGTGCACCATTATATGTAGTTATACCACACCTCCACTACTCCCTCATTCATCTCCCACAACCACATATTCTTCCCACCTTCTCAATGAGTTAATGCCATATTCAAGGTAATGCAACCCTCTCTATGGAGTAGTATAAATAGAGATATGATATGTGATGTACTACACACTTGAAAGAAAAGAAGAAAAAGTCATCTTTACATTGTTTTATTCTATATTGTTCTCTTGTTCTAATATTTTATATTGTTACTTTGAGCTTGTTTTACAACACGTTATCAGCACGAGTCTCTAACTTCATTACCGTCGCTCCAAGTTGAGTCTACTCTTTCATCTGGTATGCGTTTTTAGTCTACTCTTTCATCTGGTATGCGTTTTTACCACCCTTCTAATATAAGTTATGCAAACAGAAAGTCAATTAGTTTCTAAATCGTCTGCCAATTCTATTTTTATGCAAATATTTTTCTACCATACATTTGGTCTGTTAGTTGATATTCCGCTGCCAATTTGCCTTTACTATTCTCATGAAATAATTAGTTTCTAAGTCATCTGCCAATTCTATTTTTATGCGAATATTTTTCTACCATACATTTGGTCCAATCGGTGATATTTATTTAATTTGCCTTTACTATTCTCATGAAATAATGTATTTTTATGTGCTATAATAGTAAACATTTAACACTTAACAACGTTAGTATGGTAATTTTTATAAACAGTACTTTAAATATATATTGTTTGGTAATTGTGGATTAGTTGTTCTTTTAATAAGACCATGATTTTATGTTACTGTTAATTCGATTGGATTATATTGACTATAAGTTTGAGAGAAGAAACAGGTTGTTTTGTGAGGAAAAAAAAAAAGTACTGTTTGGAAAAAAGAAAGTAATGTTTTTGTGGAAAAAAAAGGGTACTGTGTTTGTGAAAAGGTATTGTTTTGTGGAAATTAAAGTTACTATTTTTGAGATTATTGTTTAATTGTATCTAACTCAAATATTGTTATGATAGTTTTGATCATCATGTTGAATTTGTCGAAGCTTGAGTTTGTGGCACTTGATATCTCCGGAAAGAATTACCTATCATGGGTACTCGATGCTGAAATTCACCTAGACGCCAAAGGTCTTGGTGCCACTATTACTCAGGATAATACAGCATCGAGTCAGGACAAAGCGAAGGCAATGATTTTCCTTCGTCATCATCTGGATGAAGGATTGAAGGTTGAATACGACGAGGAAAGATCCACTTGAATTATGGACCTGTTTGAAGGAAAGGTATGACCACATTAAGGTAACGGTATTGCCCAGGGCTCGTTATGAGTGGATTCACTTACGGTTACAGGATTTTAAAACTGTATGTGATTATAACTCTGCTGTTTATACAATTACTTCCCAATTGAAGTTATGTAGGGATAATATAACTGATGAGGATATGTTGGAAAAGACTCTTACTACTTTTCATGCCTCCAATTTGGTATTACAACAACAGTACTGTGAGAGGAGTTTTAAATAGCATGCTGATTTGATCTCATGTCTTCTTGTGGCTGAGCAGCATAATACCGTTTTATTGAAAAATCATGAAGCCCGTCCCATTGGAACTGCTCCATTCCCGGAAGCGAATGTGATAGCAGCACATGGCCCAGCTGAAAGACAAAATAATTGGGGCCATGATAATGAGCGTGGTCGTGGCAAGGGCAAAGGACTATATAATAATCGTCGTGATGGTGGTCACCATAAAAGGGAGAACAATATGGGTTATCAAGGCAATCCTTCAAGGAGCAATTGTTATCGTTGTGGTTTGAAAGGTCACTGGAAAAATGAATGCCGGGCACCTGAACATTTTGCTAGGCTTTATCAAAATTCCTTCAAAAGAAAGGCAAATAGAGGTGTTGCCTCTTCTGCTAATGCCCGGGTGGAGTCACACATGACTTTAGAGAATGATGAGGAGGCAGGGCCTTCACGAAAATATGATGATAATGTTGAAGCTAATTTGACTTTGAAAGATGATGATTTTGATGGGCTTGATGATATTACTCATTTGGAAGTTGAAGACTTCTTTGGAGATCAAAATTGAGATTTGATCGTTTCACTGGGGAATGTGTTATGTTGTTATTTTTTATGTGTTTTAAGTTGTCCTTATGTTGTCTTATTTTTTAGTAGTGCTTAAGTTCTCTATGTTGTTTTATTTTTAAGGATTAGTACTTAAGTTTTTTGTTGTTAGTTTCCGCATTTCTTACGATGTATTTTTATTTTTATGAAGATAAATAAAATTCTTTAGTCTTCAATTGGATCCAAGATGAGTAACGGAGATATGTGCCTTTTGGATAGTGCTAGAACTCACACTATATTAAGAGAGAAATATTTCTCTCATTTGGTTATGAAAAAGGCCTATGTTAATACAATATCTGGTAGTACAAAATTAATTGAGGGTTCTGAAAAAGCGACCTTATTACTACCTGGAGGAACAATATTGGCCATTAATAATGCACTGTATTGTAGCAAGTCTCGAAGAAACTTATTAAGTTTCAAGGTTATTCGCCAAAATGGCTATCATGTTGAGACTGCCAATGAAGGACAGGTTGAGTACCTTATATTATTACAATGAAAGCGGGGGAAGATTTTGTGCGTGAAAAATTACCCGCACTTTCTTCTGGGTTGTACCATACAAGTATTGGTGCGGTTGAAACACATGTTGCAGTAAACAAAAGATTTAATGGTTCTAATGATTGGCATGACCGGTTGGGCCATCCCGGTTCTAATATAATGCGTGAAATAATTAAGAATTCACATGGGCATACTTTGAAGAACCAAAAGATTCTTCAATTTAAGGAATTCTCTTGTGTTGCTTGTTCTCAAGGAAAATTGGTTATTAAACCATCAGCAACTAAGGTTGGGATTAAATCCCCTGCATTTCTGGAACGTATACAGGGTGATATATGTGGCCAATTCACCATCCATATGGACCATTTAAATATTATATGGTCTTGATTGATGCATCTACAAGATGGTCACATGTGTGCTTATTATCAACTCATAATATGGCTTTTGCGAGATTGTTGGCTCAAATAGTAAGGTTAAGAGCACAATTTCCAGTTAATGCGATAAAGAAAATTCGTCTTGATAATGCTGGTGAGTTTACATCTCAGGCCTCTAATGATTATTGTATGGACACTGGAATAACAGTTGAATTTCCGGTTGCTTATGTTCATACTCAAAATGGTCTAGCAGAATCAATGATTAAACGTTTACAATTGATAGCTAGACCATTGCTAATGAGGACAAAACTTCCTGTTTTGGTATGGGGACATGCTATTTTACATGCGGCAACATTTGTACGCATTGCATGCAACAAGATTTGTACGCATAAGGCTAACCAGTTATCATGAATTCTCCCCATTACAATTGGCTTTTGATCAGGAGCCAAATATTTCCCATCTTCAAATTTTTGGATGTGCGGTATGTGTTCCAATTGCTCCACCACAACACATAAAGATGGGCCCTCAAAGAAGGTTGGGGATATATGTTGGGTAGGAATCTTCTTCAATTTTAAAATATTTAGAACCAATGACTGGAGATTTATTTACAACAAGATTTGCTGATTGTCATTTTGATGAATCAGTATACCCAACATTAGGGGGAGAACATAAGCAGTTGGAAAAAGAGATAGATTGGAATGCATTATCACTATCTCATTTAGATCCTTGAACAAATTAATGTGAGCAAAAGGTTCAAAAGATGATTTATTTACAAAATGTCGCAAATCAATGCGCCAGATGCATTTATTAACCTTCCAAGAGTTACTAAATCTCATATTCCAGCTGCAAATGCCCTAGTTCGAGTTGATGTCCTGGTAGGACAAACGGTTAATGCAAATGAGTCCAGGCCACATCGGAAACGTGGTAGACCAATCGGTTCCAAGGATAAAAATTCTCGAAAAAGAAAAGAAATAAATGATCAAGATGGTCATAATGTGAGGGAAATTTCTCAAGAAGAGCCCCGAGACATAATAAATGATAAACCCATAGAGGAGGTCCAGATACTTCAAAACAATGATAGTGAAGAGATCTCGATAAGTTATGTCTCAACGGGGAAAAGGTGGAACCGAAATGATATTGTGGTCGACAATATTTTTGCATATAATGTTGCTGTTGAAATAATGCAACAAGATAAGGATCTTGAGCCAAAATCTGTTGATGAATGTAGACAGAGAAATGATTGGCCAAAATGGAAGGACGCAATTCAAGCAGAATTAGCTTCACTTGAAAAACGTGAATTTTTCGGACCAATAGTCCGAACACCTGAAGATGTCAAGCCAGTGAGGTACAAATGGGTGTTTGTACGAAAACGAAATGAAAAAGGTGAAGTCGTAAGATATAAAGCACGACTTGTGGCATAAGGATTTTCGCAAAGGCCTGGCATTGATTATATGGAGACATATTCTCTTATGGTGGATGCAATTACCTTCAAGTATCTAATAAATCTGGCAGTTCATGAAAAGCTTGATATGTGACTGATGGATGTTGTCACAGCCTATTTATATGGCTCATTGGACCACGATATTTTTATGAAAATCCACAAGAAGGATTCAAAGTGTCTGAAGCATACAAAAGTTCGCGGGAAACTTGTTCAATAAAGCTTCAGAAATCTTTATATGGATTGAAACAATTAGAGCGGATGTGGTACAATCGTCTCAGTGAATATTTGCTAAAGGAAGGATATAAAAATGATCCTATTTGTCCTTGTGTTTTTATAAGAAGGCCTGAGTCTGAATTTGTCATAATAGCTGTGTATGTTGATGACTTGAATATCATTGGCACTCTTAAAGAGCTTTCAAAAGCTGTAGAGTGTTTGAAGAAAGAATTTGAAATGAAAGATCTAGGTAAGACAAAATTTTGTCTTGGCCTACAAATTGAGCATTTGACAAATGAAATATTTGTCCATCAATCAACATACACTGAAAAGGTTTTAAAGCGTTTTTACATGGATAAATCACATCCATTGGTACCCACCGATGGTTGTGAGATCGCGACATAAATAAAGATCCATTTCGACCTCGAAAATAATGAAGAGCTCATTGGTGATGAAACTCCATATCTCAGTGCAATTGGGGCACTGATGTATCTAGCCAATAATACCCGACCAGATATATGTTTTGCAGTGAGTTTATTGGCAAGATTCAGCTCTTCCCCAACAAGAAGACATTGGAATGGTGTTAAGCATATGTTCAAATACCTTCAAGGAACAATTGATATAGGATTATTTTATTCTTATGAATCCAAGTCAGATATGATCAGTTATGCAGATGCAGGATATTTATCTGACCCACATAAAGCCCGGTCTCAAACAGGCTATTTATTTACATATGGAGGTACAGCTATTGTTACACCTCTCGTCTTCGTAGTAGTAGAACCTATGGGTTCCTAGCAGGGTATGCCCTCGGAATAGAGACCCGAGCCCGAGTTTGGAGATAGGAAATGTCTTACCCCGTGTACAAGAGTACCAGTATGTGTTTCGGGTAATTGACAGAGTTAGAAGTTGAGTGAATCAAGTCGACGCGATCGGAACTGAAGCAGAAAAATCTGCAGGACACCAGTCAACGTCGACGGGTCGTCGACATATTCGATGGACCGTCGACGTGTGGCGTCGATGGGATCCCGCAGCTATGCTTTTGCAGGCGCAGGTCAAGGGGCCGTCGACCCGCTCGTCAAACCAGATCGTAGCGTAGCCTTTTTGGCATCCAAGTATAAATATGTGGGTCACGACTTCATTTCATATTTTTCTCCTTCCAAAAATTAGAAAACCCTAATATATTCTCTCCCAATATTTTCCATCATATTAATGAGGATTTGACAAGACCCGGACCCCGTAAACCCGAGATGGTGAAGAAGAAAGGTTGCTTCTAGGATTTCTTCAAGTTGTGGAGTTTAGGGAGTTGAAGTTGAAGTGATTAACTTGCGATTCTTGACCCTCAAGGTATGTAAATGATTTCTACCTTTGTATTTAAGTTGAGTATCAAAAGTTTTAGTAATTCTAAGTAAAGAGGGGGTAGTTGTGAAAGTGGTAAGTTGATGAAAGACAAAATAGTGACTTATGGTTGTTTTAAGAGATGATTGGGGACAGATTTGAATATATAAGTGTTGTTATTGTTGTTAGGGTTGGTATTAAAGTGAATGAGAAGTTGAAGAGTTGTTAAGCTTATGAAAGAAATGTTGTCCATGATTCGTTAAGCTCTCTATGCATCTAAAGGAGGTTAGCAAATGAAGTACCTAGTCTAATGAAGGTCTATGTTATCTTAATTGTAGATTTACAAGTCGAGAAGTAGGAGTTGGACGATTTGGTATACGTCGAGGTATGTTAAGGCTATTCTTTCCTTCTTTTGGCATGATCCGATGATATGATCCAATAAGCGAGTAAGCAAGTCCATATTAATCTACTCTTAGAAGCATTAGAAGTGTTTCAGTTTTTGATATTCATGCGCCCCGTTATGATTATTCCTTTTGTTCATGAGTCCAGTTTTATGTATACGATATTCATGCATTACATTCATTCATATATATATATGTATGTTGACCGAAAGTAACCAAAAGGCGTTATATACGCAAAGTATTATACGTATATGGGGTATGGAAAGGAGTGAGCGTTATAAATAGAATTACTACGATCGGCCGGTGCACTATGATGACGATATGAGAATCGGTACCGCAAGTATCGCAGCAATGTATATGATGATGGCCGCGAGAGAGGGATATGATATGAGAAAAGAGACAGGCATTATATACGCGCATATATCAGGCGTTATATACGTACATATATACAGATGTATGACCTTCATTGATAGGCATGAGCATGCATATTATGCGCCCACACAGTGGCGGATCCAGGATTTTCACTCAAGGTGTTCGGAAAAATAACTGGACCTAAATATACACTGTAATATATGTTCAGGGTGTTCAAAAGTTAATATATATACATGAACACAGAAAATTTATCATAAATATACATCAATTTTTTGTCCGAGGGTGTTCGGGTGAACACCCAGGCCTCTTCTTGCGTCCGCCTATGCGCCGCGAGGCATTATTAGATATACGGTTTATGCGGATACATACGGATACTAGTTCATACAAGTACATACGATCGATCATTTTTTGACTTATGAGTTCAGATCTCATCCATGATTCCCATGTGTGTATATATATGATGTTGCTCTTATGCTTTACATGCTCAGTACATTATTCGTACTGACTCCCCTTTGCTAGGGGGGCTGCGTTTATGCCGCCGAGTACGGGGAGACATAGGTGGTTCGGCTCGGTGGGACCTGCAAATCTAGCGATGGTCGGTACGCTCGTTCTCGATTCGGAGCTATAGTCGATTTTACGCCCCTTTTGAGATGTGTATGCATATGGGTATGACGGGGCCTGTCCTGTCCTTTCTACAGCTTTCGTTCTAGTAGAGGTCTGTAGACAGTTGTATATAGTAGTCAGATGGGTAGCTTGATGGCTTCTATTCTTTTGTGTACAGTATATGTAACGACTGGGCGGCTCGCACTGTTCTTCCGCATGTTGTGTATATATGTATGCAGATTGTACAGAGTTCTGATGTTTCCTTTTT
The DNA here is from genome assembly GCF_029784015.1 of Lycium ferocissimum. Classification (NCBI taxonomy): domain Eukaryota; kingdom Viridiplantae; phylum Streptophyta; class Magnoliopsida; order Solanales; family Solanaceae; genus Lycium; species Lycium ferocissimum. The sequence continues at coordinate 16,147,714 of NC_081349.1, forward strand.
ATGAGATTAGTTTGTGCCATTTATGGGCCTTTGAAGTTCAGTATGTTTCAGATGAGTATTTAGGGGTGTTTGGTCGCTAGAGGTCAGGCTCCCGTCACGGCTCATCGGGTTGGGTCGTGACAGCTATATCATGGCGTTCAATGAAGCAAACAATAGCTGCCACTTCTTCAAATCATGCGGAGATAATAGCCATTCATGAAGCTAGTCGGGAGTGTGTTTGGTTGAGATCAATGACTCAACATATTCAGGAAATGTGTGGTTTTCTTTTGAAAATGGATATTACAACTATATTGTACGAAGATAATGCTGCATGTATTGCTCAACTAAAGGGAGGATACATTAAAGGAGACAGAACAAAACACATTTCACCAAAGTTCTTTTTTACTCATGATTTTGAAAAGAGAGGTGAGATAGATGTTCAACAAATTCGCTCGATTGATAATTGGGCAGATCTGTTCACTAAAGCATTACCAACCTCAACATTTGAGAAGCTGATATACAAGATTGGAATGTGTCATCTGCGAGAACTAAAGTGATCTTTTCATCAGGGGGAGAAAATACGCGTTGCACTCTTTTTTCCTTGGTCGTGGTTTTGTCCCATTGAGTTTTCGTGACAAGGTTTTTAACGAGGCATCAAATAAGGCATAACAAGACACATTATCGGACATCCAAGGGGGAGTGTTGTAAATATGATAATATGGATGTCCATAACTTCTAGGAGTTGATTCACCATTATGTGCACCATTATATGTAGTTATACCACACCTCCACTACTCCTTCATTCATCTCCCACAACCACATATTCTTCTCACCTTCTCAAGGGGTTAATGCCATATTCAAGACAATCTTATAACCCCCTCTCTATGGAGTAGTATAAATAGAGATATGATATGTGATGTACTACACACTTGAAAGAAAAGAAGAAAGTCATCTTTACATTGTTTTATTCTATATTGTTCTCTTGTTCTAATATTTTATATTGTTACTTTGAGCTTGTTTTACAACATATGAATATAAAATTATTATGTGAGATAGTGATTTAATCCATTTAGCCCATGTGAATCTAAATTTAATCCGGTCTGCATATTTTAAACGGAAAAGGGTCAAATATACCCTTGAACTATCGAAAATAGGCCACTCATACCCTTCGTTAAAGTATGAGATCAATTTTACCCTTGCTGTCTAATTTTGAGACCACATATACCCTTTTAGTTAACGCACTCACAAGCTGCCAACATGGAAGAAAAAATGACGTGGTACGCCAACATGGAAATAAAAAACCTCAAGTCCCTTTGACCTTATTCTTCAACATCATCTGCAACGCACAAAAAAAATAAAACACAACGGAGAAGACAACTAAGTCACCGGAAAACGCAAGACGGCCAGATCTCGTACCGAACAAGTATCAGATAGCATCAAACAAACCCTGTTCTTAGGAAACGAACGAAACCAAAGAAGACGGAGGAGGATGTGGAAGCCCCGCTAGTCGGATTTTCTTCGGCACCGACCGGTGGACAATTAAAAATGAAAGAAAACAAAAAGAAAGCGTAGCGGGGGAAGGAGAAGGGCGTTGGCCGGTGGTTGTGGCGTGGAGATGTGGTTGGAGCAAAAAAGGGGTCGTCGAAATTTTATGGCTCGAGTTCGCGGAGTCCCGGCGTAACGGTGACGCACCGAGATAGAAAATAGGAAGAGAGTAGCGTATGGGTGAGGGGAAGGTCGTAATTCGTCGGCGGCCTTGGGTGGTCAAAAATCCGTCGCTGGCCTTCCGGTGGTCAAGTATTCTTGGATTTCTTATTTTGAATCAAAGTGTTATATTCAACGGGTTCCTTATTTTAGTGAAACTTCATATCTAAATTTTAACGCTTCTCTCAGTTACCAATTTTTTTTTTAAAAAAAATTAACGCTCTTGTTGTTTTGTGCAGGAATGAAATATGACCTGAGGAAAGTTGAGGAAGTCTTTTATGATGTAAAAATCGAAGGCTTGGCGACAGTGGAGACTCGGTATAAGAAACGTGGCCGTTGAGGTTTTTTATTTCCACGTTAGCAGCCACGTCATTTTTTCTTCCATGTTGGTAGCTTGTGTGGAGGTCTGTTAAATAAAAGGGTATACGTGGTCTCAAAATTAGACGGCAAGGGTAAAATTGATCCCATACTTTAACGAAGGGTATAAGTGGCCTATTTTCAATAGTTCAAGGGTATTTTTGACCCTTTACCATATTTTAAATATCAAATGTTTAAGGCAATAAAAAGGTGTAAGAACCGGTTAGGTCTATATTTTAGCTGTGCATTACATTGACACACATTTCCCATCTTATACCTCAATAAAATGAAAAGCTCACCAACCCCGTGAAATTGTCTTGTAGCCAATAAAAGATACACCACACGAGATGCTTCTAATAATTGAAATGTTTATTTCACTCACGTGTAACACACATAGACGCCCAGCCCTTGTACTTTTTTGTGCTTTTTTTTTTTTTTTTTCCCCTCGTTAAGGACAGCTACATCAGAAGTTTGAAAGAGAGAGTTCAATTTAATCAAAACTTATAAAATGCACTCTTGTTTTAAGGAAGTTGCCTGTTAAGAAAGAAGAGATTTCTATATTGTATAGCCACTCATTAAAATAATAGTCAGAAAATATATAATTTTTATATATTAATTATGATTTACAAAAAAAATATACATATTTTATCTACAATTAATATATTTTTGTTATATATTTACTAGTGGTTGTAATATTTTTGACCAAGCGATCAAATAGGTAAAAAGCCTAACAAAAATCTAAGTATTTTGGGATTTGGCTGTTTGTATTTTGTACTGATAACTATATATACTTACAAAATACAAAGAAATATGGTACAGTGATTTGTATCATTCAGAAATTATATGCTATTGTGCGTCTTGAGCTCTTTGATATTTTTTGTCTTGAGCGTCCGTATAAGTTATGATGTCGATCGATTAAATTGGATTCGCGATTGAAATTCCAGTTTGGGGTGTAATATGATTTGTATCCAAAACAATTCATACCCAAAGCTCAAACTTGAAACCTCTTATTATTGTCTTATTATTTTTATATATATAGTTTTAATTTAATCTTTTGACACACTCATACAATAATGTATTCGTTACCCAACAATGAGCCTCGACTTTTTTAAACTTCAATCAAACATTCACCCAAACGCCTATTTAGTTTCGTAGTCTTCATTCTTATGTCCACAAAAAAATAAAATATTGTGGACCGACTTTGTATTTACAAGTTACAACAGGAGCCCAAGTCAAAATTGACCAATTGTGAAAGAATAAAGTAAAAAACAAATTCTGCATAGTTTGACTTAGAAGTTAGAACGATTCACTTAGGATAAAATTCAATTATTAGAATAGATCTTTTTTTGTTTCCACATAAAAGAAATGGATTTTTTTACACATATTTGCAACTGTTGAAGGTACTTGCGGGTTGGGGGCGGGGGCGAGTGGGGAGTGGGGGTTATAAAATAAAAAGATTTTATGTTGTGAATCTAGGCACGAATGGACCAATTGCATAATTGTATCATAAATGGGGTTACTTTTTATTCTACTTTTTCCCATATAGTATCGAAACCATTCCATAAATTCAATCCCCTTTAGTCAGATATTGATTTGAAATTGAAGTTAAAAGTTTGAACTAGAAAATGACGGCAACACACAACTAGCAGCGGAACCAGAAATTTGGCGAAAGGTGTGTAAATTTTCTTCTCATTTGTGTTAAGGGTGTGCAAAATTAAATATACACTCATAATAGCTAACATTTAATTTAACCTATGTATACAGTAATTTTCTGATGAAGGGTGTGCATTGGATCACCCTTCGGCTAAGGTGGCTCCACACATGCACACAACAAATGAAAATATCCTAGTATAATATTCCTCCTCCCATTCAATCTCATAACTTTTGCATAAAACAATAATTGCGACGGTTAATTCTTTTCTTTTTGTTTTTCTTACTCTAAGTGGTTTATAGAATATGCTTTTTATGGAAAGTAATATCATTATTACTACTCAATTTTCAATTTACTATAGAGTTTAAGGGCACATAATAAGAAACCAAATACGCGTGATAAAGCTTAAAGGTGGTCTTAAAAGTAAGTTATTGGAAATTATTAGCTAATGCATTGATATTATCAAAAGTTAAAAGGAGTAGTTTTTTTTTTTTTTAATTGATAAGGCATGCAAAAAAGTAAAAAAGTTTTCTAATAGTATTGCAAAAGCGATGACAAGGCCATGAAATTCCTTCACACGTGCAAATGTGCAATGCTATTTCCCTTTAGAAAAAAGTAGCAAAAGAAAATGTGCACTTGGTTCGTCCAATATTCTTGAAATAAACTTCCATCATTGGCTATTTTTTTTCTTTTTAATTTGTAACAATCATTGGTTAATGTTTAGTACTACTACAAATAATTACTTATGGGATTTTTCTTAAATATAATGGTAAAGTCTAAAGAAAGTAAGAAATTTATTTAATTTTTGGAGGTTCTTCTAATTGGAACTTAATCTCAATCTTAACCAATTCTTCTCATTCTTTTTTTAATAATCCAAAAGACAGGAAACAAGATTTCACACGATCCTTATTTCCCCTAATTTCTTTCTTTAGTGCATGAATCCTATATGATGGATTATTTTTAGGCTAACAATATGATAAGAGTTAGATTGTTTTCTTCTCTTGTGCAGTTAGGCCAAATTCAACCAATTTTCGTAAGGAAAAAAAAATACTTTGGTACTAATCTTATTTCCATGAATCCTGCATGTTCGGATTTGACTCTTTCTTTTCGTATTTATCTCATTTGTCCTCTTCTTTCTCGATATTCAACTTGGCTATTGTATCCAAGTTAACTGTTTGGTTCTTAAATCGAAATGGGTACAATTATATATAATGACTTTATTGTTATTTGGCAAGAACGAGTATATATTAAAGAATAATACTCAAGCATGGTCATCTGTATCTACACGTTAGGGGCGGAACCACCTAATGCTAGCAATGTCACTCGATATTTTTTGGTCGAAAAATTATACTGATTAAATAGACCTTATGTAAAAGCAAGAAATAATGAACATGTAGTAAGTTTAATAAATCGATAATGTATGTTGTGGAATTTCTAGTCCAATCAATCAAACACCAGTTGATAACAATCAAAGTTAGAGCATGAGCTTGATTTCGTAGGAGCAAGAGTCAGAAAAATTAAGAGATAGAACCATTTACTTTAATTCATTCAAATATTTGTTTAATCACAGTTAAGGGTTCGACTCCTAACTTAGATGTGTGAGTCAAAAAAAATTGAGTATTATTTGTTATAAAACAAAAACAATGATCACAAAGAACCGAACTCACCTCACACTAACAATCAACTAAACTACTATGTTAAAGCTTTCAGAGCAAGATCCATCCTAATTTTTGTTTCCCGATATTGAATCCTCATCTTAAATGCCTATGCTGTAGTAGATGTTCAGTCCTGGACGTGACAGGGGGGTGGGGTGTGTGTTAAGAGTTTCCACGTCAATGGAGAAGTGGATGGGTGATCTCTTTCTATATCTCGAGCAATTCTTACCTCTTGAGTTAGCTTTATAAGTTTTGAGGTATCAAAGTCATTTGTGTCTGTACGAACTATTGAAAAGCACCGGTGATAAATTGACATTGAGATAGAACTTCTCATTCTTTAGGGGGTCGCATGAACAAACTGGGATTTGAAATCTACTTGACTTTAAAAGTTTTGTAACATTCGACTTGGTGTAGGACTAGTTGAAAAAAAGATGAATGACAAATATTTATTTTGTAAAAACAAAAAATCAAAAAATAAAAATAAAATCGAAAAAGAAAAAAAAAGGGGGAAGCTCAATGGCTACTTTATAACACGTGAAACATAATACAACCAATAAGCTGCCTGACAATGGAAAAATAATCTTGTTAATCATGTACCAAAACATTGTCAATTTGGTCTGTCCAGCCTCCCAAATACTTACAATACAGTCGGACCTCGCATATAACTACACCTCTGTATAACAATCAAGTTTTTTCAGAACCAATTTTTATGTTATATTTTAGTTCTCTATAACAGCATTCTACCTATAACAACAACAATAACCAACTTTATAATAGTACGCTCTTTGTAAAATTATCCCCCATACAACAACTATCTCTTTTTTTTTTTGGTAATATAATAATTACGATCTTTAAAAAAACCGAATATCTATGATTAGCAGTAATAATTGTAGAGATTTTAACGAAATATTTAATCTTTCAATACACTATTTATGACGAAGAATATTATATGAATATATATATTTTCATTATTAAAAGATTTTTCTTCGTTATACAAAGTGTGATTAAGCTTAAAATTTGACAATTAAAATAAAATATTAGATTTTATGCATCTTTTTTGTCTACAACAGCAAAATATTATTTAAATGTCAATGCTGTTATAGGTGTATAACCATCATTCTCTATAGCAGCAAAAAAATTTCGAACCCAACGATATTATTATAGAGAGGTTTGACTGTAACTCTAATTTAGTAATAAAAACCCTTTATTCGATTTAAACATTTAACAAATCAAATTCTTTGCAAGTTCATGCAACAATATTTAAAAGAAAAAAGAATTATTCTAGAGTCTACTTTCTGGAACCAAAGTTTTTTTTTTTTTTAAAAAAACAGCAAGAACGCACATTATGCAAAATTTAGAGTGAATCCCACTTTACCCCCCTAACATTTAAGTGTTGGAAAACGATACCCCCTCACATATTGAATGGGAACGATAACCCCCCTATCAAATATTTTCTGGTGAGAATATTTGACTATTTCATCCTTGTTTTATTTTTCAATCCTCCATTTATGTAATACATTTTTATATTATATATAATAATTATTTTTTAATGTAGGTATTTATAGATTCTTATTTAAGTTCATTAACATTATAAGTAGAATAATACTTTTATGAATTTGTAACAAAATCTAATGCTATTTTTTTATGATTGTTCAATATTATATGCAGTAAGTATATATATGTATGTACATGCATGTGTGTATATTTAAGTTTCACTTCTCTCTTACTCTCTATTGTTTGTATAATAAAATTCATTTACGGTATAAATAAATCATTTTTAAAAATTTACCTCTCTTTTTTAATTGTTTTTGCATTACCTGCAAATAAATATATTTATAAAGTTATGACGAACCATTTTTCACTTGTATAAATAAATATTAAAGTCTTTATTATTTTTAATAAAATTAATTTTTTGTTTATTCTGCTAATTTATTTTATTATAAAACATCATTAACTTATATACTCAATTAGTATTCTCACTTTTTTCTTCGACTGCAAGATAATATTTATTTGTTATAATACACAAATTAAAAAAATTAAAAATATCATGATTTTAAAGAAGTAAAAAAAAGAAGACAAAAGTTGATAATGTAAAGGGTGAAATAGCCATTTAAAAAAGTCAATTAGGATAAAGGGGGAAGAATGTCTATTGTTCAAAGTTGAGGAGGGATACGATATTGATTTTTAAAGCATAGTTGGGGCGAAATGATTTTCACTCTTATTAAAAACAAAGATTCTCACCGAAAAATATTAAATAGAAATTTATTCCTATTCATTACATGTGAGGGAAAAGATCGTTCTCAACCCTTAAATGTTAGGGGGTAAAGTGGGATTCAGTCCAAAACTTAATAGCGTAAGTTACAAAAATTTAAAAGTTAGACGTACGAATAGGGTCAACATGTCTGGAAAAAAAAATAGGGATATATGCGTTAGGTGGGATATGTTCAATATATTAGTAGGTAGGTGGGAATTATTAAATTCATCGTAACATGCTCTACTAAATACTTTTTTAACTTAAAATTATATATACAGGCGATATAACAAATTTTATACTATAATCTGTGAAAGTAAATACTTTTATTATCAATCAATGCTTATTAAGTAAAGTACCTAATAACTGCCTTTTAATTGATACTCCCTCCATTTCAAAGTAGGTGGTATTTTTATCTTTTCAATTTTAAAATAAGTGATGTTTCACAAAATTAAGAAGACATTGATTTTTTCTTCAAATTTTACCCTTATTTGAATGAATGGAGTTTTACATAATCAAGAAATTATTAAAGATCTACTTAATTTTCTAATGCATTTAATTAAGGTTAAATTAGTAAAAACGCTTCTTACTTTCTAGAAAGGTAAGTTTTCTTAAGTAATGTGCCCAAGCTAAAAACATAATTTATTATGAAACAGAGGGAGTATATATATTTTCTTACAACATAAATGCATAAAATTTAAACTCATAATTTTACATTTTCAATACTATTTAATTAGATATAGGTTGTATTATTCATTTCAAGGTGTGTATTAGACTTTTTATGAGTTATCGTAAGAGTTAATAGCATTTTTAGTCCCCCGGTTATTGATAAATTTTAGTTTTAGGCATTGCGATATTTGATTAAGCAAATTTAAACCTTCAAATACTTGAGATGTGTACTTCTAATCCATTTGCTTGTGTATATTCACAATTGCAGATTTATTAATCATATCACCATTTGATTAAGTATGTATCACATTAAATTTGTACCGTTATTTCATATTTAAAAATTGAGAGTATTATACTTCCTTAGAAAACTTAAATATAGCATATATTCTACATAAAAATGTCAAGAACGCATATTTTTTTTATAAAATATGACGAGTCATATATCACAAGGATCATAATCAAAATTTAGCAATAATTGAAGAACCAAAATAAGTAAATAACTATTCTCCAATGATTATATGTTATTATAAGTTAATTTAGACTTGATAATATAAAACTATCAGTACACACCGAACGAATTCATTACACGAATAAAGTACTCTCTCCGTTCTATATAAGTGTCGCCTTAGTAAAAAAAAAATGTCTCATAATAAGTCACCTTAGCTAAATTTTTTTATCTCATAATAAGTGTTACCTTACGATACCAATGCATATATTGACTAGTTTTTTTCATCTTTGCCCTCAGACAAAAATGACAAGTTTTTTTATTCAAGGCCAAAAGTTGGATTCACAATGTCAAATTTTGGGTTCAGGTGAAAATGAAAATTTTTGGCCTATGAAAGATAGGATTAGTAAGAGGCAAAAGAAGTAATAATACTCTAAATAATGATGGTTGGATTTCCAACGTCAAAAAGATGAATTTCATGTACGCTCTAATCATCAAGTTATAAAAAATAATTTTTTTTACATAAAGGCAATTTGGTAAACTTTACAATTTATCATTGATTTCTTAATATGTGTGTTTTTTATTAAGGTGACACTTATTATGAAACGGAGGGTGTACCTAAAGTTTGGGATTTGTGAAAAATGTGAATGGTAGGTAGAAGGAAATACAATCTTTTTTTAAATATACAATCTCTTTGATATTCTGAAAAAGATGCCTCCTGACAAATTCTTTTTCTTGTTAATTTGGTCTTTATTTTATACATTTCATAAAAAGGGGTTGGTGGGGAGTTAGAGGGCCCAATCTTTTGACTAAAAAGCTGATCTGAAAACACGAAAACCGTGGTTGAGCAGAGCCCCCCATCATTTTACAATAATCACACTTGCAATAATCAAGCCTCATCTCCGTAAAAAGAAATAATATTAAAGTATTTCCACTTTCAGAATTTTTGCAATCATACTAATAAAATTTAAAATTTTAAGTAATAGTACCGTGTATCAATGGAATATTTAGTATTTTTTTTTAACAGTATTAGGTTACCCAAATATCCACAAATTAACCTCCTTAAAGTGAAAATTTAAAACATATTGCTACTACTTGTTTCAATGGGTGAAAGTAATCGATGATGTCAAAATTCCTTATACTATTGTGTACATATATAATAACTTAAACTTTATAAGCTATTACGGTATATCACGAATTGGGCTCCTCTCCATTTTCCCCAAGTTCTACCTTAGATTAGGGACACATGGCATGTGTTAGAATTAATGGCTAGGATTTAATTGACTAAAACAAGTCCCTAACCATGATTTACATAATTAATAACTTATTCATAAATATATTAAAATATTCTCTCTCTTCCTATTTTACGTTTCCCACTTCTTTTTTCCTACGCAAAATTAGACTCATTATTCAATTGATGATATACTAATTCTGTGATATTACAAATTCACAGAATATATTCCATTATTCCATTACTAATTCACAAAATATATTACTAATTATATCGGATATTACCATTATTCAATAGGTGATATCTCTTTCGTTTTTCTTTATCTATAGGATATCACCATTATTCAACTGGTAATATCTCTTTCGTTTTTCTTTATCTACATAGCAGGGTTGAAAATCCCTTTTTCAATATTAATTTTTGAATTGATAACTTACACTCTATCTTCCAATTCCTTTTTGAGTTAATCTTTTAGTTGGGAAACGTAAAATAGGAAGAGAGAGAATATTTTAATATATTTATGGATAAGTTATTAATTATGTAAACCATGGTTAGGAACTTCTTTGACTAAAGGGGATTGGGCTCCTCTCCATTTCTCTTCTTTACATTTTCCCCAAGTTCTATCTTAGATTATATTAAAATATTCTCTCTCTTCCTATTTTACGTTTCCCAACTAAAAGATTAACTCAAAAAGGAATTGGAAGATAGAGTGTAAGTTATTAATTCAAAAATTAATATTGAAAAAGGGATTTTCAACCCTGCTATGTAGATAAAGAAAAACGAAAGAGATATTACCAGTTGAATAATGGTGATATTCTGTAGATAAAGAAAAACGAAAGAGATATCACCTATTGAATAATGGTGATATCCGATATAATTAGTAATATATTTTGTGAATTAGTAATGGAATAATGGAATATATTCTGTGAATTTGTAATATCACAGAATTAGTATATCACCAATTGAATAATGAGTCTAATTCTGCGTAGGCAAAAAGAAGTTGGAAACGTAAAATAGGAAGAGAGAAAATATTTTAATATATTTATGAATAAGTTATTAATTATGTAAACCATGGTTAGGGACTTGTTTTAGTCAATTAAATCCTAGCCATTAATTCTAACACATGCCATGTGTCCCTAATCTAAGGTAGAACTTGGGGAAAATGGAGAGAAGGGAAATGGAGAGGAGCCCAATCCGTATATCACATACAAAACCCAAACTTTAATGGAATTACTAGTTAAACTTTTGTTTAATCAAAAGTTAATGGCAAAAAAAATACTTGAATTATCACTTTTTTTGTTGTTGCCAGTTTCACATCTCAACTATCAGTTATTTCTTTTTTCTACTTGAACTATCACTATATATTTATCAAAATATACTTCAAAACTGATTAGGTCAACTATCAGTTGTTAGTTTTTTCCTACATAAACTATCATCTCAACTAGGTGTGTTTTAATATATAGATGGTGATACTTTACGTAGGAAAAGAGAATGACTGATAGTTGGATTTGAAACTCGCGAAAAAGTGATACTTCCTCCGTCCATTTTGACTTGCCTAGTATTTAGTGACACACCCCTTAAGGAGCCATAAATAGAATGATAATTTTACTATATCACTACTAATTATCGTTAAGTCATCGAATAGTTGAAATTAATCAAACTTATTTTAATAATTGTGCATCCACTAACAATTCCTTCAAATTTCCAACCAATAATTAATAATAAAGATAAAATAAGAAACACAATGATATATTGAGCCCGTTTGGATTGGCTTATAAGTTGCTTCTAAGCTGCTTTCAGGTTTTTTGAGTGTTTGGTAAATAAGAACAAAGTCATTTTGTGCTTAAAATAAAGCTCAAAAAAATAATTGGGCCCATTTGACTTTAAATTATCTAAAAGCGAACTATAAATTTGAAAACGAACATAAGCAAAAAAATAAGTTAAACTTTTGCAATTTATTTTTTAGGCTTATAAGCTATGAAAAATTTATAAGCATAAGCATCCAAATGCGTTATCTCTTGATTTTTCAAATTGAACAATAGTATATAAGACAGGATAAGTAAAAATGGACGGAAGGAGCGTGTTTTGACCATATCTCCTCTTTTCAAACAAAACATAGAAATAATTAGAACCGCAGAACTTTCATTCAAAAGAAAATAAAAAGGTAAAAAAAGAGAGTAAAATTACAAATTTCACCGAAAAGTCTAAAGGAGAAAGACAATCAATTCATCTATTATTAAACAGATTCTCTTTTCCTTTCTTTATTTGTTTTATAATTATTTTTTAATTAGGGGTTTCTGTCACTTACTATCTGTACATTTTTGAGTGCAAGAGTCCTCAGATTTGCGGTAACTATTGTGGGGTTAGGATCCAACTTGTATTGAAAACCTGTTTTCTTTGGGCTATAAATAGACAAGAGTTGGTATGGCAGATGAGTGTGCTTTTGTGAAGGGAACTGAATTGCCACTCAAGAGACCAAGAGAAGAAGAGATGGAAGTAGGCAACAACAACAGCAGCAATGGTTGCAACAAGAATGAGAAAGAAGAGTGTCCTTATATCTCTTCTGTTTTACCTGGATGGTTCTCTGAGATTAGCCCCCTTTGGCCTGGTTTGTTCTCTTGCACCATCATCTATGTTTAATGTTTACTTCCATTTTATGCATTTGGGTATTCAAGATTGCGCGTTTTGGGCAATTGGGTTGCTGTTTATGTGCTGTTTTTTGTGGGTTTTTGGGTTTGGGTATCAAAGTTGACGTTTTTTCTTATTTGGGTATCCAAGATTGTACTTTTGGGCAATTGGGTTGCTGTTTTTGGTGGGGTTTTGGGAGGTTTATTACTTTACTGATGTTTGTGGGTGTCAAAGTTTGCATTTTTTCTTATTTGGGTATCAAAGATTGTACTTTTGGGCAATTGGGTTGCACTTTGTTTCTTATTTGGGTATCCAAGATTGTATTTTTGGGCAATTGGATTGCTCTTGCTTTCTGTTTTTTGGTGGGTTTGGGGGTTTATTGGCAAAGTTTACGTTTTTTTCCCTTATTTGGGTATCCAAGATTGTAGTTTTGGTCCATTGGATTGCACTTTGTTCTGTTTTTGGTGGGTTTTTGGGGTTTATTAGTTTAATGATGTTTGTGTGTATCCAAGTTTGCGTTTTTTCTTATTTGGGTATTCAGGTTTGTGTCTTTTTGGCGATTGTTGATGGGGTGAGTATGTGAATGCTTGTGGGTATCAACGTTTATGGTCCTAGTTTTGATGGTCTGCAATTGGTTTCTGGCTTGTTCTGTATGGTGGGTTTTGTTTTTGTAAATGATTTCTCTTTGTGGGGGGTAGGTGTGGGTTTTGGCTTGGGGGTGGGGGGGTCACTGTGAAAGTCACAACTGAGATTTGGTTTGTGGATTTTCTTGGGAACTTTTGTAAACTGGGATTGAGGTGTAGCTGTATTTTCTGGAAAGATTTTCCATTGAATGTCTAGTGAATTCTTGTATTTGTGAACAAAAAAGGGAAGAGGTTACTGACAGGGTAAATATTATGCAGGGGAAGCACACTCGTTGAAGGTTGAGAAGATATTGTTTCAGGGGAAATCTGATTACCAAAATGTCATGGTTTTCCAGGTATTTTGGTTGATCTACTAAGGTTTTAGTTTCTTCTCTTATTTTTATGATGCAATGAACTGTTTCATTTTGTGCCCCTCATTGTTTGTGTGATTTTGTTCGTTGATGCAGTCATCAACCTATGGAAAGGTGCTTGTTTTGGATGGTGTGATCCAACTTACCGAGAGGGATGAATGTGCTTACCAAGAGATGATCACTCATCTTCCTCTTTGTTCAATTCCCAACCCCAAAAAGGTATTTGAAAGTGTAAAATCATGAGATTTCGTGTGCTTTTTGACATCGTCCAAGTTAAAACTTGGTCTTATGACACATTGCTTATCAAGCCCATAAATTAGACATCTTATCCACATCTTCAGTTTGTATAATTTGTTAAAACTAGCTTCGTTTGTTTGTTTGCCCCTACTAATTGCATTTCGCAGAATGTCCTAAAGACCACAGATTATGTTAACTGTACTCTTGTGAATTATATATGAAGCGAGTGATATTTGCGGTAATATAATGGCCTAAAGCTATTGATACTATTTGTCTATTTGCAGTAATATAATGGCCTAAAGGTATTGATGCTATTTGTCTCTTTTACTTGTGTGCCAACTTTAAGCTGTTTTTTCTTCCATCAGGTGCTGGTTATTGGAGGAGGAGATGGTGGTGTCTTGCGTGAGGTATCCCGTCATTCTTCTGTCGAACAGATCGACATATGTGAGATTGACAAGATGGTAGTTGAGGTAAGCAGACTTGCTAATTCATAAAAATGGTTCCTTATTTACATTTTTGGTCACCATTCATCTCCACTAGGGGTAGAGGAACATGGTTGATTCTTGTGATTACATGTATTAGCAGTTTCTTATGTCATATTTAGTCCGGAAGTGCTCTTAGATTTCATCCCTTTGTCTGTATTACTTGCAATTAAAAGGTTTTTATGTGCTAATTTATGTACTTTGTGTTAGGGACGTCTCAGTTGTAACTTACCAGCTTTATGTTGAAACTAAGTCTTCCTTTTCTCGTCCAGGTTGCTAAACAATTTTTCCCAGATGTAGCTGTAGGATATGAGGATCCACGTGTGAATCTCCACATCGGCGATGGTACGATAAATTATTTTTTGTTATCTTCTCAATTTTTTCTGTTGGTTCTCATTTTTGTTCACTTGCTAACTTAAGTTCTTGGTGTTTCCTTTTTCCTCCTGTTTCTGCAGGAGTTGCGTTTTTGAAAAATGTTCCTGCTGGAACTTACGATGCTGTCATAGTGGATTCATCTGACCCTATTGGTAAGCTATCATGTCATTGCTTGAGTACTACCTTTGTCATGAAATATCAGCTCCCAAACAAACAATTCACTTTTTAACTTCAGGTCCAGCAAAAGAGTTGTTCGAAAAGCCTTTCTTTGAATGTATTGCGAAAGCTCTTCGTCCAGGAGGGGTTATATCTACACAGGCTGAGAGCATATGGCTTCACATGCACATCATTGAAGAAATTGTTGCTAATTGCCGCCAGATCTTCAAAGGCTCAGTCAACTATGCATGGACTACTGTTCCTACTTATCCAAGGTGCACTTCTATGCTTGTCAATTTGATCCAATAATGTTCTGTCAGATAGAACATTAGAATTGAAGACCCATTAGATAATGAACTATTGTTTTTAATCCATCTTTGACAATTAATCAACAATTTCAAGTGGCTTTCATGTGTATTCTTGATGAACCAGTAGTATGAGATACTTGTGCATATGCATGAAGGTTTTTGCTATCCACACATTGTTGCTTCTCTCTCGCAATATTCTTTTCTTCTTCTCTTTTTTTGGGTATGAATTATTTGAGCTGCATATAACTTGTATTACTAGTTTTTGCTTGAAGCATAGTTTAATTTGTTTTGCTGCATATTCTTCTTGTTGGCATACTGGTTTTGATCCTAATATGGATGATATTGTTGTATTAATTGCAGTGGTATGATTGGTTTCATGCTCTGCTCTACTGAGGGACCTGCAGTTGATTTCAAGAACCCTATTAACCCCATCGATGACGAAAGTGGGCCAAAAGCCCTCGGACCTTTGAAGTTCTACAACTCTGAGGTATCTTCATTACTTACATTACATATCTCACTTCTACTTTTGATTTATTACTCACTTTTCGAATGATTTTTCGTCTCCAGATTCACCAAGCATCCTTCTGTTTGCCGTCATTCGCAAAGAGGGTGATTGAATCCAAAGCAAAATAATGGGCACATTTTGAAGGAAGTACTCAATGAGCAAGATATGCTGTTGTACAACGCCCTATAGTTATCTCAGTTTTATGTTTGAGTCTATGTTTTTAGGTTATTATTTAAGCCATAAAGAGTTGGAATATCCTTTATTGGATTATAATTCCCTTTCTGGATTTGGTACTGGATAAAGTTGTCATCTTGATTTAAACTTTAGTTGGTCTTTTCTTTAAAAGCCATGTTGATTTTTCATTAGTTTGAGTTGCTTTCGAGCAGATCTTGACCTATAGCTGTCATAATCAGTATGATATATTAAGGTGCAATGTATCTAAAACATATTTTGTCTGTTCTGTCATCCCATTATAAACAAAAAAAAAATATGGAAAAAATTAAATAGAATAAAGAAATAAGACGGAACATTAAAGGGTTTTTTAATGCATATAGCACAAACATCTGGTTGTTTATTAGACATTAAAATATCCTATTGTAACATAAAATTGTAGGTTTAACTTTCAGCATGTAATAAACCTGTACCGTCCAGAATTTTGCAGTAACAGTTACCAAGTGGCACTTTAATTTCGTATTTCTTTGTCCCAACTTACACTACTTTCACTTCTGGTCTGTCTCAACTCCTCTCAAGAATAATGTCAAATTTCTTTTTCCGTAAATAATTCAACTTTAGCCATCTACTCTACATTATAATAAAATGATTTACAAGCCACAAAAATATCCACTTATTTGAGACCTCAAGTTTAATAGTGTTTCTTTCTTAAACTTCATACCTAATCAAATGTCACCACATAAATTAGGATGGGAGGAGTAATATTTATACCCACTTATGATTATCGCACCCACCAATGACTCGCCATATAATACGTATTTCTCGTCTTTCAGAATCTCCCTAACATACATCGTCACATATACCGTGCATTCCCTTCATTAGGGAAGATCCAATGTCATTAGTTGCGCTAAACGATGATCTATTTCTTACATCGAACAAAAAGCAAAAAAATAATGAAAAGACAGAAAGAAAAAAAAAAAAAAACCAAAAAGAAGTCCCAATAAAAGCGAATAGTTTTAGAGAACTAATACAACCTTTTATGCTCAATATGAACCAAACAAAACAAAATATCGTCGAAAAACCACACATTTCTCTCAGTTGGCTTCGATAAATAGAACAAGAACCTTCTTTGCACTCAAAACCTGCTTCATGCCTAAAGTAGCTGAAAAATAGGGGTATTTATTGGGTGATTCAGTTGAAAATTTGCACTTCACGGTCCGATGTATCGATTATTGATTTTCAAGTATATTAATCCGCTAACCTAACCAATAAGATATCGGTTGATTCGGTTTGGAGTTAACAGTTATAGGTTAATTAATAAAGTTAATTAAGTGAAGTTTTTCCAACATTCAAAGAGTAAATACACTGAAGCATTAACGTTACAATCACTCAATCAACTGCAAATAATTCAATTGAAATTGGGACACACAAGGGAAGCCCAAGGTTGCTGAGTGCAGAAGCACCTAAAAATGCAGGTAATTTTCTATTCTTTGAGTCCATAAACCTTAAAGTACAGAATCCTCTCTTTTCATCACAAGGTAAGTCCAAAATATGACCGACCACTTCTTTTAGATGGGAGAAATCTCAGCATATTCTGTTGCCAACAATTTGATAGAGAGACCTTAGCTGTGTGTTCCATTTATGTATGACAGTGTACTTCATATCTTTTGATCAAACTTCCCATACTTCCGAGTTAACAGTTTATCCGATAAGAAATTGAGTAATCCATACCCCCTCACATTAACGAAAATTGAGGAATCCATACCCCTGCACATTAAGCCATTATTTATAAATTTCAACCAGTTCGCCAACCGTTAGTCCGATAACCAATTACCAAAGGCAATAACTTACTTTACGGTTGGGTTGTCATATAGGTTGAGTTATCTGTTGCAGTTTAGCCCTACTGAAAGGCATTAAAATGTTGTCATTTTGTCAACATAATTAACCCGACATATTTCTGGAAATATATACTACTACATAAAATTATGAAGTTTGTTTTGTATGCGCGTAAAACATTCAGTTACATGCACGTAAATGCATAACAGAGCTCACAGGTGTTTTGATTTTGACACGACCTCATACGAGAATTAATAATATAGAGAATACAATGTAAAATTAATAATGCATGCAACATTTCTTTGTGGAAGTTTAGTTGATATATTGCAATTAATATACGATACATAAGTTTAATCAAAAGATTACTTTTTAGGAAAAAAAAAAGGATTTGCTTACGGGTTCCTAGTTGTCACTGTTTAAATACACCGCAACAAATAGCGCTGAATTTTATAGAGGGCATCAACAGTTGAAGAGAAGAATAACCAACAAAAGCTTTGACTATTTCACAAACAAAAAAAATCTTAGGACGTCAAGGACGCTATATTTCGCAATCGCAGACTACTTAAGATACACCGGGTAAAAAGTGTAATGTCAAAACGACAATGGGATTTCAACCGCTTTGTCAGGGGATTGTGGCGACTACGTCAAGCACGGATAGAAATGTAACTGTTGCAACACTGACAAAGTAGTATCTGCAACAAAATTAAATTTATAACGTGGCATTAGAGGTCCACCACATGTTTAAGGCCAAGTTAATTACATGACAAAATCAAACATGTATTTACAACATTCTCAGCCACATTCCAAAAAAGGCGATATCTTCTCTACGCTACGAGCGCAGGAGGTATAGAATGCAGAACATGGGTTCCTTCTCTGAGCAACCACGTAGGAGTTCCATCAGTGAAGGCGAGGAATTTCCTCCACAAGAAATATGTGGCCACGCCATCTGATTAACGAAGAGAAATATGGGCCAAACTGGCAACGAAAATTGATGTGCCACAAACAGCTTCAACGGTCCACCCATGGGCAGAGAAGCTAGAGACTTCATTGCATAATGGAGCTGTTTAAGCTGGCAAACGAAGAATGAAGGCAAGGCAACAAACAGTTTTCATTGTCCACCAGTGCGCAGAGAAGCAAATAAGCATCACCTACCCTAAAGAAGCTTCGTTGAAGTAGGAGGGGCTTGCAGTTTTCAATAGGAAATCAAACTCATAAGATGACAATTTGATGTAGAGAAGTGGTGGGGCTATCGATGACAACTAAAGAAGCATGGTCGTGCAATGATGCAGTCTCAGCCGAAAATGATACCTCAAAGAAGAAAACCTAGATTTTTAAGGAAAAGAGACTCCATGATAACAATCATAGCAACTAAGCACACATATCAAACAATAATAAAGTATGAAAGTGACCTCCAACGTTGCTGAACTGAGGGAGCCGTCACAAAAATGAAGTCTGGAGTTGGCTAAAGAGGGCAGAAGTCTCCCAGAATCCAGTTCAAGACATCAACTATCACGAAAACAAACTACATAATGCTACTCTTTTGTCAAGCCTATCAGACTACAAATGAAGATCCTCACATCCTCAGTAGTATTTTTTGCTCAGACCAGCATCAAACTCTGCAAGAGTAATCATATCCAAGCGGCCATATGAGTATTGTGCAGAGCAATGGCAAAAATGAAAAATTGAGAACTTTAACAATACAAGAAAGCACTGCTCGTGAAATTATCAATGAGAATAAAGTGGAAGAATATTGCAGATGGTATTGTTGTCCACAGTTTCTTGATGTGCCCCCCACAAAAAAAAGAACAGAAAAGAAAAAGATACTCAGCTCTGCTTTGATAGGAGGAAGTAAGAGGAGAAAAGCTACGATAATGATAAAACAACTTGGAGGAGGCAGAACCACCATACCCGTTTGCATAAGGAGAATCATGACGACGATATGCTGGGGACCTGCTGTAGCTACCACGGCTACGGCGAGGTGATAAACTGTTCAAATAAAATATAGTCAAATGGGGTTTGTTGCTTCAGGGGCTTCTAGAAAAAAGCAGCAAATCTTATGCTTTAATCCAATTCCAATCATACGCAAGTAACATGGAGGCCTTAAGAAAGTTTTATAGAATTTCAACCAAAAAATTGTTTAACTTTCAGTTAAAAAAACGAGTGAATCTCAAGGCGAAGACTAATACTTGGACAACCCAAGAATTTTCTCAGTAAGTTCATAGGCGGTAAATATGTTCATCAACTACTTACCCCTTGGCATAAGGTGACTCATAGCGGCCCCGACGGTAGGGGGGCGACCTGCTGTAGCTGCGTCCACGACGAGGAGATAGGCTGCGACCTCGAGGAGATTTTCCACGAGGGCTGTAACTCCTGCATCGCCACATACATTTCTCAAAACAAAAAATTTCGAAAAAAAAATATTATACGTCCAGGAACTCTACTCTGAAAGCACACCCAAGGACCTATGTATTCAGAAGTAAGACTATACTAAAATAGTTCGAACACAAAGAAACAATACTAAAATAGAAGAAGTTGCTATAACCCACAATTATAGCCTATAAGATGATGAAAGAACACCTAAGTAATATGAATCCCATCAGATGGAACTCCATAGTTCAAAATGATGTTGAAACCAGTTTCAAAATAGAAATTCTCAAGTAGTATTGAAATGGTATATTTCCAAACAATATATATGCAGCGGCAATTACACAACTATCAAGAATCATAATATATAGGATATATACACGTGCATATAGTTCACAATGCGAGTGCCTAAGCTGGTCTCGAGGAACTAGACAAATATACTCTCCTTGGACTGTATGTGTCACCATTTAGGTAATGATTTTTTTTTTTTTTTTTGATAACGTACCATTTAGGTAATGAATGGAATGTAGAAAAAGAAAATCAAATAGTGGCTTAATGAATTTGTAAAGATGAACAGAAAGAAAGTTATAAACAGCTATTGTGTTCACAGATATTTTTGACATGCTTTACTTGAGCTGAGGGTCCATCGGGAACAGCCTCTCTACCTTCACAAGGTAGGGGAAGGCTGCGTACACACCACCCTCCCCAAAAAAGTGAAGGGAAGTGCAATAACTGACATATCTGCCATCTTATTCTTTGAGAGATAAAAGGACCCACTGGAGGTATGATTGTGGAGGCATTATTTTGTAGTCGATAATATGACCCTATCTTGCATAGCTCTGACAAGGTTCTATGACAAATGACAGATTCTTTTCTTCCCAGTGAAGTAGCATAAAACTAGAGCTTAAGAAGCTCCTCAAATTAACTTCATTAGAAAATGTGCATCAGTTCACATAAACTAGGACATAAGGTCTATTTGATTAAAAACAAAGGAAGAGAGAGACAGAGACCTTCTCCCATAACTGGGACTTCTGCGATATCGAGGGCTGGGACTTCGATATCGCCCACTTCCAAGTCCTCGCGGACCAACGCGCAAACGGCACTCTCTAGCAAAATGACCAGGCTCACCACATTCATAACATTTCAAATCATCACCTCCACGACCACGACCGCCACGGCCTCCACCACGACCGCTTGAATTGTGTGAGAGCTCCACACGCCAACCATTTTTCCCTGTATACCAGATAAACCATGTCACGGTGGATGCACAAAAGGTTCGCCAGGAACACATTCAGCATATCACTATCCAACACGAGATACAGATAAAATCTTGCAGGCAAGAAATATTCTGAATGAACCTGTATCAGACCATCTGTTATTAAAGCTTAACGCTCAGCAGATACTGTTCCACTGGACTTCATTTTCATATTAGTATAACATAGTCTAAGTAAAGCTACATCACACTCGTGTGATATTAAGGCTGAATGATCAGCAGTAGTTATATATATGACCGCTCTCTGTTCCATTGAATGTTTTTAATAGATTATTACGAGAAGACACACAACTTAGAAGGCAGGGAAGAATTACATCATAGAGGATAAGTTCAGAAGTATGAGATATGTCAAAAACAAAAATAGACCTCTCTGGGACGACACACTCTACAGAATGGAACTTGGTAATAAGTAGCCAGATCTACACTTTCAAACTATGCTAACTATATCATAAACTCAAAGGAAAGCCTAGTAACACCAGGTTCAACACATTTCCTAGGTATCAGTTTTGGACCAAAAACGAGCATGCAGAAAAGAAATCTAAGAACCAAAATGGAAGCTTATGCTGACACAACCTGAACTTGTACACCATTACCATTAAAAGAAGGTTAACTACAATCACCCTACTCATCCAGCTAATGATGTATGATGTACAATATTCAATTCATACCTTAATATGATGTACAATATTAAGGCTGAATGATCAGCAGTAGTTATATATATGACCGCTCTCTGTTCCATTGAATGTTTTTAATAGATTATTACGAGAAGACACACAACTTAGAAGGCAGGGAAGAATTACATCATAGAGGATAAGTTCAGAAGTATGAGATATGTCAAAAACAAAAATAGACCTCTCTGGGACGACACACTCTACAGAATGGAACTTGGTAATAAGTAGCCAGATCTACACTTTCAAACTATGCTAACTATATCATAAACTCAAAGGAAAGCCTAGTAACACCAGGTTCAACACATTTCCTAGGTATCAGTTTTGGACCAAAAACGAGCATGCAGAAAAGAAATCTAAGAACCAAAATGGAAGCTTATGCTGACACAACCTGAACTTGTACACCATTACCATTAAAAAGAAGGTTAACTACAATCACCCTACTCATCCAGCTAATGATGTATGATGTACAATATTCAATTCATACCATCTAGCTCGCGAATAGCATCTAGAGCATCCCTACGATCATCGAACTCAATGAATGCATAACCTGGAGGTCGCCTTGCAACCCAAACACTGCAACAAATAATCAACACTTTAATTATGTGCAGGACAAAAATAATTACATATCTAACATGAGAAACAAATCAAGAGGCTCAAAACAGACAACTCTGAAAAGGAGTAAAAGGAACAATAAAAGAAAGGATGGAGAAAGACACGTAGAAAGGCCCAAAGATATATTCTTCGTCATTGCTCTTAAAAAGATACAGAGAGTAACTCTAAACAAAGGGATGCAAACCATTGTTAACTTTTACCCTATCAAAAAAAAAGTGGGGGGGGGGGGGGGGGGGGGGGTTGGGGTGGGCGGGTGGGGGTGTGTGTGGTGGTGGATGCAAACCATTGTTTAGAATGCAGAAGCTTTGCAACACATTTGGGTTGTATAGCTATAAGCTTGTTCATCAATACAAGCTATTTTGATGAAGCCTGATAGGCAAAAACCATATGCGTCTGTTTAAAGTAACAGAGCTTTTAATTCACCACCTAGTCCAAGTAGTCATCCATGGACTAGAATAAAGAACCAATTCAAACAGCTGAAGCCTCAAGCATCTTTGGATATTTGTTCCTTCAGGGAGCCTGGAAACTCATCATCTTAAGCCTTTTAACTTCTGCGAGTTCTGATAATATCTTCACACATAGTGTAAGCGATAAATAGGACATTTAAAGCAGTAAAAGAGGCATGTAACAAAAACATAATTGTAGTACAAGGAAAAATTCACCAGCCAAACAAAGCTTCCCAGATACTGAAACTGCTTGAGGTGTTCCGCTTAGCACTCAAACTTTATTATATACCTAAAACATACTCCCCATTGTTCCATTTTATGTTGCAGGTTCAGGTTACGAGAGTCAAAGTACTTAATTTTAAGTGTGAATTAGTACATAGATCCTTCAAGTTTTTTGAAATAAAATTTACATATCTGGAAACTACATATAAAGTACTACAAGTCACAATGATAAATATAAAAGACACTTGAAATGATGATCGTCAAGGGAAAATATATTTGACTCCCCAAATGTTTATAGTGCCATATAAAAAGGAACAAAGGAAGTACTTCTCTGGATTTAGTAACTTTACTTTTCACGCACCCTCCACCCAGGGGTGGGGAGGGTGTTCACCCGAACACCCTCGGCAAAAAATTACATTACACATATAAGGTAGATTTTCTGTGATTATGTACATATATTAACTTTTGAATACCCTGAACAAATGCAAAAGGTTAGCTCAAGCGGTCCAGGGTGTTCAGAATTGTCTCTAGCGTCCTAGGTTCGATTCCCAGGAACAACATTATATAATATTTTATATTTAGTTTTTGTTGTTTTTTCCGAACCCCCTGATTGAACTCCGCCTCAAAGCAACAGTGGTCTTTCTCACTCCCCCTTTGGCAACTCAAACCCCACCTAAATGGTTGGAGGTAGCAGGCTCTAATACAAGTGCAGCCTCCCTCGTACTCTTTCGAGGTTTCAGATTTCAAGTTCCATTTTTTTCAATTTCTAAACCCAAAAATCTTTTTCATGCTGGGAATTAATATTAAGCTAATTTAGAACCAACTCTAAAAGAGAAACATAAGAAAACAATACCAATAATGTAGCCTAAGGATCGATGAAGCTGGAATGAAGACCATGAGTCCCCAAAGTTGGAATAGAAGATTTCTTCCCATCCATCAAACTTTGGTGAAATAGTCGAGGTGTGCGCAAGCTGGCCCGCCAAGGCACCATCATTATTTAAACAAAAAAGGGAGAAAACATGAGCTTATAACTACACAAAAGAAATTACCCCAAATATCCTTCCTTTTTTCCAAAAATTTCCACTCGCACCATCATTATTAAACCAAAAAAAGGAGAAACATGAGCTTATAACTACACCAAAAAAAAAAAAAAAAAAAAAAAAAAACCAAAGATCCTTCTTTTTTTTCCAAAAGATTCCACTTGCACCATCATTAGTAAACAAAAAAAGGAGAAAACATGAGCTTATAACTTCAAAACATACACCAAACATCCCTCCTTTTTTCCAAAAATTTCCACTTGGACCATCATTAGTTAAACAAAAAAGGAGAAAACATGAGCTTCTAACTACACAAAAATATTACCCCAAAGATCCTTCCTTTTTTCCATAATTTTCACTTGTATCGAATGAAATATGAAATTCTAAATTAAACGAGCAATTGCAAATCCTAACTTTATCTTAAAAAAAAAAAACGAAAATTTTCAAAAATATATAGCCCAACAAAAAATATTACGCCATGTAGCCATAGTTTCAGTTTATACAATATTATACAACATTATACATGTAGGGAAAGCATTATACAAAATGTATCAACCTGTGTATAATAGTGTATGGAAGGTGTTTATGCACAAATATGGGCTAAACCAGGTAACAAACTCAAAACATTGGCTACATGTCGTAAATATTTTCTCCCGGTAGACATAGAGCATAATTTTCCCAAATTACCCCAAAGATCCTTCCTTTTTTCCTAAATTTCCACTTGAACCATCCAACAAAGATAAACTGCTAAATTAAATGAGTAATTGTAAATCTTAAAAAATAAAAATATATAACTACCTTCTGAGAACACCATAGATGCGAAACTCATCCTCAAGGTCTCTCTCAGTTATCCGTGGATCCAAATTCCCTACGTAAACCCTCGACATTTCTCGAGCCTGCAAATTCAAGAAACAAAAAAATCAGTTCAAAATCAAATCTTTCAAATTCGAATAAAATACTCCCTCCGTTTCAATTTGTTTGTCTGGTTTTGAGGAGTTTAAGAAAGTAAAGTTTAAAACTAAAGAACAATTTTGAATCTTGTGATCTTAACTAAGGACCCGTTTGGCCATGAGCATTATTAACTTTTTTCCGGAATTTTTTTTTCTCTATATTTGAAAATCAGCATTTGGCCATGAAAATTCCGAATACAACTAAAACCTAAAAACATGTTTTGACTTTTTCCCTTCAATACATTCAAACAACTAAATATTTTTTTTACAAAAATTATAACCAAACACAAATCCAATTTTAAAATTTTCAAATAAAGTGAAAAGTATTTGATTTTTATGGCCAAACACATACTCCCCTCTGTCCCAATACTGTCCCAATTTATATGACACTTTTTTTTTAAGTCCGTCCCAAAAAGAAACTGATATATTTCCTTATTTGGCAACAATCTAACTTTGAGCTTTACATCTTTATAATCACACAAATATCTTTAGCTTATTTTAGACCACAAAATTAAAAAATCTACCTTTATTTCTTAAACTGTCTGCCCAGTCAAACTACATAGTATAAATTGGGACAGAGGGAGTACTAAAGATATGTAGGACGTATTAAAATGCTCTTTAATCTTGTGGTTTTAAATTAAAGAGTTGCAAGAAAATGAAAGAGATATTTTTTTAAACGGACAAAAAAAAAAAAAAAAAAAATCAAATAAATTGAAACAAAGGGAGTAACATCTTTCGAATTCAAGTTAAAAAAAAAAATCCATAAAAACACGGTTGAGGAAAGAGGAAAAAAAAAATCAAAAGAAAATTATTTGTTTGATGAAAAAACGTAGGGTTATGATATGTTGAAATGAAGGTAAAAAAAGGAAGAGGACAAATAAGTAATTTACCTGGAGAAGTATTTAGGGTTTTGTAAGCTGTTATCAATGGCTTCTTTGAGGAGCTTTTGGATTGCGTAAATTGTTTTTGTATTTTCAGAGACTGGCGCTTCTAGAGACTGCTTTTTTTTTTGTAGAGAAAAGTTTGCAGCTGACGTGGACATGGCACTGTTTGGGTCTACTGTGTAAGTGGGTTGGATTATGTGATACAAGCCCAGTCTACTCGGGGAGATTTGTCCAAAGTACAAATGCCACTCGGTAGCCGCTTTTTCGATCGCTATTTAACTAGGTGCGAATTGGGGTGGTCTTTAAATTTTGCTCCTTATATTTGAAATTTTTAAATTTTCTTTTAAAATAAAACTCCAAAACCATGTTTGAACCTCCACACAGTCAAAATTTTTTAAACTATATATATAAAAATAATAAGACAATAATAAGAGGTTTCAAGTTTGAGCTTTGGGTATGAATTGTTTTGGATACAAATCATAATAGTCAAAATACCCCCCAACGTTTGACCAAAATGCCAACTACACACCTAACCTTTGCGTTGGACCTATTACCCCCCTGATATTTTTTTTTTCAGTATTAAAATGCCCCTTTTTTTTGCTGATGTGGCAGTCCAGTATGCCAACCCCCAATTATGAAATGGCGCTTGTCCACACGCGCCGGCCACGTGTCACATATTTAATTTCACCATTTTTTGACCCTAAGCCGACCCGTAGCCCTAAATTAAATCATCCCCAATTCTCTTATTCACAAAAACCTAGCGACCATCCCAAATTTCACGATAAACACCATTTTCAACCCCAATCTTTGTTTTCATTTTCTCACGTACATATTTTCGTTGCTGTTCTCGTTGCTGTTCATTGTTGTTCATCTAGGAAAGGTTAGTTTCCTTACATTTTTTTTTTCTTTCAAAAAATGATACTAGGATTTTGTGCATATTGTTTGAAATCTGGACTATAAAAAACAAATTTTCATAGTTCCCTAACTGTAATCGACATTTATTATCATATTGTGCATATTGTTTGATTTTTTTTTTCAAAAAACGATGTAGTCTAGGGTTTTCGATTCTTGCATATTATTATCATTTTTTTGATTCCGTTTGACATTAAGTTGAATTACTTGGTATTCTTTGTTTTTTTATTTTGTATTTAGGTAGTACATGGCCGATTTTGTGTATGTAACCTTAAGATGGTACCATGGAGGTGTGTTATACTTAAATAATGGGGAGCCAATATATGAAGGTGGGGAAGTTACTGATATATTCAATGTCGATGTTGATATGTTGTCTTTTTTTGAGTTGAGAGACTTTATTAAAGAATTAGGATACATAATTACTTGCACATTCGCATTAAGCCACCTCATTGTGGCATTTTGGTAGATGTTGATAGTGATGAGGTTATTTTAAATATGATCGTGGGTTTGAATGATGGTGACACCGTGGAGGTTTTTGTCAAGCACATGGTTGATGAAGCGATTGTTGACCCACCTTTATTAGAATATGTTAGTCATGAGGATAGGGAGGAATCTTGTTCCCCTTTTAATAAAGGGGTCGATGACATAGGGCCGATGAAAGATGTAGTAATGAAAGGGTTGTTGAGGAGCCCTTAAATTGTCCTAATGCACCTTTGTCCTTTTCTACTCAAACTTGTGAAAAAACACCTCCTCCTACCTCCTATACACCGTCGCTATCGTTGAAAACACACCACCCCATTCCTCTTTTACTTCAAATTTTTCTCGTTCCGGAAAAAACACCTCCTACCTATCCTACACTGCTGTTGTTGCTCCCGAAGAAACAACACCCCATTCCTCTTTTCCTTGTCTTGATACTACTTTTTGAAAATACGACGCGGGACCTTCCTCTTCTACACCTGCTTGTTCATGAAGATCTTAAAGATGTAGGTCCAGTTGGATCTGATTCCTTAGATGAGGGTTCTGATTTCTCAACTGATGATAGTGAACAATCTGTAGATGACATAGAAGGGGAAGGTGAGGATGAATATGCAAGTGATGAGGCTGATGAGGTAAGAGAGTTGAGGGCTGAAAGGAGGATTGAATTTCAGAGGAGAAAAAGAAGTGAGAGGGCAAAACTCGACGGTGAAGAGGTTCCGGCGAGGTCAAGGTTTGGTGTGGATCTAGGATTTGATGAAACTAGAATAGGTAAGGTTAGTCTTGAGGGTAGGTTAGGAGGTGATGAACCTTACATTGATAGTTCGTTGATGATAGCTTTGAAATAGATGAGGATGAGGGTTGGGATGATGAAGAGGACATTGAATCTTGTTGGGGTAAATGCGCCAAGAAGACAAAGGTTTACAAGAAGGAAGAATGATAAGAACAAAATCATTCATGACCCCACCGCCAAGAAAGTTGTATGGCGAGTTGGGTATGGTCTTTAAAGATGTTGATGAGTTTAGGAGAGCAACAAAATATCTTTCATTAGGAAAAGGGTTAAAGTAGAAAAGTGGGTGAATGAGCCTACAAGGGTTAGGGTGAGGTGCAAGGATGGTTGTCCATGGTTATTGTATGCTAGGCTTGATAAAACCACGGATGATTTCCAAATTAAAACTTACATTCCAAAGCATACTTGCCTCCAAAGTAGCGAAAACTACTTGTGTAATGCCAAGTTTATTGTCGAGACTTATAGAAAGAGAATAACCGAAAACCAAACATTAAAGTTGTTCGGTTGCAAGAGCTAATTAGGACAAAGTTTAATCTTCATGTTGGTAAGACCACGCTTAGAAGAGCAAGAGCAAAAAATCTACTGAAAGAAATCATGGGAGATCACATTCAGGAGTTTGGAAAAATCCTTGACTACAGGGATGAATTGTTAAGGACTAATCCTGGTTCCACTTGTGTAGTTAAACTTGCTGAACCAAATGCTGATAGTAGGCCTGTTTTTCAGAGCTTTTATATCTGTTTTGATGCTTTGAAGAAAGCATTTCAGCGACCGTAGAAAATGTATTGGTTTAGATGGTTGTTTTACGAAAGGGGTTTGTAGAGGACGATTGTTGGTAGTCATGTGTGTAAAGATGGTAATAACCAAATGTTGCCTCTGCATGGGTCAGTGGTGGAGTATGAAAACAAGAGCACTTGGACTTGGTTTATCGAATTTTGAAGGAAGATTTGGCACTTGGAGATGGGACACATTTAACATTGATAACGTATATGCGAAGGTATGTACACTAGAGATTTGTTGCAATTTTTTTTCATGAAAAGTCATGTGTTTTCATCTATACTAACCGCTACTATTTCGGGGACTATTTGTTGCTATTCAAGATCTTTTACCTTGTTGAACACGAGAAAGTGTGCTAGGCACATCTTAGCTAACTTTAGCAAAGACTCGGAGAGGGCTACAAAGAAGACAACGAGTTTTGGAGAATTGCCAAAAGCACCTTTGAGTCTCAACTAAGGAGAAATATTGAGCGGATGAAGTTGCTTGGTCCAACGAAAATGATGGACAAACGATGTATTACAACATAAATTATTGGTGTAAGGTCTACTTCAACACTAATGTAAAAGTAGATTCTGTAGATAACAATATGGCTGAGTGTTTTAATGCTTGGATCATGGCTGCCAGGTATGAGTAATGCATATTTACCTTGTTGTTGCTCCTGTTTTGACAAACTGTTTGTAGATAACAATATATTTGTTTGTTTATTGGCTAACTGGTAGGCACAAAACTATAATAACAATGCTTGAGGAGATTAGGGTGAAAATGATGGCAAGGATTGGAACATTAAGGGAGTTTGTAAACACTTGGAAATGTAACTACTCTCCAATGTGTACGAAGGTGTTAGAGGAAAATGCTACACTTTCAATGCAATGTAACATTGAGTTTAATGGAGTTCTTTGGTTTTGAAATTAGGGAAGGACTATATCAACACACTGTGGATATTTCTAAAAGGCGATGCGGTAGTAGGGTGTGGCGACTAAAAGGCATCCCATGTGCACATGCTTTAGCCGCAATTCGGTTCAAAAGGTATGATCCACTTGGCTACATTGACCATTGCTATAGCAAAGAGACTTACATAAGAACATATGAGCATGTTCTTCAACCAGTCACAAACATGGAAATGTGGCCTGTCTCTACCCGCCCTAGTGTGGCTCCACCAGACATAAAAAGCATGCCTGGTAAGCCTCAAAAGACCAGAAGGAAGGAGGCAGGTGAAATTCCAAAGTCTGGGAAGATGCCAAGAACTGGAATGGCCATGACTTGTAGCAACTGCCATAATAGAGGCCACAACAAGAGAGGGTGTCCAAAAAAAGACTCAGCAGCATGGACAGAACCAGCAAGCTCTAGCAGTGGAAGGGCCAACACATCACAACCACCATCTTCAAGCAAGGTCATGGGGAGACCAAAGAAACCACCAACAAAACTAGTACCTGTTGAAAAAGAGGCCAAGAGGAAGACCTAGAAAAGCGCCCAAGCAAGAGGAAATAATCTGCGCAAAGCTGAAGTTCATGCTTCATGTTCTGTCCCTGCAGCAACTAGTGCACACCCCACTGCTAAAAGAGGAAGAGGAAGTGGCACTAGTGCACCATATAAAAGGCCTAGAGTAATGGGAATGGGTGTTTTCCAGGCAGAAAATGGGTTCAAAACGAGTTAATGTGAGTGCCTTAATACGCACAAGTGTTCTTTTATGTGTTGTTTCCATTACTAAGTGTTATTTTATGTGTTGTTTCCATTACTAACTCCTTGGTATAATTTGCGTGAACGTACCGGCATGTCAAGCGACGAGATTGTGTCAACTAGTAAAGCAAAGGTGACCGGATCAAGAACACATCGGTGACATTGGCTACAAGCCAAGTGCAAATAGTAAGTCGAAATGGAGAGGCAATGAAGCAATCACAACCAGGAAACTACAAGAGATACGGAGAAAATGACAAAAGGTAGAGGTAAATCGGCAAACCCAAGCCAAGAAAGCACTGTTCACATCCAAGCACCATGGAAAATATAATTATGATGAAAATGTCCTCAGCTTCTTCAATGTACACATTTATGGATTGACATTTTAGTATTTTGTCTTGTTCGTTTAATCAAAACAACATATTAGTATTTTGTCTTGTTCGTTTAATCAAAACAACATTTTAGTATTTTGTCTTGTTCGTTTAATCAAAACAACACTACGATATAGCCGTTTAACGTGTTCCAATTCCATTTCGACTTGACATAGTCGTTAAACGTGTACAAATTCAGCAAAAGGGCATGAATTTAATATGGTCAACAAAGACGATTAAAGGCACTAAATACGACATGGTCAAGGACCATTAAATGGCACTAAATCCAACATGGTCAAGGACCATTAAATGGCCTAATAATTCGGTTGAAACCGTGGAAATTGCACGGATTGCCCTTCTTTTGGGGTGGTCTTTAAATTTTGCCCTTCATATTTGAAATCTTTAAATTTTGCCCTTCGCTAAATCCCATAGGTTTCAGGTTCGAACCCCCACACAGTCAAAATTTTAAAAAAAAATTCGCAAGGCAAAGTTTAAATTTCGCTATGCCCCCATCGCATACGGTTGTGAAGGAATTAGCAAAGTTATGCGGACCGCATACTTATGCCTTATGGGCGACTTGACATAAGTATGCCGGTTCCGCATAACTTTGATAATTCCTTCATAAGTTTATGCCGGATCCGGCATAAAAGTTTGCCCATTAAAAGTATGCCCCCATCGGCATAAACTTGTTAAGGATTTACCAAACTTATGCCGATGGGGGCATACTTATGCCTTATGGGCAAACTTTGCCTTGAAGCATATATATGTATTTTTTCAAGCATATATACCAAAGTTACATGGAAAAGTATTATGCTACAACCAAATGTCCATCCCGTATACAAATTCACACTTTGGCCGGCAATACAAGGTAGATTAGCAATTATGTTGATAGACTTCGAAATATTTTCCCATCTTCTCAAGGCGGGACAAGAAATATTTTCCCATCTTTATTTTGAATGCTCCATCACAAAAGGATTGTGGTACAGTGATTGTTGGTATGGGTGGGTACACTAGAAGAATAGGGGGCAAAGATGAAATCACATGGATCTCACACATTGCTAGACACAAATCGGGCCATTGCTCCATTACTTTTTCGCATTTTTGGTATGCTAGTGGCATTGGTTTGGAGAGAAAGGAACCTACTCGGATTTCAAAATACTCGGTTTCTTCCCCGATAGACTTTGCAGAGAGAGATTGCACAACATATTCACATCCAAGGCGGAACAATTTCAAATGGCAGAGAGCTCTTTGCTTTGCTATGAATTGCTATCCCTAGCTAAGTGTAGTTGATTAAAACTGGCGTTGTTTTTTTAATGTAATAGTTGCTCCTAGTTTGACTTATACAAGTTAGTGAGTAGGAATTTTACCATGTACGGTTGAAGGTCGGCTTCAACTTTGTCTTTATACAAGTTTTTTGGATGGAATAAAATAGACTTTCAACCAAAAAAAAAGTTTGCCTTATAAGGCAAAGTTTAAATTTTATATGCCCTCCGGCGACTTTTAGTTATGTTTAACTAAAAGTCTAAAAGGGTACTTTGCCTCGAGAAATATTTACTTTTAGTTATGCCGGATCCGGCATAACTTTAACTTTTTCTTAAAGATTGTATGCTGGATCCGGCATACACTCCCTAGTCCTGCCTTGCGAAATTATTTTTTTATTTTATGCTTGAGCGGGGGTTCGAACCCAGAATTTCATGTATTCGCTCATCTTTCCAAGCAAAGGGCAAAATTTAAAGACCACAAATATGAAGGGCAAAATTTAAAGACCACAAATTTGAGTGGCAAAATTTAAAGACCACCCCAAACGAAGGGCAATCCGTGCAAAAAAATGTTGAAACCATCTATATAACACAACATACACACACACACCATATCACACATTCACCACACTAAACTACAACAACAACATCAACGTGCAACCAAAATAGCAAGCACAACAAACACAACAACTAGTGCACCAAAATAGCAGAGCACAACAAACACAACAACATATAACATCTACATCATACCAAAAGAAGATGCTAGCTTTCTTTGTGAAAAAGTTAACCCGTTCTTACGTGCAAACCGATGATTTTGTAAGTTTTTTTATATTTGTTATTATTATTTGATTTACGTGAAAACCGACGATGTAAACTTTCTTTTTTGTTCATTGAAGATACTTCCACATGAACATCATGACATTTTTCCAACGACAACAACGCATGCCGTGTTAAAGTATCAAGATGACACCGTTCACAAGATGACGTTCAGAATTGGGAAAAAAGCTCGTTTATGCCAAGGGTGGAAGGCATTTATAGATTCAAAAGGTTTGAAAGAGGGAGACACACTAGAGATTTGGGTGTGTAAATGTGAGTGTGGAGATGGCATAGGATTTCATGTATTTAAAAAAGAGATAGAGATCATAAATATTGATTAGTAGATCTCTATTATTCAATTGTCTATGTTTAACATGTCCATGTATGCTACTATTTTGATTAAGACAATGATTAATGTTATGTGGATGTGATTTTGATTTTAATTTTAATTTCGGATAAATACTTCAAAACACCTTAACATCAAACTTCTTCATTCATACATGATAAAATAGATGTATATGTTAGAAAATTTGCCATAACAAAAGGCAAACAAAACATAACATAGCCGAGACACTACCACCACTACCACTATCTATGGCAATTTGATTTTTCCATTGTTTGAATTGCCACTACGGAATACAAAACTTATGAACACAACAACAACACAAACAACAAAACAAAAAATGAAATTCCTATGGAACCTACCCCCTTTAGTCTTCCTTGTGTCTTCTTTTTTGGTCCATCAACCTCGACCAAACCCATGTCAACACTAACCGAATTATTATCGTTAGTAGTGATCTCATCCAATTCCATCTTCAAACTCCGATATTGCACCAATTCCTTCTCTAAATCTCTAATTTTGTTAACCAATTTTGGGAGGATAAATTTTGATCTTGGATCAACTTCATCTCTCGTCCCTCCAAATAAAAAACTTGCATTTTTGAGCCTGAAAAATAGCAAAACGAGCATAATTTTACAAATTTAATTTTTCAATAAATCAAAAAATGGGAGCAAGACCATACACCATAATAGGGACAAGACCAAGATCTTCTTCCGGGGTTGTTTTTAGACCAAGAAGTTTGCATTTGCAACAAATTCCCGTGTTGACATTGGACCACGGTTCTAAGCATAGGATCACTCTCATCCATACACAATCGACCAAGGTCAATTTTTTCCATAACAAACCCTAAGAAATGAAAAATGACTAAATATGAGCAAGAATCACTCAAGAAATTTAAAACAATAAATTTCACATGAACGAAAATTTAAAGAGAAATAAATGAGAAATAAACCCTAGCTAACGAACCTCTTTCCAACGATTGGAGCGATTAAGGTGTTGATTTTTAGAGGTATAACGATTGGAGTGGTTGAAGTTATGGAGCCGTTTGCTTTTTTTTTGACAAAAAAATGGAGATGGGTATTAAATGGGTGAAGAAGAAGATGAAGTAGCCGTTTGGGTGTAAAAATGGAGGGAGTTCAAATTAATCTACATGGCATCTACGTGGCGGTCCGGTTGGCGCTCCAAAACACGTCACATGCTCTTTTTTAAAGGCTATAACGCGCCACCGAGCGGTGTATTCACGCTCTTGTCCACATCAAAAAAAGGGGCATTTTAATATCTCGAAAAAAAAAATTTCGGGGGGGTAATAGGTCCAACGCAAAGGTTAGGTGTGTAGTTGGCATTTTGGTCAAACGTTGGGGGTATTTTGACTATTTCTTTAAAAAATACAACATCAATTGATGCGGACTTTAGTTTAAATGGAAAATTTGACATCAATAGTAATGAACTTAAAGGTTGGTAGACATAAAAATAAAGGTTGGACGAAGTGGGTCTCTTTTTACAAAATATAAACTTATGGTTCAAATTTTATATTTATAATTTTTAAAACCATGATTTGAAACCCCAAATCATGTATGTCCAAACATTGATTTTATCTCATGGTTTCAAACCACATGCATGTCCAAACACCTACTAAGTAAACTTTGAAAATGGATTAGCAACTTACTCAATCACTAAGATATCTCAAACATTTGTAAGTTTACATTTTGGTAGTTTTAGAGTTCATACATATTGCTATCACAAAGCATTCCTTAAATGCTTTATTCTAGAATTTCGAAATATATTGAAGAATTCTATAGCTAAGCGGATGGATTGACCAAATTATGGTTCTGATTTTGTATTTGTCGTGGATGAGAGCAATTCAATCACTTCCAAGTGCTAAAGCTAACATTGTCCGATCCTGAAGTTGGCTCATCTAAGAGTAATATAGGGGATAATGGATCATGTCAACTCTTATTGACATCCTTTTTCTTTCACCACATCAAATTCCTCTGTTCTCTTCATCTTCAACAAAGTTGTCATCTATATGATCAAGGCCAAGTCCTATATCATAAAAACAATGTCATTGAAAAGTCTATGACGCATTCTAGCTTTTAGCTGCTAAAATAGAGAAGCAATCTCCAAAATTCAAAACTGGGTTAATCTCATAATTGTAGGTACCATGTGTTTCAATTCTTTCGAACAAAAGAGATTTGATGCTTTTCAATCCATTGTAATAATTCAACTACCTACTTGCGACATGATCTATAGATAGGGTACTCCCCTTTCCTAGACTAGGATCTACTTTTTTTTTTCTTCTTCTTAAACTAACATAATACCTGTAACAGTAAGTCCACATATGATAATTCATGTTCATCTTGTAATATTTGTAAATAGGCACTGTATCTGTAGAATTGCATTTTTGTTGATCCAAAAATGGGTAAGAGCTTTATTTGAAGCTATTTGTTTACATCTTATAAAGAATGGTCAGTGATGCACTCTATCTGATTAGATAGATAAGACATCTGTTTCAAAAGCAAACATAAATGTGCATATTATAAGACACAAAACTAATTGCATGGATATCTTTCTTCAGTTTCTATTATGTATCATAACTGACGTGGTTAACTATATTTGTGTAAATAAGATATAACTATTAACATGCCCATACAAAATCCAAGAAGAAATTATTTCCATAAAAAAAATAGACTCACCAAATTCCCATCATAAAAGGAGAAAAAGGTGCACAAAAAATCAACTGTAAACTCAGATACGCAATATTTATTCCGAGTTACTACTAAAATGTTTCCTTGTTTCATTTGTCTAATGGTTACCTCGAAAGTGTTCCTCGGTAAGTATAATCCTTAATAATCTTACTGGATTTATCAATCAAGCTTTCACTTGACATTAAAAAAGCTGCTTGTCTTATATTTAGCGACCAAAAAGAGTACACACGCAGATGCACAACTTGTAAATAATTAGGAGTATTAAAGATAAATAAAAGACTCACAGCCAAATTAACGATAAAGCATCTGCAACCTTTTCTACTTCTACATATCATATGCTTCCTCCAAATGGATCTCCTTGACACGACCTTTCCACGACAACTCCATGTCTTCAAAAAAAAAAAATAATCATGGATGATAGGATAGGAACTTATCTTTTGATCACTTTCAATATGTACAAATATTATTTCTCACTGATTCTACAAGATATCTCTCCACATTCATTTACCTGAACTAACAAGCAGTTAATCTTAATCAGATCTAAAATTATAGCACTTTTTAACAGAATGGCAAAAAAAATTCTAAGTCAAATTACTCAATACATGATGAGAAGCTATAAAAGGAATTGAGGCATGGACCAAACTCTAAAAAGGCAACAAATAAAATCGGTACAAATTCTACAAGAGCCGAAAGAATTATAGAAAAAGCAAGCGGCATATGCATGTGACTTACTAACAAGAAGCTAAATCAGAAATGCTTTAGCAAGCTCATCATAAACCTCAAAGGCCGCTTCAATTAATTAGTTCTCTCTGCTTCTCAGAAGCAATTGCTTCCATATTAGCAGGAATATTTTCTGTGATAAACTTCTAACTACGAAAAGGCAAAAATAAATACAAGCCAGGTGGAGCAATCTACCTATCATATTTCACCAGACATCTTTAAGCTAAAGACAGAGCAGATCTATTGTAACCATGAAAATATCAAGTTTTTGACTGCATGAAACCAATAAGACGTGGAAGTCACGTTCTAACACAATCAAAACTTGCACAACAACACTGTGGTGCCGAAGCTTTAAACTTGCATGTATGGAGAGAATATAGAACAAGATATCGCATTGACAATTCACATGTCAAAGTTAGAGGAGAGAAGCAATGTGAGAGATAATTTCAATGATTTTATATATGATGCTGAGCTGTATATTAGAAAAAAGGTTCTTTACAATAATTAGTGCTCCCTGCCAAAAAATGAATGAGGCAAACTCCGGATGTAGCAGTGAATCAAGTAGCATAATATTTAGACAGAATACAACCTTGTTTGAACCTCAACCTAAATGTGAATTCCTACTTTTTTATATTGGCAGATATAAAGGCTCTATCTTTACTATATCACGATGACTTCCTTACCTTCATTATTTTAGAGGTCTAAGAAATTGACAGTCTAACAAGTTTAACCCTTTCTAATTTGTTTCAAGAATGATGACAATGATCTTGATGACTTTCAATTTCTAGGGAACAATGAAAATGTCGCCTGACAGCAAAGCAACAACATAAAGATCAACAAAGTTTAACTTATATAACAAACAAAAAAGTTTTATTTAGTAGGCGTTTGGCCATGAAAACCAAATATTATTCATTTATTTTTGGAGTTTTAAAGTTGGAGTTAAAGATGGAGTTGTGTTTTGTTATAGTTTTTGCAAAGATTATTTGGCTGTTTGAATGTAGTGAAACTAAGATTTTAGGTGTTTTCAAAATTCCAAGGTTTTAGGTGTTTTCAAGTTGTATTTGGATTTTTCATGGCCAAACGCTGATTTCCAAATAAAGTGAAAAAAATTCTGGAAAAAAGTGAAAAATTCTCATGGCCAATCGGGCAAACTCTAGAAATGAAATAGGCCTTTGATGATACATAACTAACCTGGTTGAGAACTTACGATGGTCTACACCCATCAAATCAATTTTATTAATAAAACCTAGTTTGAAATTTCATGTCTTCTGATTTGTCTATCCAGTAATCAACTGACTTTGCACACCACCAACACTACAAAGATCAGGAATGAAACCATCAAGAACACACAGTGATATTTTCACTTCAATTGCAAAATTAACATTACCCGGCGTCAAGAACGTTCAACTGCAACACACAAGCAGGAAAAAAAATGGAACCACAAAATGGGACGACGAAAAAAGGTGCATAAAGTATAATAATAAGAAACAAATAGATTGAAAAAGACGTAGTATTGACAAATTCAGCTAAATTGATAATAACCACAGGAAAGGTTACCATTAGTAGAGCTTAGACATATGACAATAATCTCCTTTGCTATTATATTTAGCTCGATTGCGTTGTATAGTTGTTTTGTGACAACAAGCTTATCTTCTTTAGCAGTCAAATCATAAGTGAGTTTCTCTACTTTCAAAGTTACCTCTTGATTCTTGGTTAATAGCTCATTACCAGCTCTTTCCAAGTTCTCGCACAACTAAAAAATTTCAAGTTTAATTCCTCTTATTAGATGATAGGAAGTAAAGGCCAGACAGAAAATAGGAAGGAAAAAAGTATGTTATGTATAACTCAGTTATAGTTATACCTTCGATATTTTGGCCTCAGCAAGATGAATGCTAAAAACCACAAAAGTAAGACCACCGACATGAGATTTCTTTTCATAATCAACACAAGCCTTGTATTGACTTTAATACCATGTCCAATTTACCTTACCAATGAAAACACATCCAATTGGGACTAATATGTAAAATACAAAACTACTACTGCATAGCCTCTATGAGTATTTCTCCAAAAGAAATTATGAAAAAAGTCCCCCAATTCACATAACTGTAAAACTATGCATTGTTGAAGGCAATCCTAATATACTCGAATATAACAAAAGAGAAACAAAAGAAGTTCTTACCAAATAGTTTAGTTGTTTCAGGCATATCACCGAACACTTTGGGTTCATTAATCTGCATAGTTTAAAATCTCATCACTCTGAATAAAGATTGAAAGAATAAAATAAAAGAAGAAGAAAAGTAATGTCAAGATGGAAAGTGTCCCTAACTATAAAATATAGTGAGTAACATTTACAGATCTAGAACTATTAGAAATTAGTAACAGGAACAAAAATCGTGCACCTGTTAACAACAGTGAAAAATTCACAGAACCTTTGTTGAAGAATTGCACCAAGACAATTCTACTTCACTAGGAAATAGAACACTGATATCACCAACTAGAAGTCTTGTGTGTTGTTGGAGAATAATTAGAGGAAAGAAGAATTCTTTTTCTGGTTTTCTTAAAGAAGAAAAACATCATCTGTTTCTTTTTTAAAGAGGGGAAGAGGAGAAGAAGTTAATTAACTTCCCCACACACTCCACGTTAATAACCTGTAAGTCATCCTAAGAGGAGTGGTAACTTCCCACTTAAACTCTTCTTATCTTTTCCTCCTAACCAGGTCGGGTCTGTCCACGTGGGCGACCATGACCCAAGCTCAATATCTAACATCTCCCATTTCCCACATGGTGGACTAGACTCATACTAGTACCATGCTAATAGCACACAACACACATAATTCATACAGATAAATAGTTCGTGCGACCTGCGTGCATCAAGAGCTAATAACTATTAAGGTATTACAAGAGCTCCATGTAGGAATTCAATCACATGCAGAAAGAATCCACTATCAATTATAAGGATCATATTACTCGCAATACCCCAGATATCATCCGCTACACCAGTAGCTATTTATCTGATCCCTCATCCTCCTAAGAGGTGAACTCGAGTTCATGTTTAACTTTATATCTATAATTACACTTGACACCCTTATGGTAAGTGCAATGGCCGACCTATGAATGTAAGTTAAATTAATAATTTTAATTGTCTTTCCTTTCTACTCGAATCTATCTCTTCCAAATCAACTGCTTTCCTAGACATGCACTGCATGGCCGAATCACTCATGCTATTAGTAACATGCTAAAGCAGCAACACTGATTGAAACTTCAAGAAACTGTCAAAGGTCAAAGGGTATTCCATTGAAAAGTTAACGTAACTTTTCGGGGTCTCACACAATGAAGAAGTAGGGATCTATTCTTTGATTAACCCATTGGTCACTTAGCACACGTGGTATGAAACACGTGCTATGGTGTTCTCACCTTATATTGGCGCATGTGTCTCACTCTTTTACTCATTCAATACCGTACAGATCTTGATCTAGATATCTCCAAAATGTCTAACCCGAGCGTCTCTCTTCAATGATCCTCAAATCCATCTTCTTAGAGAAACTCATGTCTGGCTTACAAAATAAGTCATAACATGGTGGTGGAACTTATCTCTTCACGTTACTCAACGTAAGAGGCGATTGCTCGTGTGAGAGAGCCAATCTCACGACTTGTTCAACACGCTTTATCAATAAAATTACATCATCACATGTATATAAGATATGAACACAAATTCAAGAGCAGAATATTGATGAAAATATTATAAGAACTAAGTCATTTTACAATACAAAAATATAATCATATCCTACCCAAACCTATAGCCATAACATGTTTCTCAAACAGGTCTCTAGATATCGCCTTTGTAAAAGGATCAACTATCATTTCTCGCGTAGGTATGTATTGTAAAGTTACGTCTCCACTTGCTACTCTGTCTCTTACAAAGTTATACTTGATGTCAATGTGTTTGATTTTGCTGTGATACTTAGGATCCTTTATGTATGCAATAGTCGCTTGACTATCACAATGTAAAATCATTAATCCTTGAGAATT
This sequence comes from Lycium ferocissimum, assembly GCF_029784015.1. NCBI lineage: Eukaryota > Viridiplantae > Streptophyta > Magnoliopsida > Solanales > Solanaceae > Lycium > Lycium ferocissimum. Next base: position 16,188,667 of record NC_081349.1, read on the forward strand.
CTTTGCTACACCCAAATGCTCAAAGAATCTTTTTAACCAAACATCTTCTTGTACTGCAGATGCACAAGCCACAAACTCAGCTTCTATAGTTGAAAGAGCCGTGCAAGTTTTTTTCTTGCTTTTTCATGAAATAGCACCACCATTAAGTAAGAAATCATAACCGAATGTTGATTTTTTATCGTTCCGGTCACCACCCAATCAGCATCTGCATATCCTCTCAAGTGTTGAATAATCAACAGTTCCTTTCAGGTATCGGAAGATCCTCTTCACAGCTTTCCAATGATCTCTTCCAGGGTTGGACTGATACCTGCTAACCAGACCTATGACATAACAAATGCCCGGACGAATACACATCATAGCGTACATCAAGCTCCCAACAGCACTAGAATATGAAACTCGAGACATGTCTTCTTTTTCTTTTTCAGTCTGCGACACATTTCTAGGCTTAAAGTCTCACCTCTTGCTATAGGAGTATCCATGGGTTTGCAACTATTCATTCGAAAGCGTTCCAAAATTTTCTTTATATAAGTTTCTTGAGATAGACTCAAAGACTTCTTGGAACAATCTCTTTAGATCTTAACACCCAATATATAATCTACTTCACCCATGTCAAATGACTTTGAAAGCCATGACTTAATAGTTTTCACATACTCCAAATTATTTTCGGCTATAAAATATCATCCACGTAAAGAGAAAGAATTACAAACATTCCATTGGACTTCTTCACATAAATGCAACGGTCTTCATCGATCATGGTGAAATCATATGACATCACCTCGTTGTGAAATCTCAAATACCATTGCCTTGAAGACTGCTTCAAGCCATAAATAGATCTTTTTAATTTGCAGACTTTCTTTTCTTGGCCTTTAACGATGAAACCTACAGGTGTTCCATGTAGATTTCCTCGTTTAGTTCTCCATTAAGAAAAGCTGTCTTCACGTCCATTTAGTGTAACTCTAGATCTAAACGTGTAACAATAGCCAAAAGTAACCGAATTGAGGTAAGCTTCACAACTGGCTAAAAGGTTTCTTCATGATCTATTCCAGCTTGTCGAGTAAAACCTTTTCCAACCAATCGTGCCTTATATCTTTCTATTGACCCGTTTACTTTACGTTTAACCTTGAGAACCCATTTGTTCCCAATAGCTCTACGCCCAGAAGGAAGGACAACCAGATCCCAGACTTTATTGGTTCTCATGGACTCCAATTCTTCTTTCATTGCTTTCATCCATTCATCTTTTCCAGGACCAGTCAAAGCCTCAGTCATAGAATTAGGCTCATCCAATTCTGTGCGAGACATCAGGAAAACATAATCTTCAATCTCATAAGATCGTTTAGGTACACTTTTCTTGGTACTTTTATGTTGTTAAAATTCAGATTCCTCTAAAGGATTTTGGGATTCAAAACTCCCACTTGGACTAGGAACCGATCGTTAATCTATTTGACTATCAAACATGTACGAAGACAATGTTTAATCATCTGAATTTAACATTTTGTAAAGAGGCTCTCCTTATTTTATTTTACCCTTTTTGGGAAAATCATTCTCTAAAAATGTGATATCTCGTGATTCAATTTCAGTTATACTTCCATCTTCTAATTCACCAATGAACACATGCCCTTTGGAGTGTTTTGAGTATCTTATAAAGATACATTTCTTCCCTTTTGGACTCAGTTTTCCAAACTTACCAAAATGATCTTTTACATATGCAGCACAACCCAAAGGTCGTAGATCAATTAGGTTTGATTTATGACCAGTCCATAGCTCATAGGGAGTGGAAGTAACTGACTTAGAAGGCTTTTTATTTAGTATGTAGGCCGTAGTCAATAACGCATCTCCCCGTAAAAGAGATAGGTAAATTTTCCTGCGCCATCATTGACCTTGTCATGTCCAATAATATTCTATTACTCCTTTCTGCTACACTATTCTGTTGAGGTGTGTAAGGAGGAGTTAACTGTATCGTAATGCCTTTTTCATCACATAATTCTTCAAACTGTTTTGATAAATATTCACGGCTTCTATTGGTTCTTAAAGTCTTTATACTTTTATCTAATTGATTCTCAACTTCATTCATATATTTTCTAAAGCATTCAAGTGCTTCAGATTTATGAGAAATCAAATAGACATAACCAAAGCGCATGAAATTATCAATAACAACAACAACAACAACAACAAGCCCAGCATAGTCCCACCATGTGGGGTCTGGGGAGGGTAGAGTGTACGCAGACCTAACCCCCACCTCAAAGGTAGGCGATCAAGCTTCGAGAGACCCCGGCTCAAGAGAGAGAAGAGGAAGACAAGAGGAGAACAAGACAAAAGGTCGGGATAGCCAAGCATATCGAAAGCAATATGATAACACGAATACCAAAAGCGAGAAAGTCATGGTAGAACCATCCAGAAATTAAGAAGCATTGAATACTAAAGATAAATAAAATAATCAAAGAAAAGTTACTAGTTTCAAAAAAAAAAAAAAAAGGTAAATAAAAAAAAAAAACAAAAAAAACAAAAAAATAAATAAATAAATAAAATAATCAAAGTTCAACGTCCCAACAACTATAATCAGCAATCAAATGCATAAACCAAAAGGCAATAGACAAGTGAGCAAAACTGCAACTACTATGGTGAAAAGTGGTACGCCACCTAGCCTTCTATCCTAATCTCGAGTCCTCCACAACCTCCTATCTAAGGTCATGTCCCTGTGGTAGAAATCCGTGCCATATCCCGCCTAATAACCTCTCCCCACTTCTTCGCCTCCCTTTACCTCTCCCGAAACCATTCATAGCCAACCTCTCACACCTCCGCACCGAGCATCCGTGTTCTCCTCTTCACATGCCCAAACCATCTCGGGCCTCACTTCCCGCATCTTGTCCTCCACCGATGCCACTCCCACCTTGTCTCGGATATCTTCATTCCTAATTCTATCCTCCTAGTCCGTCCACACATCCACCGCAAGATTCACATTTTCGCGACTTTCATCTTTCGAATGTGACATTTCGACCGGCCAACACTCGCTCCGTACAATAAATTCGGTCTAACCACCACTTTGTAGAACTTGCCTTTAAGTTTTGGAGGCACTTTCTTATCACACAGCACTCCGGAGGCGAGTCTCCATTTCATCCACCCTGCACCAATACGATGTGAAACATCGTCGTCGATATCCCCATCTTCCTGTATAATAGACCCAAGGTACTTGAAACTTCCTTTCTTTTGAATGGCCTGGGTACCAAGCCTCACTTCCTCATCAACCTCACGCGGTAGGCCACTGAACCTGCACTCCACGTATTCTGTCTTGGTCCTACTCAATTTAAATCCTTTAGACTCCAACGTCTGTCTCCAGCCCTCCAGCTTATCGTTAACTCCGTTGCGAGTCTCGTCAATCAAGACTATGTCATCCGCGAACAACATACACCAAGGCACCTCACCTTGTATTTGTCGCGTCAATTCATCCATCACCAAGGCGAATAGAAACGGCAAGAGCCGATCCCCGATGCAAACCCCATCGAACAGGGAAGGGCTCCGAGTCTCCTCCTACCGTCCTTACCTCGGTCTTAGCTCCATCATACATGTCCTTTATCGCTCTAATGTACACCATAGGTACACCTTTAGCCTCCAAGCATCTCCATAGACCTTTCTGGCACCTTGTCGTAGGCCTTTTTCTAGTTCTATGAATACCATGTGCAAGTCCTCTTCCGCTCCCTATACTCGCTCCACCAATCTCCTTACAATAATATGGATGGCTTCGTAGTCGAGCGCCCCAATGAATCCAACCGGTTCTCTCGAAATAGACACACCCTCTCTCACCCTCATTTCCACCACCCTTTCCCACACTTTCATGAGTGACTTAGCAACTTGATACCTCTATATAGTTGTCATGTTTTCTAATGTCTCCCTTGTTCTTGTACACGGGAATCATTGTACTCCATCTCCATTCTTCCGCATCTTCGCCGGTTTTGAAAATGACATTAAACAATCCAGTCAGCCACTCCAAGCCTACCCTGCCTACATTCTTCCAAAATTCTCCAGGAATCTCGTCAGGTCCGGTCGCTCTTCCCCTGCGCATCCTACGAACAGCTCCCTTAACCTCCTCAACCTTTATACTCCTACAATAACCAAAGTCGCGACGCCTATCAGAGTGCTCTAAGTCTCCCAACGCAATGTCTCTGTCCGCTCCTTCGTTCAAGAGTTCATGAAAGTATGATCGCCATCTCTCGTCTAATGCGGGCTTCTCGTACCAACACTTGGCCATCCTCGTCCTTGATGCACTTCACGTGATCCAAGTCGCGTGCCTTCCTCTCTTGCCTCGGCGAGCTTAAATAACTTCTTATCCCCACCTCGTCCTCTAGTTCGCATAAAGGCGTTCAAAGGCCGCCGTTTTAGTCGCCGACACCGCTAACTTCGCCTCCTTTTCGCCATCTTATACTTTTCCCGTTCGTCCGCTTCTTCATCATCCTTGCTATCTACCAGCTTCATATATGCCTGCTTCTTTGCTTCTACCTTCCCTTGGACTTCTCCATTCCACCACCAATCCCCTCGGTGCCCACCACGGCGGCCTCGTGAGACCCCCAATACCTCTCTAGCTGCTTCCCGAATGCAGCTGGCCGTCCTATCCCACATACTGCTCGCATCCCCCTTACTATCCCACGCTCCCATAGCCATCAACTTCTCTCCCATCTCTAGGGCACTAGACGGAGTCAAACTCCCCCACCTAATCCTCGCTCGGTCATCCACAACCTTCTTCTTCTTCTTCCTTCTTATCTCCAAATCCATCACCAATAGTTTATGTTGGGTCGTAAGATTCTCACTCGGTATGACCTTGCAGTCCTTACAGAGGCCTTTATCATCTTTTCTAAGGAGCAAGAAGTCATTACATTTATGAAATTATCAATAAATGTAATGAAATACAAAGCACTAGACCTTGCCCTCACATTCATTGGACCACAGATATTAGAATGGATTAATTGCAACAGGGAATCTGCTCTCTTAGCCTTCTTAAATGGTTTACGCGTAATCTTTCCTAAGAAGACAATTTTCACAAGTTGGCATTTCAATTTTGGAAAAAGGACCTAAATGCCCTTCCTTTGTCAATCTATTCATCTGGTCTTGCCTTATGTGACCTAATCTTGCATGCCATGTAATAACATCAACTTCACTGTTACTAGAATAACGTGTCATTATAATAGTCATAAGTTGAAGGATTACAATCTAAAACGATAAAACCATCATAACGAAGTCCAAAACCATCAAACATATTGTCCTGAGTAATTCTAACACCGTTGCAACTAAACTTTAAATCGAAACCTAGATCTAGAAGAACAGACACATATACTAAGTTACGTCCGATCTTTGCAGCATATAGGACGTCATGCAACATCAAAGTTCGGCCACCACGCAAGTCCATTTTACGAGTGCCTATCCCTTTGACTTCAAGCTTTGCATTATTTCCTACATATATCCACCTTGATCCAGGTAAGACTCGACGAAACTCCACAAATGCTTCTCGATCACGATTCACATGGTCAGTGACCCCTGAGTCTACGATCCACACAGGATAAGATTCAGTTAGTAAAAAAGTGCTAGAAACATATGTAGCACTTAAAGATGCGTTTAGAAATGCTACCTTTTTCGGCTCGAGACACTCATGAGCGAAATGCCCTGGAACATGGCAGTTGTAGCATTTCATCTTACTCTTGTATTTCTTCTTGAAAAATCATTTTCGCTTTTTGGGATTTGGCTTGTTCCTTTTCTTGGAGGTTCCTTCTCCTGTCTCTTTACCCTTTCCGTCATTTTTCCAATTCTCCTTGCGTTTGAATCCTTAAGAATTTGTGCCACTGGATTCTGCCACATAGGCATTAGATAAAGTTTTAGCAGCACCAAGCCGCTCGTCTGCAAACTCAACATGACGGGCAATATCAGAAAAAGTTTTGATGCTATCATTATGGGTTAAGTTAACCTTCAAATGTTCCCAACTATTGGGAAGAGACCGGATCACTGCCTAAAGGTGTTGCTTATCAAAGAGAACATAACCATCACTTTTGAGTTGAACAATCATGTTAGACATCACCCTAAGGTGTTGCTTGACATTGTGATCATGACGCTTCATAAGTGTCAAATTTGATAGTCGACTATCTAAGGCGGTCACGTGGTACCGCCAAAGTCTCTCGTAAGCGTGCCCTCATAAAGATGAGCAAGAGAGGTATTCTTCACATTCGTGAATGAGATCATCAACAACAGAACTCACAATAATTTCACATGCAGTAGAATCTTTCTTTTTCCACGTATTGTAAGTTTCCAGATACCTTTTGTGTTGGGCAGTGTTACTCTCTTCTGGGTGAACCAAAACATGGTTAATACCTTCCAGAGCATCATGCTCTTCCAGTACATACTATATTTTATGACTCCAGATGTCGTAATTCTCGCCATTCAGTTTTTCACCTTTGTTTAAATCAAAGAATGATGCTCTTAGGTGACATATCTGTTGATTGAGACAATTAAGCAAGTTTTTTACTCATCAATATTTACTTTAACAAATTTATGCATGTTATATTCTCATTCAAGCAAATTGATTCCCATAAATGACTTCACGTTTAGTGTAAAATCGAAATGTCACAAAGTTTTCGATCATCATCTACAGTCTAAACGTTTGATCAAAAATGGAAAAAACAAATCTCAGCGTGAATTTTATTTAATAACTTTCAATTAAGTCTCAACACATTTAAAATAAATAAATAAACGGGATATAAAAGAAAGTTAAACAACATAATTCCATATATTGAAAAAGAAATTCACAATGCAAATTACAAGTTCATAAGCTCCCACTTGACTTCAAGTTCTCGAACATACACCTCAAAAGGTTGACTTGGAATGAAATCGTGATAAATTCTAACTAAAGTACCACTCCAAGGCTCTCGGAGGGAATCTACTAAAATTGCTAAAGCTTCCCAATCCGAGATTTCAATAAAATTAGCCAGTTCTTCTCGTTTCAATCGAAAAAGTTCAATATGTTCAGGCACTGAAGTATTAGGAGACATCTTAAAATCTTTAAACTCTTTAAATTTTTTTCTCTCCTTCCCTTCGTATAGCCCTTTGATCCCTTAGTAGATTTTGCGTCGCTCTCAGAACATTATTCCTTATGACTTCACGTCCACGGAAATATGTCCTACGATGACATACTCTTCTACATTGTCTCCTTGCTCAATTTTGGGAACTCCCACTTGGAGTACTTCGAGCTTGTCCCTGTCTAGCCTTGTCTGAAATGGGAACAATCTTATCTTATATATATATAAAAAGCGTAGCACATGCGCCCGCCCCCGCCCGCCGCGCGCGCCTTAGAATCTATTTATTTTTTTTGTCATTTTTTTGCCACTTTCTCACTATTTAAAACAGGAAAAAAACAAATAATTAAAACAGTCATAACCCTATCAAACCCAAACGACATAATCAAAACAGTCGTAATCCTCCTAAACTGAAACGGCTCATTAATTCTGCTGTTGTATTTCAAGCCGTCTAGAAAACTGCCTGCATTCACCCAAAAACTTTCAGATTTTCCGCTTCCAATGGCACCAAGGCCGAAAGAAAATCAATGGAGGGGAAATCTATTGTCGTTGAGAAGCATCATGTTTGATTGGTTTTTGCTTCTTTCTCTTTACTCACACTGGCCTGAACAACAGGCGGAAGGCTTCTGCAAGCGATCGTGACGTATTTTTGCTATCGTTACTTCTCCTAACAATTTAAAAAAATCACTTTTCTAAACACAATCGGCATATTCATTATTTGAGTCGTTATCACGGTTGAGAATATTGCCTGCTCTTTGAATGCCAAGTTTTTGCTCATTCAGTCCAAATTTTTTTCTCCAAAGTTTACAGTATTTTGGATCCCATGAGAAGCAGGAAGATTAACCAAAGCGATTGTGAGATATCTTTGTTCCTCTTCTTTCGTCAAAGGTAAATCTCTTCTTTCTGATTGTGAGATTTGTTTGTTCTCTTTCATGTTTGGTTAGTATTTCCTTAACTTTGTATCCAGTATTCTGAAATCGTGCCTGATTTTTGGGTCTTTTGGTGGTTTTATTGTCCACTTTACGATCTTCATATAATTCTACATGTGATATAGAAGAAATCGTTAAACACTAGCAGTAGTTTGAGAAATCAACACACTAGCTATTTTTGGACTATACCACTATGGCATACTACTAATATTTATTCAAACAAATGTGGTGTTGTTCCTGATTTTAACTGAAATGGAAGTGAATACTAACCCCCACCCCCACAAGGCAGATGTGATTGTAAATAATGTGGCTCAAACAATTATTTATGTGATAGTCTTAGGAGCATTGGTATGTTAAAATAGTGGGAACAATTACTTGAACCCTTGAGATTGCTCTGTTCATGTTATTAATCAGTTATGTATTATTGCAGGATCTGCTAGCAGATATCAGTGGACATGAACAAGTAAGTATAACCAGTAAAGTCATGCTTATAGCGCCAATAAAGCGATCGTCATACCCCATTTTTTGAGGGCTCTATTTTTTCCTTAAAGATGTATTTTATATATATAATCGAACAAAGTTTTTCAAAATTAAAATTGATAAAATCTTATCTATGATCAACAATGTCTCAAGAGAGTTTGAATGGATTAGCTATATTATCAATTGAAAAGGAATTGTTACAACAAATAGATTATAGAATAGTAATTAACGAATTCTCATATTATAAAACTAGAAAAGTAGACTTTAAATAAAAGTATATATGATGATTTTCCCTTTTTTTTTTAAAAAAAAAAAAAATTAGGGTCTGTCTCTGAAGTTTGGCGTTAGGCTTCCAATTTTGTTGAGACGGCCCTGAGTATAACACTAAACAATTATTATATCCATTTCAAATATAGAGTTCAAATACATCAGGCTAATTTGTTTTTCCTGAAACCTGTCCACAAACAGATCATAGGAAAGGCTGTTGCTAGAGAATCACTTGAGAGATAGGAGCTTTATTTGGAAGGCCCCAACCATATGAAATTTCTCAAACATTATGTCTGAGCAGGAAAACATTATTGAGCATTCTTCGAGACAATTCAGAAGATGAACGGATTATAATGAGAAATTTTGTATGTATATGAATCTAGGCATTACTATTATTTTTTATTATTTTTTTGTCAATGTTTGGCCTTTTTTCCTTATGAAAATGATGAAAAAAGTGTTTATTAAAGGAAATAATTAGGTATTCAATAGTCATCTCTTTTCCCTAAAAATTAACCGGTGCTTCTTTAAATCCTCTTGATTCCAGTCTCTTCCTCCTTTTGGCGTATGTCCTCATTCTGTATAACGTCTTCTTCTTTCCTTCTTCTTCCTCCCCTCACCATAGGTACTCGCCAAGGTAAGTATCTTCTTTCTCGCTTTTGAGGTTTGTTTGGTTAGTATTTCATGTTTCTCTATATTCATTACTCCCAATTTCTGCCGGAATTTATGTTTGTCGTGTAGCACTTATGATAGTTTGGTCTGTCATTTCTCTTTTAACTGTAATAATTCTTTAAGGAAAATTTAGTTAAAGAAATCTAGTGCTCTAGACTTACGACTCTAACAACAACAATAACATACCCATTGAGTCCCACAATGTGAGGTCTGGGGAGGGTAGATTGTACCCAGACCTTACGACTTTATGTTCTCATTTTTAATCGAGTGCCTATGATACAACATTAAGGACCGAAGTTGTTCCTCAAGCACCCCAGTACATATCCTACAATAAGCCCTGCTTCTCATTCAACAAATAACTTCTTATTATCTACTATATTTATCTTATTTCCTGAATTTTTGTGGATTTTTTGCTTTATTTTCTCCTAATTTTTATGTTTAATTGACTTTTAGTTTGCAATTGTCTCTGCTCCATACATGTATTGTTGCTATTTCACGATTATATACATTATTCTTATTCAACGGTTTGTTCATTTTCATGTTTGCAGCTTATATATTATTCCTCGAGGCTCCTTAATTAGATAAAACTTAAAAAAGCTTTGATAAAATATAACTTACTGTACATTACGCGGAAGTTTGCAAAGGGCAAATTAATCAACTATATGTTATTTATAAGTGTTTCTTTCTCATAAAAACAAGGAATAGTATATGAATCCATTATTAGCTTGATGATTATTTTATGAATTTACTGAAGCTTTATCGGACCGCGCGAAGCGCGGGTAAATTTACTAGTGAAACAATAAGAATGGACATACCATTCAATATGACAACACATGCCACATTACTCGTAGAAGACGAAACACGTTTAAGGATCATATACCAATATAATGACGTGGCTATTAGGAGGTTATAAAAAAAATACTTTTTATTTTATTTTACTTGACATAATTTCAACACTTCATAACCCACTCGTTTTAAATATCTTTTTAATGAGTAATATATCAACGGAAAACTAGTAACAAGTAGATTCTGAAAATATATATCACGCATTGTAATTCTTAACAAGCAATTTCCAGAAATTAAATTACAAAATGCAGTTTTTCAAACAAAAAAAAAACTGTCACAATTTTCGGCTTATCTTCAAAAAATCATAACTCACTCGTTTTAAATCCATTTTTAATGAGTAATATATCAACGGAAAGCCTGTAACAAGTAGATTCTGAAAATATATACCACTAATTGTAATTCATAACAATCAATTTCCAGAAATTAAATTACAGAATGCAGTTTTTCAAAGAACTGTCACAATTTTCGGCTTATCTTCAAAAAATCATAACTTACTCGTTTTAAATACGTTTTTAATGAGTAATATATCAACGGAAAGCCTGTAATGAGTAGATTCTGAAAATATATGCCACAAATTGTAGTTCATGACAAGCAATTTTCAAAAATTAAATTACAGAATGCAGTTTTTCAAAAAAAACTGTCACAATTTTCCGGTTCTAAAGTTACGTGAACAATTTTTTTTTTTTTATCCTTTTGAATTGTCCATTGTCCATGGAAAGAAATTTTTGATCTCTCTTGGAATATGGATCGAAACTATAATATATGCAGCCAAAGATTAATATGGCAAAATACTTCCAACTGGACAATATTAATATATAATTCGACTCTATATCCATGTTCCAACTTCATCAAAAATAAAAAATTGTCCATAGGACCAAGACATCATTATTCCAAGAACAATTTCAAAAAGTCCATCAAAAGTGTAAAGGAATATCAATCCGTTTCAAATTACTCTTTCTCTGTGAAGTGGGATTTGATGTTGTTTAGAATTATGAAAGCAAAGCCAAATTACAAACTTGAAATTGCAATATCCAAACAATTAAATATAACAATAGTGCTCGTATTCTGATTGGAGAGAAATACATAGTCTCTAAATTCTTTGGGGACTATCTTATGTGGCAGCATCAAATTTGTCGAATAACACTAATTACACTCGTGTTTTAATTTCAAATTAAATAAAGAGTGTGTTGCGACTACATTGCATTGGTGCTTAGAATCATTTCTCTATCTTCATACAAATTTGTTTTCAGATATTACTGTCAAATAAAAAAAAAATCTGGGACAACAATTTTTGTGACAGTAACTTTTTCAAAAAGATTAGGAGACAAATAAACCCTAGGCTCTTATGCCATTATTAGAAATTAGTAACAGGAACAAGAATCGTGTACCTATTAACAACAGCGGAAAATTCACCGAACCTTTATTGAAGAATTGCTCCAAGCCAATTCTACTTCACTAGGAAATAGAACACTAATATCACAAACTAGAAGTCTTGTGGTGTTGTTGGAGAATAATTAGAGGAAAGAAGAATTCTTTTTCTGTTTTTCTTAAAGAAGAAAAACATCGTCTGTTTCTTTTTTAAAGAGTGGAAGGGGAGAAGAAGTTAATTAACTTCCCCACACACTTCACGTTAATAACCTGTAAGTTATTCTAAGAGTAGTGGTAACTCCCCACTTAAACTCTTCTCGTCTTTTCCTCTTAACTGGGTCGGGTCTGTCCACATAGGCGACCCAAGCCCAATATCCAACACACCGTGAAAGTAAGTTAATTTATGACTATACCAATACTGATACTTTCAACAACTAAATAAAAATTATAAGTATCAAAAACCAACAACAAGCTTAACACTACAATTACATGAGGTATCTATTTTGAAACGTGGATGTGCAGATCAATTAGAATTATTGACATGCATGTTACAAATCTAATAAAAACAACTATGCAGAAGAGTGCCATAACTAAAATTGAACCAAAATGGACAAACTTCCAATGGCCAGAAATCACTGCAAGAAATAAAAAAATCTTACCCGAAGTAATGAATGAAATGCAGACTCGAAAATTAAAAACGGGACAATCTGGGGAATGATACCCAGAAGCGGAGGACAAATGCAGGATAAAAGGAAATAAAATACAAAGGAGGGCAAAAAAAGAAAGATAGAATCTGCTGGAATATTGAAAAAAAAATGTTGGGCGCTTTGTAAATTTAAGCATGCATAATAATGTGCACGTGTCAACCAAATAGGAATTCATAAGGAGTTTATATTTACATAAATGCCCTTGGTCGTACCAAGGGACTTCCACTTATTAATAGTTTAAAAAAATTAAATATGAATTGTGAAATTGGTCTCACAGTAAATTTATATTGGTTCGGTGATCTTCAAATCGGCCTTCTTTGTTTTTTCTGTTTTTTTTTTTTTTTTTTAATTTTTTCATCTTCTTCACCGAAAAAACAAACGTTGACAGCCATGAAACCCACCCTAAAGAAAAAGTTTCTCTCTCTATGTGTTCAACGTACGTTAGCTTTCGTACGCTGGTGTGGCCGCCATGGCTAGAGGAAGTGGCAAAGCTCAAGATCAAACCCTAGGGCAAGGACGAAGACGGAGGCGTGGTCATCCACAGAAAATACCATTAGCTGAGTTCGTTAATTTAGATGGGATTGGTAGCCAAGCAGAATTGAAGGAACCAACTGAGAGGACGGGGGTGGTAACACCAATTCAACCACCAGTGGCAATCATAGAGGCTGGGTCTTCACACACCTCATCGGTAGGTAAGCGTCTTAATTCCAGTGCACCACCTTCAATTGAGCGTACTGATGGGTCGGTGGCCACTAGTCCCAAGAACAATGAAGGGCATCTGAGAAATGAAACAACAGAGGTTATGATAGAGGTAAGGGTGTCAAGTGGGCCGGGCCGGGCCATTTAAATGTGGGCCACAAGGGGCCGGGTCGGGCCGTATGTTAAGTGGGCCGGGCTGGGGGCCGGGCTTGGAGAGGGAAAGGGTGTCCGGCCCAGCCCACCTCGGATAGGGGCTACACGTCGGGCTAATCGGGCCCATTAGTGGGCCGGGCCGGGTTTTAGTTAGTGGGTCAGGCCAAGTTTTAGTTAGTGGGCCGGGCCGGGTTTTAGTTAGTGGGCCGAGCCGGATTTTAATTATTTTAAAAAAAAATTCTAATGCTAAAATTTATTAAGTTTGATACTTTAAAATCTAGTTGTTGTCAACTTTATTTTAACCATCAAGTTCCTTAAATTATACTTTGGCTCTATTTTCAAACTATAAATACCATTCATTCTTCTCCATATTATCTCACAATTCCCTACTCTTCTCTTTCTCTAAATTTCCTACTCATCTAAATGGGAACAATGCACATGAGTTTTGATACTAAACCAAAGTTCTTAATTTAATTATCTCATCCGATCCTAAGTCCTAATGTCATGTGCAGATTGTCACGTCTCCATCATCGGTGGAGACATTTCAATACGCTAAAAAATATTTAATTATTATTATATTAAATATTTGAAACTAATAAGATTATATTAATATATTATTATATATATAACTAATAGTTTATATTATTATATACTGTATAACCTATTGAAATATTTTTGAACTTGTGTAAGCCAACAACAAGATAGTAACTTAAAAGGGGTATTTGATTTATTTCACGCATCGAATTTTAGAGGCTTGTCATTTCACCGATTTTGTCACCTATTATAATGTCTTGTTGCTTTTGGGCACCGATCAATGTTTGTACCTCCTTGCAGAAATTTATCTTGGAGTTGCTACTTATGTAGGATTAGTTTTACACAATTACATTTATAGTTCTATTTTTGATCGCGTACGATTATTATTCTTGTAAATAAAATTAAAAATAAAATTATAACACAAATTTGAAAAGAAATTCAAAGGCTCAGTGAGCCTTTAGTTTTATTAATCGATAATTGCAAAGTCGAATTTAAACTTTAAAGCTTACAAACTTACAACTACTTTTCTTTGATTTCGTAAACTTAAACTAGAAAAAGAAAATTCAACTTGACAACTCTTCAAATTTAAATCTACATATTTTCCACCATTTTATTCAATTCTTCCATATTAACATTAGGAGGAATTGGCTCAAAATTTTCATAATCGACATCTCCATACATTGGAGATGTTTGTACCGATGGATCTCCAAGCGACATTATATCTTCAAGTTCTTTGGTCTTCTCTTGGATCTTGTTCTCTTCCTTGATTTCTTCGCTCCGATCTAATCCAATCTCTGAAACATAGTAGAACATTCATTGCGTTGCTGCCCAATGAGTGTCGGTTATCTCCGAGTTGCTGCCTTCCTTGGCTAAATGCACTTTCTGATGCAACAGTTGACATTGGAACATTTAGCACATCTCTAGCCATTGTTGAAAGAACGGGAAATTGTCTTCTGTTGTTCCTCCACCAATCCAAGCATTAACTCCATCTTCGAAAGGCTCCAATGGCTGTCTCAAAAAAAATTGAAGCTCATCAAAGTTTGTATTACCTTGTTGAGGTGCTATTTGAGACCAAATAGATAATCTAGGAACACCCATGATAGGCACACTTTGTGCCCGTCTTTTAGAAGATGAAGTTTCGTTAGAAAGACCGCATGGGATAGAAGTCGGTGTAGCATTATCAAGTAATGTAGAATAATGGTTATATAATTGTTGTGCGTAATCATTTGCATCACACATAGCCTTAAGAAGGATGGTTCCTCGCAGTTTTAATATCTAAAGAAGTATATATGATACGGGTCAATTCGACATATTAATATATTTAATACACGGATTTAATATAGCACCAACTAAGTAAATAGGAGGAATAGGAAAGAAATACTTTTTGAATTTAATTATCATTGCAAGAATAATGTACCTGTGTAACCTTCTTTAAACTTATATTCTTTAAGCAAATAAGAGATATCAGCTAAATAAGCTAAAATGTTACAAACAGTAGGATAATAAGCACCCGAAAATTCCAGAGTAGCAAAATAAAATTTTTCTAAAAAATCTACAACATCCTTAATTTTAATCCAATCAAAATCACTTAACATTAACTCGGGATATCCGTAGCAAATTGGTTAAAAGTTGCAGTTATAGGAACTTTATATTCAACACAAGTTTTTAAGAAATCATAAGTAGAATTCCACCTAGTGTCTATTTCTTCAGGCATAAATCTTGGTCTAAGATTATTTTGCCTGCATTTATTTTTAAATTCAGCAAGTCGCTTCCTATTATTATTTCCTTGAATAAAACCAACTGCGTGTCTAATTTTCTCAATCACGAGCTCAAAGAAAGAAAGACCATCTTGAACAATTAAATTGTAAATATGACAAGCACACCGGACATGAAATATTTCGTAAAGGTGGAGACAACTCGATTTTAAACTCGTCGATAGCAGTATGTGTTGTTAGAAGCATTATCAAAGGCCATACATAAAACTTTGCTTGTAAGACCATAATATTTTGCAATGACAAAGTGACAATATCGGATATGAATTGTGCAGATGTCTACGGTCTTCGTCATATTGAAAAGCTAAAATACGTTTTTGCATATTAAAATTATCATCTATCCAATGACAAGTAACTGTTAAATAATCATTTCTATTAACAAAGACGACCAAGATCCGAGGTGAGAGAAACTCTACAAGGGAGATATGTCAATAAATAACGTAGATAAAACAGATATTGTCCATGAAGTCTAAAAATATCGATCTACAAGTAGTTCTAGGAATACCGCTAAACATAGGATTATAAATTTTTTGTATATAATGAATAAAAGCATCGAAGAAGCAAAGGTGAAAGGCAAACAACCCACAGCCTATCATTTTCGCTAATTCTTCACGGTCCTTCATTTTATTATATGATCCACTTAATTTACCTGCCTTTAGGTTCAGTCTTGTTTGGGTTAATCCCCCGGTGGCACCCTGAGCTTCTGCTATCTCTTCTTTCCAATTTGGGTGATTGTTATCCAAATGTCTAGTCAATTGACCCGTCCCCCCTTTACTACCCCCGGTGCTATGCTTATAAGGTGTCTCACAAATTTTACATGCAACATAACCCGGATTATTTTCTAATCGGGCAAAATAATTCCACACTAAGCTAGTTTTTTTCCGGGCGCTAGTTTTTTTTGGGGCTCCTTCAAAATGAGGACGACCACGAGCATGAGTTCGAGATTGAGCAATATCATTAGCAGGACTAGTGGGTGTATTATTGTCATTATCATCATCGTCTACTTGTATCTCAACTTCATTCTCATCTTCTATACCGTACGTTTCTTGTAATTCTATATAATTCATATCATGTGCACCCACACCTATGTCGCCTATTTCACTAGGTGGTGCTTGCGGAACACGAGTATAATTTCTAGCGCTAGTACTACCCCTACCACTACCACTACCGGATTTTTTCTTACCGCTACTACTACCACCGGACATAAAGCTTTACCGAGACTTTTTAGTTGATCCATTATGCAAATTAAAATAACGAAAATTAAAATTAAAATGCAAGAATTAAAGTACTAAATAAAAGTAAGAGATGGAACGAAGGTACCAAATTCTCGGAGATAACGAAATAACAACGTGATCGTAAATTGATAAATTGAATACTTGAAGCCTTCCGCTTGATCTTGTAAATTGCAAGTTTGCAAAAACAATTAAAGTAGAATACTAAAATTATAGAAATTGCTGAAAATTAAGAGGGAAAGTGAGATAAAATGAGAGGATTGTAGTAAAAAATGATGAAATGTATAAGGTATTTATAGGTGAAAAATGGGTTAAATTGTAATTTTTTAAACTTAAAGGTGAGGGACCTTTTTTGGTCCAACGGTTGAATTGCTAAAAAGCAACCGTTGGCAACGGTTGTTTGTGCCCACTTTATGTCTTTATTAATTTTGTGGGGCCCACCCGCCCCTTAATTGAAAAAAAAAAAAAAAAACACAAAGGAAGAGCTAACTATTGTTGACCTTTCAACCGTTGGAAAAGGACAAAATCACAAAGGGTCCCCCCGCCCACTTTAATTCTTTGGGGCTCGATCATTAATTTTTTTTATTTTTTATTTTTTGAAGAGAGCTAATTAGTTTTAATTTAGTAGCAATTAAATATTAACGGATCCGACTCCTCTTCATTTTTATTGTCTCCATTTTTCCAAGTTCTTACTTGAATAAGAGACATATTACATGAGTTAAAATTAATGGTTAAGTTTTAATTAACTAAAGTAAGATTCTAACTATGGTTTGAATAATTAATAAATATTTCATATATTTGCTTCCAAAATTTTAAGAATCCCACAATTATAACTACGGCTATTTTATTGGGATACAATATTTTTAAAATACTTATTATTAGTAATAAATGTAATACTTATCTTTTTTTTTTTTTTTTTTTTTGATTTCCAGTGGCCGGGCCGGCCGGGCTGGGCCGGGGTGGGCCACCACCCGGCCGATGGTGGTGGGTTTGGCCGGTGGGTCGTCCACCTTGTCCGGCCCAAATTTCCCTAATAAAACCCCACCTAGCCCCAAATGTACCCCTTACACATATTAGTGGGCTTGGGCCGGGCCGGTGGTGGGCCGGGTTTACCGGGCCGGGTTCGGGCTGGCCCGGCCCACTTGACACCCTTAGATAGAGGACAAAACTGAGGAACAAATTGAGAATGGCAAATCATGGACAAATTTGTTTAAAAACAATCGCATTGCGACTAATGGACTGACCCTAACCTACATACCACCACAGATGGTGGATGGATGTGATAGTGCAATTGGAGCAACAAGATGTCGAGAAAGGGGAAAACATGTGGAAGAGTGCATTGATTGTGTATTTGTGGGAGCTAAGCCGGGTTACAATGCCATGACTCGATACATAGCTCAAACTTGGACGAATGGTGGGGATCCTAAAAATTTTCTACATGATGATTGATGTGCCATGAAATTATGGCACATTTGATGCTCTTTGGCTGTAAGTTTTACTTATTTTTGAGCAAGTCTTGGTCTTTTTGATGTGTTTGTGATGTGTTGCAGATGTTTAACGTCTTTCGGGAGCAAGTCGTGGAAATGGAGTAAAAAAATGTTCAAAGAAAGAAAAATAACTAAAGCCTGACTTATACAGAGAAACATACGGACCGTAGAGTATTTACGGTCCATAAAAGCCATCGTAGATGCATAACAGTAAGGCCTTAGACCTGAAGAGGAAGTCAAGGCAGAAGTACGGACCATATATTATTTACGGACCGTAAATCTCACCGTAGATTGGTTCCAGTGAAGTCTTAAAGGGAAGAGGATTTTACGGACAAGCTATATGGACCGTATAATATTTACGGTCCGTAAAAGTGGATCCTATATCTGGCGACTGAAGAAGATTTTACGGAGAACTGTTCACTGATTCTACGGACCGTATAAAATGTACGGTCCGTACATTGCTCCATCGGGGGCATTTTTGTCAATCGTATTTTGCACGACTTAGACTCTTATAAATACCTGATTTAGGTTTCTTGTAAAGTACAATTCACCAGATTTCAGTTTTTATTTTCCTTAGCGCTAAATACTCATAGTTTTGAAAGTCTTATGGGATTACAAATAATTGCAATTAATTTCTCTTCAATTCCAAGCAATCAATTGTAAGCATCATGATCTCCATTATTTCTTATCGTTCTTCTTCTTCTATGAGTAGCTAAATTCCCTTACTAGGATTGTGAACCCAATTGATGGGTGTTTTGTGATTGATATACAAATAATGGATTATTAGGGTTTATTTATTATTCATTCTTCATTCATAATTGATGGTTGCAAACATTGATTAAAGCCATAAATCTTGATTTATTTGGGAAAATAATTAGGGTTGGTAAGAATAAATAACAAGGACTCAAACAAGGACTCAAAGCTTTAAACTTTGTTTAATAAATTCACTTAGGAATAAGAAGAATTTACTTGGCATAATTAACCGTTCTTCATAGTTACTTTCTTATATTTGGGAAAATCATAGAAAGAGATAATCTTTATTTATTGAAAAATATTAGAGATTCATATAGAGGTTAAGTGCATTCATATAATGATCCATTAGAAGTATATCGAGATCAATACCCACGATCATATACCTCATCCAAAGGGGACACAACCTTGGTCTCTTTTACCATAAATTACATCCCAAAGCAATTAGTCATAAAAACTCAACTTTTATAGAAATCATCGGATTAAGACATTAGACCTAAATTAAGCATCCTACGACTTTAGTAACCTTTTCACACCATATTCCCTGTGGGATTCGACTCCAACCTCGTTGGGTTACTATATTTGACAACGTCCGCGTTATACTATTAATAGGCTACTATGTAGTTAGATTCTGCTCAATTGAGGATATGCAAAATGTCCTTTATGTCGGACCATACACATTCAATAATAGGCCGCTTATACTCAAACAATGGACAACCGATTTTGATTTCAGTGTAGAATTCCTGTCTGTAATTTCCCTATGGGTTATATTCCCCCCTCTGCTTATGAGTTGCTGGGAAGGTCCTTCACTGAGTCAAATAGCAAGTGCAATGGGTAAACTGGTATATGCTGATGAATGTACTGCCAAACAAGCACGGATTTCGTATGCAAGGATGTTGATAGATGTTAATATTACTAGAACCTTGCCCACTAAAGTCACTGTTAAGGATCCAAAGGGAAATCAATTTACACAAGCTGTGCAGTATGAATGGTAGCCATTATTTTGTGATAAGTGTCAAATCATTGGGCATAAATGCCAACCAACAGTACCGTAAGCTAAACCCCAAGAACAACCAAGGAGGAGAAGAGAGAATAAGAAAGTCACGACACAATGGCAATATAAAGGGCCATTGCCAATTAAAACAACACTTGTAGAGCCACAAGCTTCCACATCCAATAGCAATGTTGATCTTGCCAAAGCCCAAGATGGAACACCTGATATGCCAATTGAATAACTAATTCCACAGCAGCAACAACAAATTCAGAAAACTACTCAGCCAATATGTCCTGCTACCAACACCAAAGGTACTACAACCCAAAGTATGGATACGACCCAAAAAGATAAAATAGCTCACAGCCCTGCTCTAGACTATGTCAATTTCCCAGAGCTATCTGCTGTCAGAACTAAGAATACATTTGAGATATTTCAGAAGAGATACAATAAGCAACAATCAAAACCCCCTGAGAGCATAGGGATGCTAATCAAATATCAATGAATTGGTTAGTGTGGAACATTAGGGGTGTGAATAAAAGGTTCAAGCAGAAGGAACTGAGAACTTATCTACTTAGTCATAAAATAAAGTTAGCAGGGATAGTTGAAACCAAGGTAAAAGCTCATAATGCTCTTAGAATTAGCAGTAATATTGTTCCTGGTTGGGGACTCCTCTTAAACTATCAAAGATACAGTTAATGGCAGGATTTGGATCATATGGGACCCCCTTTATTATTCTATCACTATGGTTGAAGCTTTAGACCAAATCATTCATTGTCAGGTTACTGGTCATACTGAACCATTGTATTGTTGCTTAACTGTGGTATATGGACACAATGGAGCTGATCAAAGAGGTAGACTATGGCTAATACTAGTTGAGATGGCTGCAGGGGTGAACAAACCTTGGCTCTTGAGAGGGGATTTCAACAATGTGTTATATGCACAAGACAGACTTATGGGCAACCCAGTTACAGCAACAGAAATTAAAGAATACACTAAATGTATGCAACAACTACTAGTTAATAAAGTGCCTTAGAGAGGTGAGTATTATAAATAGTGTAATAATCAAGGTGGAACATATGGAATTCACAGTAGGTTGGATAGACTATTTGGAAATCAAGACTGGCTAATGAAATGAGGACATGTTAATACCATAGATGGACTTCCCCATATATATGATCATTGTCCTATGCAACAGAACCTTACAATGACACAGTGAAAGCCTCAAACTGCATTTAAATTTTTCAACATTTGGTTGACCATGCTGATTTTATGGGAATAATCCAACAGTCTTGGAACTCAACAAGAGCAAATGGGAAAATGCTGAGAGTGTAGCATAAGCTCAAGCAACTAAGACTTGCCCTCGGGAAGCTAAACATTGAAGATTATAAATTCATCCACCAGCAAATTGACAAGGCCAGAACTGACCTCACTGATATTCAAGGAAAATTGACTCAACAGTGCACTGAAGAACTTATTGACTTAGAGAAGATCACTATGCAGAATCTGGAGGAATGGGTAATGATGGAGGAGAATGCTCTAAGGCATAAATCTTGATCTAAATGGATACAAATAGTAGATTCCAACTCTGAATATTTCTCAGCTGTTATTAAAGACAGAACCCAGAGAAAGCAGATAAGTGAGCTCACATCCTTAATAGGTGATAGGCTGACAGACCAAACAACTATTAAATAGGAGATTATTAAATTTTACAAATCTTTGATGGGGGCCTCTAACAAAGAACCTACCAGCTGTCAATAAACTTATCGTGGAAAATGGGCCACAATTGATCAGCAACAAAGAATATTTTTGTGTGCACCAGTCACTGAACAAGAAATTTATATTACTCTCAATAGGTGATGACAAGGCAAAACGGATTGATGGTTTTAATGCTTTTTTCTTCAAGAAAACCTGGCATATAGTTAAGTATGATGTCATAGAGGCTGTTCAAGAGTTTTTCACAACTGGAAAAATGTGCAGAGCAAACAACTTTATATCCATCACACTTGTTCCAAAGGTGGCCAGTCATACAAATGTGAAAGAGTTTAGACCAATTGCCTGTTGCACAGTCTTGTACAAACTTATAGCCAAAGTATTAGCAGCTAGAATGCAGCAGGTTATTGCCAGTATCATATGTCAAGCACAGGCTGGATTCATACCAGGAAGAAGAATAACTGATAATATAATTCTAGCATATGAGTTGGTCAAATCTTATGCTAGAAAACACATTTCTGCTAGGTGCGTGATCAAAATAGACCTATAAAAAGCTTATCACTCTGTGGAGTGGGTATTTATTCATTAAATGGTGGTGGAATTGGGATTTCCAGAAACTTACACTTCTTGGGTGATGGAATGTATAAGAACAGTCAACTACTCTATTCTGGTTAATGGAGAACCAACCCAACCACTTGATGCTGGTAAAGGCCTTGGACAAGGTGACCCATTTTCACCTTTTCTATTTGCAATAGCCATGGAGTATCTCAGCAGGAAATTGTGTGATCTTAAAGCAGTTAAGGAGTATAAATACCACCCAAGATGTGCAAGAATAGGCATTACCCACCTAAGCTTTACAGATGATCTCTTTCTCTTTGCAAGAGGTGATCTATCTTCTGCAAAAGCTATGATTCAATGCTTCACAAAATTTTCTAATGTTTCTGGATTGCAGGATAATCTGACCAAAAGTTCTATTTACTTTGGTGGGGTTCCACAGTGTATACAAGAGCAGATTCTGGCCCAATTAAATTTCTCAAGGGGTGAACTTCCATTCAAATATTTAGGCATCCTACTGTCTACTAAAAAGCTTACCATTATGCAGTGGCACCCATTGATAGAAAGGATTACTGCCAGAATAACATCATGAAATGCTAGAAATCTCTCCCATGCTGAGAGGGTTTAGTTAGTTCAAAGTGTATTGTTTGGCATGCAAGCATATTGGGCACAATTGTTCATCATCCCCACAAAGGTAGCTAAGATAATTAAAGGGTTCTAGGGAGCTATGTTTGGTCTGGGGATAACACCATTACTAAAAAGGCCCTATTTGCATGGGACAAGGTTTGTATGCCACTGGCTGGGGGTGGATAACATGGATCTATTCGTACTACATCAAAGGGAAAGATTTCAACACATATCCAATACCTCAACAAGCTAGTTGGATGATTAAGAAGAT
This sequence comes from Lycium ferocissimum, assembly GCF_029784015.1. Taxonomy (NCBI): domain Eukaryota; kingdom Viridiplantae; phylum Streptophyta; class Magnoliopsida; order Solanales; family Solanaceae; genus Lycium; species Lycium ferocissimum. Next base: position 16,211,766 of record NC_081349.1, read on the forward strand.
AATGAGCTCTAGAGTCTTATCTACACAGATACACTATGACCATACCAGCTCTAAAAGCTTAATTAGACAAGGGTACTTGCAGCTGCTTGGTGACTATCCTAGAATGGAGTGGAAAGGGCTAATGTTCAAGAATGATACAAGGCTAAAGGCTAAATTCGTGATGTGGCTGCATCTGCATGGTGATATGAGGACAAATGATAGGTTGATTTGATGGGGAATGGAAGTTAATCCTGAATGTGCACTTTGCCAACTACATAATGAATCTAGGGAGCATCTGTTTGTGTTGTGAGACTATACCAGGGCACTATGGAACAGAGTTATGCAATGGTTAGCCAGGTCTTACACAGCTCCTTATAGCTGGGAGCAATATGTTCAATGGGCTGTCCAAAATAGCAAAGAGAAATCTCAAGATGTTACAATTTTCAGGCTGGTATTCGCGGTAGTAGTTAATGCTCTATGGCTTGAAAGAAATGCGAAAGTATTCGAGAAGAGAGGGAGGCATTGGGGGGCTTTAGGAAGAGAAGTTGCCTTTGTTTCATGTGTCAGAGCCTCAGCTGGGATCCGAACCAAACTGCGTCAACTGCAATTCTAAAATAGGCTAGGAGTTATTTTACCTTGTTTCTGGACTTTGTGTCTTTAGATAACCAACTATGTTATAGTGTGGTTATGGATATGTAATACTTCACTTTGGTTATTAATATAATGAAATTAGTTACCAAAAAGAAAAAAGAAGAAAGAAACCCACCATCAACCCTAAAAAAAGAAGGGAAAAATAAAAGAGAAAAAGAGGAAAACTAAAAAAAATGGAATAATACATTTAACTTAAAACAAATGTCAAAAGAATTCACTGTTTTTTGTTCCTCACTCTCTTAAAGAGATGATATACACTCACTACGCCAGGTGGTTTAAAAAGGCATATTAATTTAAGTTCGAAGTTGTCTCGCAAAATTTAAGTGTCTTTTTTAAATTTAGGTACTAGTTCAGGAGATACTTTATGTACTTTCTCTATAAAATAATACACCAATTGGCGTATTAAGTTATACACGGATTAGCTTGTACATTATTCAAATTACAACCAAACATTGGATAAAATTATATCCAAATTATAAGCCATAATTATTCTTCTCATACGTCGTGCCAAACGTCCATTAGTGTTTAGCCATAATTTGAAAAAAGGGAAGATGTGCTTCTTCTTTGCTTCCTCGAATTCATGATGATGTGTGCTGAATTTCAATTTTTCAGCTAAAAAAATTTAGGACACTGTCCAAAGTTTAGTTTTTAGTTCAAAATTTCAGGACGCTATGAATGTCTTGAGGTTTTAGTTTCTTAGTTCAAAACTTCAAACATTGTGTCCAGAAGTTCAATTTTCCCGTTCAATGTCATGATATTGTGTTCTTAAGTTCACTTATTTTTTTCCGGTTCAGAAATTTCAGAAGTATGCGTCCTTAAATTTAGTCTTTTCTATTCAATACTTTAGGATGTTGTGTCCTTGAATTCAGTTGTTCAATTGAACATTACCCATTTTCAGATTTAGTGAACCTTAGTGATACTATATCGTAAAGTTCAGTTTTTCCGTTCAAGACTTCGAGACACCATATCCTAAAGTTCAAGTTGTGTAGTATAAATTTCAAATTTGTATATCAAAGTTCAAGTTTGTATATCTATGTTACGCAGTAATTAAGTCAACAATGTCGAAGCGTTTGTTGTGACCGGAAGAGGAGTTCTAATGAGATTTTGGGTCTATGCAATAAGAGACAATGAAAACTTTCATTGATGAGGGTATGCATGATAGAGTTGTGCCAATTTGTGAATTACTAGCAAAAAAATTATTTATTTTGTAGTGAGTGTTCTATATAGTGGAAAGAGAACTTGAAAAATATAAAAGTAGAATTATTGTTTTTAAGTGGCTGGCTAAGCTCTAAATGATTTTCAAACCTTGGTTGAAATCTAAATTGCAACCCGACAAATAGCTCCCGTGCACTTCGCCCTTGTACAAGTCGGAGTATTTGAGACCAGTATATTTTCTCATCGTTTAAGAGATCTTATAAGAATAATGTTAGCACTACACAATCGTAAAAATGAAAAAATATGTTTGTTTAATTGTTCGTAAGATTCGTGGACGGTTAAAGTATTGGATACTATTGATTAAAGTTTTTTTTTTTTTTTTTTTTTAAAAGGCGATAATAAGTTATTTGACGACCTCTAGAGTTCAAGCAAGTAATCTATTGACAACACACAGTACGAAATTGTGATTTTACATTTACTTAGAGACAGATTGAGACAAGCTATTTTACATTTACTTAGAGACAGATTGAGACAAGCTAGTCTCCATTTAGAAATTAAAAGTTATTGCGACTATAAAAATGAGGATATGTTTTTCTAATCGAAAAAGTATTCATATCAGGGCGGAGCTAGCTCATCGGGTGCGAAATCGGTCGAACCCAATAGTTTTGATCCAAATCTTATATTTGTATTAAGAAAATTCATTGAACATATACAAATTATTATTTAGAACCCTACAACTTATAAAAAAATAAAATTCCGAACCCATAAACATCAAATCTTGATTCCGTCTCTCCTCATATCGACTCTACACTACCGTTGTTTGTCTCTTAAAAAAATTCTTTTTAAATGGACACTTACTGATGTAGGATAGGGCGATCTTTTCTTATTAAAAAAATCAGTATCTAGCCAAAAGAAATCGCTTCTATAAATGTAATTAGTGGATTGTTGTAATATAAACCTTTGAGCTAATCAAACAAATAAACAAAGTTCGTTCTAAAGAGATAAGCGATTGTTGCAAATATAACTCGATTTTAAGGCCGGAATTGAACCTATAGAGAACTATTTTCAATCACAACTTTCACTTTTTTCGAGTTATAATACTTTTAATTTCTATCAGAAACTAACAAATAATAAATAAAATTAATAAAATTATCAAGTCAAATAATGCAAAGTTTTTTCGAGAATAAAATGCCAAGGATAGTGACTTTTCCCGTTATCGGAATAAACCATGCACATGTTAACTTTAATTTTGCTGAACTATTCTCGACCGATCATGAGTCTTTTCTTACCACAAATATCTATAAATCAGGTGTAGTAATTTTATAGAGCAATTTAAACTACTCAAAAAATCACGCCAAAGCTTCGTTATGTCTGATCCCTTAAATCTAAACAATTAATTTCTTAACAACTTAGTAGTGATGTTGTTCAACTAAAACTTAATATTGTAATCTTTCTCAAATAATGCAAGATATAGCGGCACCGTTAACAGAGAGTCCGTCAATTAACCACAACCAAAAGTAGTTGAACAAGTAGATAAACAAAATTGATGCAACTACACTTAAGCAGTATTAAGAATTCATTCAACAATTAGTTCCATCAATATCCTAGCAAAGAAAATTAGCTACTCCAACGGTTTCTTTTACTTCTATAAGTATATTAATGATAAATTCTCTCTTTACTTGTTATCATTTTAGCAAACCGAGAGACAATTAATTTTTTTTTTTTCAATTTTACCCTGTCACTAAGCAATCATTTCCCAAATTAATTGAAGTACTAGTAGTTAAATTTAGATTTTACGAAGTACTCCCTTCGTCCCAATTTATCTAGTACCTTTTGTAGCAAGTCAAATGAATGTTTCTTGACCGCAATCTTTTTATATGCATTTTAAATACTTAAATTATAAATTATTATAACTTATAGTTCTTTTTACGTAATCTTCAAATATGTAAATTTATTTCAAGAAACTGAGAGATTTTATGTTTGAATTCACAATCAAAATTTAAAAAATAACTCAGGAAATCCGAACGGTGCCATATAAATTGAGATAGAAGAAGTATCATTAATAACTAATAAGGATAAGCTAGTAAGAGCCTGTTTGGTTTGACTTATTTTAAGTCATTTTGTAGTATTTGGATAAAGCAAAAAAGTGTTTTTAAGCACTTGTTTTTAAGCCAAAACTAAGTCAAAAACCAAAAGCTAGAATTACTAACTTATGACTTATGCTTAAAAGGCACTTGAAATAAGCCAATCCAAACAGGCTCCATGTCACGACCCGACCTACGGGCCGCGACGGGTATCCGGGGCTTACCACCGAACACCACTCGCCCTAGTACCCACATGTTCTTGTTCATAACATTTGCTTGAAACTTGAAAATATAACATCATTGGAAACATCTTTTCTTTTATAATCATGAGCTCATCGGCGATCAAAATAATACAAATATACACTTACATATATATATACATGAAAACCGTAAGACCATAAGACCCACACATGAGTATCTACGAGCCTCTACTAGAGTACTAGACCTATGGACGGGACAGGACCCCGTCATGCCCAAAATACGAATATACAAATATGTACCAAAAGAATAATCAATAGCACCTCCGGATGATGGAGTGCTCACAAATCAGCTACTGGCTCCTAGGGATCAGCACCGTCTCCCTGTCTACCTGTGGGCATGAACACAGCGTCCGAAGAAAGGACGTCAGTACGAACGTTGTACCGAGTATGTAAGGCAGGAGGGAAATAACATAATCGGGAGATCATAAATCATGAGATGAGGATATAATCTGTGCACTCTTTACATGGTAACTAGTTTCATGTACATGCATCATATATAAATACATCACATACATTATCATAACATCCAAGCATCGTCACCTCAATCGTGCATCGTCACATCGTTCATACATCATCATACCGTCGACCCGCGTCCGGTGACCATTACATACGACCCACTAGTGGTGACATGTCCGCCCTTTCTCGGTGCGGTGGAAGCATAGCGACCCGCCGTAAGCGGTGACATGTCCGGCCAATTAGGCACGGTGGAATCATATTATCACACATACCATGCAATCCGTGTGCTTATCATCATTTTAGCATGGTTTAGCATCCCTAGTTACATATACATATACATACCTTAAGCTTGAAAGCGACTATGTTTATGTCGGGGTGACATAAGGTCGTAAACCCCCGGTCATGTTATGGAATAAGCATAAGCATCATATCTCACCTTGGAGGAATTTACAATTTAAGGTGAGTACTTATAAGAAGGAATGCCAATAGGTCGCGATCATCATCATCGATTTCGTAAGAACATCATATCTTGGTCTCTAGAGTCGTTATCGCTTTCATGACATATTTCTTGTCCCGTCTCGTCATTCATGAACTTAGACTTTCATCTCTAGGGCGTAGGAGATTCATGAAGGAAGAGGAAAAATCATGCATAAGATTCATGCCTTAGAAGGAGAGGTAATGCCTCACATACCTTAGTCGTTTAGCAAGGTTATCGCTCACTTGCTCTTCTTCAACACCGCGTCGTTACCTTCATAAGAGAATCCGTATCGATCATTAGTAAACTAGCGACAAGAACGCATTCCTAATTCTAGAAAAAGTTGGGCAGCACTTCCTTCGTCCATACTACTTTTCCCGTGTTCTATATCAACTCCCAACATTCATAACATTAACCACAATATTGAAATCAAAAGTCGTCATTTAGGTACATTTATCAAAATCCACCATTTTTCTCCAATTTTCCTTTATTTCTACTTCTAGCTCATCCTTGCGTTTAATGCTCGTTTCATGATATAAACATCATTTATAACGTATTTGTATTCACAACACTCCAACATTCATGATTCAAGTCAACCATCACTCATTTGTGTCACTATTCACTTAACAATGACCCATTTCTATGTTCTTCTATATTTCAAGGGTCTAAGCCTTCCAATACTTCAAACAACGTAGAATGATCATAAAACTTACCTTGGATGGTGGTTGAGCAACCCTTAAGTTGAAATACTTCGCTTAGCCAAAACCCTAGTTCCACCTTCTTTGGAATTTCTTGACTTTGATAGCTTTAATGGAGGTTCTTAAGCTTGATTCTCCTCAATCTTGTTATTGATCCTTGGTCTCCTTAGTTTTCTTGTGGAGGAATTATTAAGAGAGTTCTAGAGTGTTCTTGTGTTGTGTGAATGGAAAATGAATTAAAATGAGGCCTAAGTCCCTTTTTAATAACTCTAACATTGTCGTTTAATGAATTCTGTCGGGTGAACGGTGGTCGTAAACCACGGTTACGGACCGTATTATGGTTTACGGCCCGTCCTCCGGTCGTGTTTAAGCATTAAAACAAAACGAAGCTTGGGCGAGGGACATGGCACTTTACGACTGCTTTACGGTCCGTGAACCGGTTTACGGGCCGTCCTCCAGGTCATTTTTAAGCATTTCACACTTTAACGTAAAGTTGAGATTTTCAACAGCCGAGGACGATTGCACTATACGGTCCGTAAATCACTTTACGGGTCGTATAGTGCCGTATACGACCACTGGGCAGAAAACTCTCTGCAACTTTATAATTTCCAAAGTTCACATTTAGCCATCCTCGACCTATCAAAACACCATACACTCAACCCTTCATGGTTCTACTCATCAGTCAAGTACGGGAAATTTTCGAGGCGTAACATTCTTCCCCCCTTTTGGAACATTCGTCCCCGAATGTTCGACACTCGGGTATTCTAGAACAATTTCGATAGAGTTTCCCTTGTAATTTGGACTCTACAAACCTGGCACAACAACCCACAATATCATTGCCTCATAGGCTACATAACCATGTTAACACATCCGTGGCCACACACGACCCAAAGTATAAAATTAAAGCATACATACCTTATATCGTCGACGTTCCACCTTGAACCTCTCTTGGGGGTTGGAATAAACGGGGGTACATAGATTTCATCTTCTCCTCTGCTTCCCAAGTCATTTCTTCCCGGTTATTGTTCCGCCATAGAACTTTGACTGAAGCAACCTTTTTATATATTCCGAAGCCTTCGTATTTGTCTATCCAAAATAGCAATAGGCACTTCTTCATATGTCAACTTCTCTGTTACTTGCACATCATCAATTGGAACTACACTTGCGGGATCTCCAATACACTTACGAAGCATCGAAACATGGAATACTGGATGCACGGATTCAAACTCGAAGGCAAGTCCGGTTCGTAGGCTACACGACCTACCTTACGGATAATTTTATAAGGTCCGATGTATCTTGGACTCAATTTCCCCTTCTTGCCAAATCTCATTACTCCTTTCATTGGCGATACTTTCGAAATACCCAATCATTAGCTTGAAATTCCAAGTTCGTCGGCGATTGTCCGCGTAAGACTTTTGACGACTTTGAAATTGTTAACAATCGATCTCGTATCATCTTGACCTTCTCGACTTTCGTTGGACCAATTCGGGACCTATCAATTGTGCTTCTCCCTTTCGAACCACCCCACCGAGATCTACATTTTCTTCCGTACAAGGCTTCATATGGGGCCATTTGGATACTGGAATGGTAGCTGTTGTTATAGGCAAATTCAATAAGGGGTAAGTGCTCATCCCAACTACCACTAAAGTCCAAAGACACACGCTCGTAGCATGTCTTCCAAGGTCTGAATGGTGCGCTCTGCTTGTCCGTCAGTCTGCGGATGGAACGCTGTGCTAAGCTTAACTTGAGTACCTAGACCTTCTTGGAAGGATTTCCAAAACTTGGCTGTAAACTGTGCCCCTCTGTCTGTGATAATGGCCAAAGGAATACCATGAAGTCGTACAATCTCCTTGAGATACAGCTTAGCATAATCTTCCGCTGAATACGTGGTCTTAACGGGGAGAAAATGGGCTGCTTTCGTGAGTCTGTCCACGATCACCCATATAGAATCATACTTACCTCGCGATCGGGGTAATCCTACCACAAAATCCATATTAATTTCTTCCCATTTCCACGTAGGAATTTCCATCGCTTGTAATAAACCTCCTGGTTTTTGATGCTCGGCCTTTACTTGCTGGCAATTCGGGCATTGGGCTACAAATTCGCTATGTCCCGCTTCATGCCATCCCACCAAAAGATATCAACTTAAGATCATGGTACATCTTGGTTGCACCTGGATGAATGGAATACCGGGAATGATGTGCTTCCTCTAAAATCCGCTGGCGCAAGCTTACCACATTCGGTACACATAACCTGTCTCGATATCTAAGAACCCCTTCTAAGGAAACTTCGAATGGAGACTTTCCCTTTCCATGAGCTAGGTCTCGGTAATGATTTAGCTGAGGGTCTTCATACTGTCGCTCCTTTACTTCTACATTTAAAGAGGAAACTATAGGGTCATTGATGCGGATACTTGCATCACCCGAATCAATTGCACGCACGCCAAGTCTTGCTAGTTGGTGGAGCTCACGAACCATTTCTCGCTTTTCTGGAAGAACTCCATATAAATTTCCCATTGATCGGCGGCTAAGGGCATCCGCTACCACATTTGCCTTCCCGGGATGATATAAAATATTTACATCGTAATCCTTCGCAGTTCTAACCACCGCCTCGTCGTCGCATTCAACTCCTTCTGTTTGAAAATATATTGAAGACTTTTGTGATCCGTATAGATGTCAACACGCACCCCATACAAGTAATGTCTCCATATCTTCAAGGCATGAATAACCGCGGCCAATTCAAGATCATGAGTCGGATAATTCTTCTCATGTTTCCGCAACTGTCTCGATGCGTATGCAATGACCTTCCCGTGTTGCATTAACACACATCCTAGTCCGACGCCGGAAGCATCACAATATACCACGTAGCCATCTGATCCTTCTGGAAGTGTGAGCACTGGGGTCAAGTCGCCCATCTTTCAACTCTTGAAAACTACGCTCACAAGCATCACTCCATTGGAATTTAGCCGACTTCGAGTTAGCCTTGTTAATGGCGCCGAAATAGACGAAAAACCCTCTACAAATCTTCTATAATATCCCGCTAACCCAAGAAAACTACGAACTTCGTGGGCGTCGTAGGTCTTGGCCAAGTCTTCACCGCTTCAATCTTCTCGAGTGTCGACCGGATACCGTCATCCGAGATAACGTGGCCCAAAAATGCCACAGAATTTAGCCAAAACTCACATTTTGAGAACTTTGCATATAACTCCCGGGCTCGGAGAACGCCAAGAACAATTCTTAAATGATCCGCATGTTCTGATTCTGTACGAGAATATACCAGGATATCATCGATAAATACTATCACAAAGAGATCCAAGAACGGCCGGAACACATTATTCATTAAGCTCATAAACACTGTCGGGGCATTAGTTAATCCGAACGACATCACTCGGAACTCATAATGGCCATATCTTGTTCTAAAGGCTGTCTTGGGAATATCTTCTTCTCTGACTCTTACTTGATGATAACCCGACCTCAGATCTATTTTTGAAAACCACTTGGCACCCTGAAGCTGATCAAATAAATCATCTATTCTTGGAAGCGGATACTTGTTCTTTATCGTCACCTTGTTCAGCTGCCTATAATCAATACACATTCGTAGGGAGCCATCTTTCTTTTTCACAAATAACACTGGCGCTCCCCACGGGGATGAACTAGGTCTGATGAATCCCTTCTCGAGCAAATCTTTCAATTGTGCCTTTAACTCTTTCAGTTCTGCCGGAGCCATTCGATAAGGAGGGATAGAAATAGGGTCGGTATCTGGCAACACATCAATGGCGAAGTCAATCTCCCTTTCTGGAGGAAGACCTGGAAGTTCATCTGGAAATACGTCCGGAAATTCATTCACCACCGGAACAGATTGAAAAGTTGGCGGTGTTGCTTTGGTATCATGAACTCGAACTAAATGATAAATATAGCCCTTGGCGATCATCTTTCTGGCCTTAAGGTAGGAAATAAACCTACCCCTCGGAGTTGCCGTGTTACCTTTCCATTCGAGCACGGGCTCTCCCGGAAATTGAAATCGAACTATTTTCAGTCGGCAATCAACATTGGCATAACATGAGGCCAACCAATCCATGCCCATAATTACATCGAAATCCAGCATTTCTAACTCAACTAAATCAACTTTGGTCTGACGATCACATATCATAACTATACAATCTTTGTACACTAGTTTCGCTATCACGGGATCACCAACCGGAGTAGATACCTCGAAAGGTTTAATCGGCTCGGGCTTCACCCCAATACGATTAGCAACATATGGAGTAATATAGGATAGTGTAGACCCGGGATCTATCAATGCATACGCATCATGAGAGAATACAGACAATATACCTGTAACCACGTCTGGGGATGACTCGAGATCTCGTCGTCCGCTAAAGCATATAATCGGGCCGTGTGGTACCGACGTAGATGCTCCCCGCCTACCTACCTCGGCCCGATGAAACCCGGGGAGTCCGTCCCGTCGGGCGTGCCGAGGAAGAACCCTGCCGCCGACCCCGTGGGCCGGACCCCACCTCTCGCCATATCTCGAGGGACAAGCCCGCATCAAGTGTCCTACCCGCCCACAAACATAACACGCATCCGTGCCCCGGCGACATGGCCCCGAGTGCAATTTCTGCACCGGCCGCATCGGGAACCGGTGGTCTCCCCGACCGTAATCTCCCCAACCGAGAACACGGGGCCCTCGAACTCTGACCCTGTCCCGAACGATAAGAACGATCGGATCTCCTGCCTGCAACCCGGGGAGGTGCACTCGTCACTGACTGGCTTGAGTGCCCAGAATAGGTTTGCCTCGATCCACCCCTATAATCACCTCCTGCGTCCATAGATCTTGCCCGTTTGCCTTGCCCTCTATCAGTGCCACGATCACTCCTCTGTGGGGGCTGCTGCCCCTCCAAATTCTGGGCATGAGCTTGAATTCGGGAAATGTCCATCCCATCTTGTAGACAAGTCAGCAAACAATCTTTAAACAAATGTGGCCCTAAGCCACTCACGAATCTGTATACCCTGTCACCCATATCGGCTACCATGGTAGGGGCATATCTCGCCAAAGAATTAAACTGAAGACTGTACTCCCGGGCGCTCATATTCCCTTGCTTTAAATTCAGAAACCTATCCGCTCTAGCTCGGCGGACCTCGGGAGGTAAGTAGTGGCGAATGAAAGCATCAACGAATTCTTGCCACACGGGAGGAGGCGCATTTTCTTGCCTCGATGCTCTCCAATTATTAAACCATAAGACCGCCACATCTCGGAGCCTATATGATGCCAACTCCACTGACTCGGTCTCCGAAGCATGGATAATCCGCAACGTCCTCAGCATTTCGTCAATGAAGCCTTGCGGGTCCTCATCCGGCTTTGACCCAAAGAATTCCGGAGGATTTAGGCTCATGAAGTCTCGAGCTCTGGCACTAACTGATCGATCGCTTGGGCTCGCATTTTGCCTTTGGGCACCGGGCGGCAACCAATTGTGTCAATAGATTAATAGCCTCGCCTACTTGTTGACCCGAAGGCCGGTGGAGGAACTGGAGGAATAGGGGCTGGAGCAGAAGCCCCTTCTTGTCCTTCTGTGATAGGCGGAGTAGTAGAGGTACTAGGTGAAGCCTCATGACGGGACTCTCCTTCCGCAACATTCCTAGGCGGCTCTCTTTCTGCCCGCCTCTTTGTCGTAGTCTTGCCCTTCTGAGCGGCTTTAGCTTTTGGCGGCATTTCTGAAATCACAACATACTCATTAGGGAGGATTAAATCTTATACTCGGCTCTATCGCACGATCTCGTATGAGGAAAGATGGTCATTTTTCCTAGATGCCCTGTAGCCTCCTGTTTATTGGTGTGGCGCGCAACACACCATAAACAAGACTCTACTAGACACGGCTCGTAGACACTTCCTAGGACTGAACTGCTCTGATACCACTTTTGTCACGACCCGACCTACGGGCCGCGACGGGTATCCGGGGCTTACCACCGAACACCACTCGCCCTAGTACCCACATGTTCTTGTTCATAACATTTGCTTGAAACTTGAAAATATAACATCATTGGAAACATCTTTTCTTTTATAATCATGAGCTCATCGGCGATCAAAATAATACAAATATACACATACATATATATATACATGAAAACCGTAAAACCATAAGACCCACACATGAGTATCTACGAGCCTCTACTAGAGTACTAGACCTATGGACGGGACAGGACCCCGTCATGCCCAAAATACGGATATACAAATATGTACCAAAAGAATAATCAATAGCACCTCCGGATGATGGAGTGCTCACAAATCGCCCATCGGCCCTAGGGATCAGCACCGTCTCCCTGTCTACCTGTGGGCATGAACACAGCGTCCGAAGAAAGGACGTCAGTACGAACGTTGTACCGAGTATGTAAGGCAGGAGGGAAATAACATAATCGGGAGATCATAAATCATGAGATGAGGATATAATCTGTGCACTCTTTACATGGTAACTAGTTTCATGTACATGCATCATATATAAATACATCACATACATTATCATAACATACAAGCATCGTCACCTCAATCGTGCATCATCACATCGTTCATACATCATCATACCGTCGACCCGCGTCCGGGTGACCATCATATGCAGCCCACTAGTGGTGACATGTCCGCCCTTTTCTCGGTGCGGTGGAATCATAGCAGCCCGCCGTAGCGGTGACATGTCCGGCCAATTAGGCACGGTGGAATCATATTATCACACATACCATGCAATCCGTGTGCTTATCATCATTTAACATTCATTTCATAGACATATCGGTTTATCACAATATTAGCATCCATCCCTAGTTACATATACATATACATACATTAAGCTTAAAAGCGACTATGTTTATGTCGGGGTGACATAAGGTCGTAAACCCCCGGTCATGTTATGGAATAAGCATAAGCATCACATCTCACCTTGGAGGAATTTACAATTTAAGGTGAGTACTTATAAGAAGGAATGCCAATAGTTCGCGATCATCATTATCGATTTCGTAAGAACATCATATCTTGGTCTCTAGAGTCGTTATCGCTTTCATGACATATTTCTTGTCCCGTCTCGTCATTCATGAACTTAGACTTTCATCTCTAGGGTGTAGGAGATTCATGAAGGAAGAGGAAAAATCATGCATAAGATTCATGCCTTAGAAGGAGAGGTAATGCCTCACATACCTTAGTCGTTTAGCAAGGTTATCGCTCACTTGCCCTTCTTCAATACCGCGTCGTTACCTTCATAAGAGAATTCGTTTTGATCATTAGTAAACTAGCGACAAGAACGCATTCCTAATTCTAGAAAAAGTTGGGCAGCACTTCCTTCGTCCATACTACTTTTCCCGTGTTCTATATCAACTCCCAACATTCATAACATTAACCACAATATTGAAATCAAAAATCGTCATTTAGGTACATTTATCAAAATCCACCATTTTTCTCCAATTTTCCTTTATTTCTACTTCTAGCTCATCCTTGCGTTTTTATGCGTTTAATGCTCGTTTCATGATATAAACATCATTTATAACGTATTTGTATTCACAACACTCAACATTCATGATTCAAGTCAACCATCACTCATTTGTGTCACTATTCACTTAACAATGACCCATTTCTATGTTCTTCTATATTTCAAGGGTCTAAGCCTTCCAATACTTCAAACAACGTAGAATGATCATAAAACTTACCTTGGATGGTGGTTGAGCAACCCTTAAGTTGAAATACTTCAATTAGCCAAAACCCTAGTTCCACCTTCTTTGGAATTTCTTGACTTTGATAGCTTTAATGGAGGTTCTTAAGCTTGATTCTCCTCAAATCTTGTTATTGATCCTTGGTCTCCTTAGTTTTCTTGTGGAGGAATTATTAAGAGAGTTCTAGAGTGTTCTTGTGTTGTGTGAATGGAAAATGAATTAAAATGATGCCTAAGTCCCTTTTAATAACTCTAACATTGTTTCTTAATGAATTCTGTCGGGTGAACAAGGTCGTAAACCACGGTTTACGGACCGTATTATGGTTTACGGCCCGTCCTCCGGTCGTGTTTAAGCATTAAAACAAAACGAAGCTTGGCCGAGGGACATGGCACTTTACGACCCGCTTTACGGTCCGTGAACCGTTTACGGGCCGTCCTCCAGGTCGTTTTTAAGCATTTCACACTTTAACGTAAAAGTTGAGATTTTCAACGAGGAGGACGATTGCACTCTACGGTCCGTAAATCACTTTACGGGTCGTATAGTGCCATATACGACCACCGGGCGAGGAAAACTCTCTGCAACTTTATAATTTCCAAAGTTCACATTTAGCCATCCTCGACCTATCAAAACACCATACACTCAACCCCTTCATGGTTCTACTTATCAGTCAAGTGCGGGAAATTTTCGAGGCGTAACACTCCAAGAATAAACATTTAACTAAAGGGAAATACTCTGGCAATACCGTGCAATAGAATTTCTAAGTTATCGTGTCACCTAAAAGTTAATTATAACTAACTGCTCATAATAAGTAGTATCCTAAAGTTCTGGCTTCGTCCGAGTAGAGATAGCATTTCTCTTCTGCATTTCCATGATATTTTGAAAAAGGTACTTAACTCCTTAACAATATTTATACTATATATAAGCATGAGTTTGGAGGTGGTTTCGTCGTCCACCTCCGACTCATGCAAAAAAAAATAAAAAATTGGACCCCATATTTTAAAAAATAAGCAATATCAAAAAAAAAAAAAATCAAGCAATATCCATGTAATTCTCAAAGTATCCCCCATTAAGTCAATAATGGTGGATTCATTCAGTTGGATTTATATACCACGCACTGCATTTGCAGCATTTTTGAATGATTGTCCAAAAAAAGTGGCTCCCATTAAACTTTAATGTGGCAGTCTCTTACTTATCTCTCCCTCCAATTTCCATAGCTTTTTTTGTACTCCTGTAGTGCTAATATTCAATAGACCAAGAAAGTACAGGTAAGGATTAATTTTTCAAAAGTAGTTCTGAATATATTATTATCAAGCCTCATTTTTTAAAAGTTACTATTACAACTGATTACATTTTGTAATTCCATGGGTGATATCTTACCTCACCAACTGTAATTCTATAATCAAATTAATTGAATATTGTTACAACTGATAAAATAAATTACTCGGATGTTTATTGCGATCTTTGTTTAATATCCTAAAAAGAAACTAAGATGGGTATTACATTCTCAAAAGGCATTTTCCAATGTCTTAAGTTTCTAATTATATACGGAGCACCATAACGACCAAAATAATTTATTAGTACATACTTATGATAGGTTAAGTAAAAAAAAAAAAAAAAGATAGAAATCTTATACCTCATCTATGCCCATGTTATATGACACAATATACATAATCACCATATGTATAAAAAGTTTCCCGTTTTAGCCTAGGGGAATGGTAGTTCAAATGATGTTTCCGTATTTAGAAGTAGTTAAAGATTCAATAAGTTTTGAAATTCTGGTTCAAATTTAATTAACGCGTAGTTTAAAAAGTGTCTATTAGCCTTTTTCTTAAATAAAGTCATATAAACTGCAACAAAAAAATAACATCATGGCACAAAATATTGAACCCGTGCTCCCAAAATTTCTATCTTTACATACGTGACTTTCAAGAAATACTATAGAATATATCAATTCTTTTTATAATTGCATAAAAATAAAATTATAAATATATGTTGGGCCCGTGCTGGCACAGGCTCTGGTATCTAGTATAACTATACATATAACTTAAATTCTTCAATTTCGTTGCGGAAAAAAGTCTTTCTAATTTGTCATGTGATTTTATTAAAAAGTCAGCCTCTGAAATATGAACAACCTTAAAATTTTATTTATATAAGTACCATTTCTATGCATTTCTTAGTTTCACGTCATTATAACCACGTAAATTATTATTTTTTTAAATAAAAAAAAAACATTTCACTTTTATTCATGCTAATGGAAACTGTCAAACGTTGATCAGCGAATCCGTTGTTCTGTTACTATTACATGACACGTTTTAGGTTCCAAAGGGAGGTTTATTACTAATTCCAACAAAACATGCCGTGTTACATGCACAAGATTTTAGGAAACAAAACTATTGTACTGAGCAACAAAACAAGAGCCCAAACACTTCTGTCAGAAAAAATATTGAGTTGATAATGTCATATTGTCATAGTACACTAGATCAAACAACTTGTGACTGATGAATTTGGTTAATTTGTATAATAATTAATGGTGTAATTAATATATATTCAAGTCTTCTAGTGAAGATTTTTTTCTTTTTCTTGAAGAGGTGAGAATGATGAGTGCTAAAGAAGAGATTGAAGAGAACAGTGTTAGTGAGGGATTATTGAGAAGTGGTAGTATTGGAGGAAGCACAGGATCATTGAGGTGGGTTGATGGTAGTGAAGTAATTGATCAAGAAGTGGATAATAATAATAATAATAATGAGGAGATTATTAGAGAAGGTAATTATGGATCTGTTAGGAGAAGGCTTAAGAAGCCCAAAAGAGTGGATTCTTTAGCTGTTGAAGCTATGCAGATTAAAGGAGATCATGGTGGTAGCCAACACAAGAAGGTAAATTTAATGGATTCAAGTTATATGCATTGACGAAGTAAATTTTTTTATGTGATCATTGTCGGTTGATGTGTAATACTTAACAGGTAAGTTTAGTTTTATCAAGTCATAAAATAATGCTTATCGTAGAGATTTATCTATAATTATCTAATAAATAACTTGAGTGCGTAATATTTTATACACCAGCAGGGACATATTTAGTAAGTTATGTGAGAAGTGCACAAATAGCTGTTTTAAGTATCCTATTTAAAATATAACCGAAATTCATAAGTTTTTAAAGTTTAGCCCTTAGATGCAACTTTAGACCATCGGTTCTAAAGTTGAAATCACCGCTCTTGAGTTTTAAACTTTAGACTCGACGATCTGAAGTTGACATGAAGGTTTGAAAAAGAAGTAGTAGTAGTAGCAACATGAGCGGTCTGAAGTTTGTCAAAACTGGCTAAACGTTAAATATTTTATAAAAACTGAGGGTGTTCAAAGCACCACCTAGTGTCATTTCTATGTAAGTTATGAGTTCATCTGAATTCAATAATTTTTTTTAAAAATATTTTTTATTACATAGGGGGTAGGGGAAGGGATTACAACATGGGGATTCGAACCCTCACCAACAAGGTGAAAGTTCATGTAGCCAACCAACTGAGCTACTAGATCCCTACAATCCAATAACTTTTAGTTAGAGCGTATATGTGTTAAAAATAGGGAAACTTACATAATGTACCGTCGGCCAAACTTAATTACCGTAATGAGTAGCCTAAAGATACAAAACATGTGCAAGATATGTATATTATGTGTATGGTATATGTATATTTAAGTATAAATATATAAAACCTATACATTTGCAGGCTATTTTGTTAACTAGATCACCCAAATGTATTGAGCTGCCATTTTCCCTTAAAATACACTAAATCAGTACAAATACTCATCCAATCCATTTTAGTTATCGTGCTTACAAAAAATAACTGGTCCAAAATAGTTGTCACTTTCGAAACAATTAGCTATTTTTCACCTTTACTCTTACTGAATAAATTTGAAGAGAGATTAACGTGGTTAAAATAAAGTAGTATTAAATTGAGATCCAAGAATAAAGAAGAATGATTTAGTCAAATTACTCTTTAATTAATGTTTTCTTAAGGGACGTGCAAAGGAAAAACATGACAAGTAAAACGGAACGGATGAAGTAATAGATTTTGGACCTGCTAAATCAACTGGGCTGGAGTAGAATCTCCCAACTCGCAGCCATAAAGTTAAAGTCCACTAAAGAAGTACAGTAATGCATCTTAAACTCAACATTAACAACGTAAAAGAAATTTCATACCATTAGTGTATTTGAAATTGTTTTCTGGTTATAGAAGGAAATAGAATTATTGTACTTAGGAACCAACACTTTTTCAAGAAAATTGATTGAGGTGATAATGTCATCATAGTACACTAGAAAAAGACAACTTGAAGTGGTAAAACAATGAATGGTGTACTTAATATATATTCAAGTCTTCTAGTGAAGATTTCTTTGTTCTTTTTCTTGAAGAGGTGAGAATGATGAGTACTAAAGAAGAGAACAGTGTTAGTGAGGGATTATTGAGAAGTGGTAGTATTGGAGGAAGCACAGGATCATTGAGGTGGGTTGATGGTAGTGAAGTAATTGATCAAGAAGTGGATAATAATAATAATAATAATGAGGAGATTATTAGAGAAGGTAATTATGGATCTGTTAGGCTTAAGAAGCCTAGCAGAATGGATAGTTTAGATGTTGAAGCTATGCAGATTAAAGGAGTTCATGGCGGCAGCCACCAAAAGAAGGTACATTTAAAGGATTAAAAGTTATATGCATTGACGACGTAAAGATTTTTTATGTTATAATTGTCGTTTGATATAAAATAACCGGTTGGTTCAGTTTTATCAGGTCGCTTATCATAGAGATTTAGCTAAATAATCCGATTGTGTAATATACACCAGCAGGGACAGATTTGATGTGTATGTTATGGGAGAAGTGTACAACTAGCCTTTTTTAGGACCCCCTAATTTAAAGAATAATCGAAATTTACGAAGTTTTTAACCTCAGAATCAACTTCAGGCTGTCGGTTCTGAAGTTGAAATAGCGGGTCTGAAATTTTAAACTGCAAACTCGACAATCTGAAGTTGACCCGAAGGATCTGAAAAAGAAGAAGTTGTAGTAGCAGCAGCATGAGCGGCAGTGGCGGAGCCAGGATTTTCATCCAGGGGGTTCAAAAATTCTAAAAGGTAAATATACGAAGAAGTCAGGGGGTTCAACACCTACTATATATACAAAATAAAATAATTTTAAGTTTGAAAATACACTGTAATTTTTCGCCGAGGGGGTTCGGATAACCCCCTGGATATAAGCTGGCTCCGCCCCTCATGAGCGGTCTCAAGTTTGTTGAAACTGGCTAAACATTAAAGAGTTTCTTAAATCTGGGGTACTCAAAGCACCACGTAGTGTCATTTCTATGTAAGTTATGAGTTCATCCGAATCCAATAGCTTTTACTTAGAGCGAATATGTGTTAGGACTCCACTAAATAAGTACAAATTTAATGATAGATTTTGGACTAACTAAATTACTGAGCTGTAGTAGAATCTCCCAACTCGAACCGATAAAGTTAAAGTTCGCTAAATAAGTACAGTAATGCATCTTAAACTCAACACTAACAATGTAAAAGAATTTTCATACAATCAGTGTTGAACTTGTTATAGAAGGTATCTTATTTTCTGGTTATTAATCCACTTTTTGTGGATAATAATTACTTTTTTTGATAACAAGTAGTGCGAAATATCTTTTACACAGTTATCGTATAGAAATTAAACTCTTTTAAAAATAGCATCTCGGAAATTCCGTGCTGGTATGGTTTCTTTAAAGGTTGAGTTCTTTATGACATTGTTGTGTCTTTCCTGTTGTGTTTCATTAGCTTATGTGTGTCTATGAATTTGTCTTATTGAGAGCACAGTGGACCAATATAATGTAGTAAAAACAATTTTCTGCTTTTAGGGAAATAGTGAAGCTGCAGTACTTGCTTTATGAATGCAAGCTACCTTATGACAAGTCATTACTAAAATTTGAAGTCTGAAGAAACTTATGAGAATAGATTCTTATCCATTAATTTGGAAGAAGCTCAGCAACTTACATTAATCATAGAAATATATCAAAACCATGATCTTAGAGAACAACTTTTGAGACGAATTAAACTTTTCTTTTATCCTTAATTTCTATTTTTCCTTTGGCATTGTCTAGATTGTATTATAGTTACTTGACATTGCTTATTGTTACCAAATCAGTATCTTTATAGTTACTTGACATTGCTTATTGTTACCAAATCAGTATTTTTGTAGTTTATAGTCCCATTCACGGGATAATTGAAGCTAGAATACCCTCAAGCTAATATCATACTTCAAAAACTCATTCGTGTTTTTTCACTTTTAAGTAGTAATTATCAATGGAAATTTATATCTCCAAAATGTTTGTTGATAGAGTTTAAGTTCTATGCACTTATGGCATAGAGTATATTTACATAATCAGGTTACTTATAACGTAATTATAGATACATCTATATGATAAGTATTAATTAAAAAGCTGATAAAAATGTAACTAACATTTCTATAATAGCCCATATTGATAGTGTAAAAAGTGTATATAACATCCTTGTTAAAAAATCATTTTTCATGAAAAGGATCCTAAAAAGAGACTATGATGTTGTTGGCATGAAAATGCATGTGCTTTCTTTGGATTGTACCTGTTTCTGGAACTAGCATCATTTTCTAATTACATTCTTGACTAGTTTCTGTTACTTGTACAAAACAGGATGTGCCTCTTTTGGCTACTCTTTCTCTAGCATTTCAAACACTTGGTGTGGTATATGGTGACATGGGGACAAGCCCTTTATATGTTTTCTCAGATGTATTCAGCAAGGTGCATATCACTTCAGAAGTAGATGTCTTAGGAGCATTGTCAATTGTGTTTTACACAATTGCTCTCATTCCTCTAATGAAGTATGTGTTTATAGTGCTTAAGGCCAATGACAGTGGAGAAGGTATATATATATAGGCAATTACTAAAAGTTATCTTTTCTTCTCTTTCAACTTGTCATATGATGTTTTTATTTCTTTTTAACATGGCAGGAGGAACATTTGCATTGTATTCATTGATATGCAGGTATGCAAATGTCAATCTTCTTCCAAATCGTACGCCTGCTGATGAATCCATCTCAACTTCAAAGCTAGAAAGGGCTGTGTACATAAAAGAGATATTGGAACGTAAATCTTTGCTGAAAACGCTTCTCTTGCTATTGGTTCTGATGGGAACATCAATGATTATAGGAGATGGTATCTTGACACCAGCAATATCAGGTAATTTGCGTTAGTTTTTGGTTCTCAACAAAACTACTTATCATTAAAGTAAGATAGGTGAAATCCAAGTTAGTGTATTTGGACAGTTTATGACGTTTTGTTTGGAATTACAACAGTGTGGCTGTAAATTCTTTTTCTTTTTGACAGTTATGTCTGCTGTTAGCGGATTGGAGGGTAGGATACCAGGATTTAATACAGGTGAGGTATTTGCTTCTTTTTATTTTTATTTTTTATATATATTTGAGGTTACTGAAAATGACTACTTATGAAAGCTCAAATGTTTTTGTTCTATCGAAATGTTAAAGTAGTATTGGTTGGAACTTTTGCATAAGAAATAATTAATGTGATTGGGGTTGCATACAGATGCTCTCGTTATAATTTCAATTATCATCCTTGGCGCGTTGTTCAGCATACAGAGATTTGGTTCAAGTAAAGTTGGTTTCACTTTTGCTCCTGCTCTAGCGTTGTGGTTCTTCTCTCTGGGATCTATAGGAATTTACAATCTGCTGAAGCATGATGTAACAGTTATAAGGGCTGTAAATCCAGCTTATATCTATCTGTTCTTCAAGAAGAACTCAACCAAGGGATGGTCAGCTCTTGGTGGCTGCGTATTATGCATCACAGGTACGTTAAGCTATTATTTTCCTTTCATTTGTTCTTAGAGTTCAAATATTTTGGGAATAGAGATCCGACTTGTGGATTGGTATGTATTATGTGTATATCTGGACCTATATATGTACTTGTTATAGGGGAAGCCGTTGATTGAGACGTTGGCATAATTTATAGCCGATTGCCTAAGAGCTCCTTCTCTTTTAGAAAGTGCAACCATACTTTATCTGATTCACAAATTATAGTACTGATATTGTTTTTAAAGGAATCAGTGGTCTTTAATGCTCTTCCAAATGCTTACATTGGTTGTTCCAACTCAATTTGCAATGTAATGTTACGGTTGTCGATTATGTTGAATATGTATAGAAAATTTAATCTGTAAAGCCTGTGAAAGGATATAGATACTACTGTGATGCCCGATTATTCAACACGCGCTATTTAATCCATGTTTGCAGGAGCAGAAGCAATGTTTGCGGATTTAGGTCATTTTTCTGTGAAGTCTATACAGGTGTTTTTTCATTGTCCCTTCACTCTTATTTACTTACCTTAATAGAATAGCTGCAACAACTCTTTTGCCTTTCTGATGTAAGTTGTCTGGTGCAGATTGCCTTCACAAGCGTGGTGTTCCCCTGCCTTCTATTGGCCTACTTAGGCCAAGCCGCTTTTCTTATGCGGTACCCTCAATCAGCAGGCAGAATATTTTACGATTCAGTCCCAAGTAATAATCGCGCTGAACACTAAATATTCTCTTTCCGCATTCTGTCTATAGCTATTTAATAGTTTCTATAACAAGTGCTCCATTGACACTCAAATTTTTTTTTTTTGAACAAGCAGATAGTCTTTTCTGGCCAGTTTTTGCAATAGCAACTATAGCTGCTATAATTGCCAGCCAGGCCATGATATCTGCTTCATTCTCATGTGTTAAGCAAGCTATGGCTCTTGGATGCTTCCCTAGGGTGAAGATTGTTCATACCTCAAAAGAGCACATGGGTCAAATCTACATTCCAGTCATTAATTGGTTCTTGATGATAATGTGCATGCTTGTGGTTGCTGCATTTAGGAGCACAACAAGTATAGCCAACGCATACGGTTAGTGTCTCACTTTAAACAATGTTAATAGGATGCTTGTTTATTTCAGTCGATACAATAAACAGTCAGACCTCTCTATAACAGTCATCCTCTATGCAACATTTCACTGTAACATACATGTTTTCTGTGGATCTGATCTTTCATGTTATGTTATATTATATGTTCTCTATAACAACATTTCACTATAGTGGCAAAATAATATCGGGACAAACGATGATGATATAGAGAGGTTTAATTGTATCTCTTGTTAGTTCATATTGAGTATGACTTTTCTATTGCAGGCATAGCTGAGGTCGGTGTCATGATAGTTACCACCACATTGGTTACAATTGTTATGGTACTGATATGGCAAACGAATTTGCTTTTAGCTTTGCTTTTCCCATTGGTATTTGGCACAATGGAGCTCATATACATGTCTGCCGTTTTATCAAAGATCTTGGAAGGTGGTTGGCTTCCACTTGCTTTCGCCTCTCTCTTCCTCTGTGTGATGTATATCTGGAACTATGGAAGTGTATTGAAATATCAAAGTGAGGTTAAGCAGAAAATCTCATTGGATTTCATGGATGAACTTGGATGTTCTTTGGGGACAGTAAGAGTACCAGGGATAGGTTTACTCTACAATGAACTGGTTCAAGGTATTCCATCTATTTTTGCTCAGTTTCTATTGGACCTTCCAGCTATTCATTCTGTAATAGTCTTTGTGTCCATCAAGTATGTGCCAGTTCCTGTTGTTCCTCAAGAAGAGCGGTTCTTATTCCGAAGGATTTGTCCCAAGGACTATCATATGTTTCGTTGTGTAGCTCGATATGGCTACAAAGATGTCAGGAAAGAAGACCATCACTCATTTGAACAACTTTTGGTTGATAGCCTTGAGAAGTTTTTAAGGAATGAAGCACTTGATCTTGCTTTAGAAACCAAACAGTCTCAACCTGAGTTTGATAGCAATTTTGTGGCGCCAAGGGACAACTCTGAAGTGGGTGTGGACGAGCTTAAAGTACCATTAATGCGCGATCAAAGATTAGAGATTGAATCATCTACCTCAGAACCATCAATAACAGCAGCATCAGGAGATGAAGATCCTAGTTTGGAATACGAGCTCTCAGCACTTCGCGAAGCTAGTGAATCAGGATTTACATACTTGCTTGGACATGGGGACGTGAGAGCGAAGAAAAATTCATGGTTCATCAAGAAACTAACCATAAATTACTTCTATGCATTTCTTAGGAGGAATTGTAGAGGAGGAGTCGCAACTATGAGGGTACCTCACATGAATATAATGCAAGTTGGAATGACATACATGGTTTAATCTTGTTGCAGCCTGAATATTCATCAACCATCTTCTTTTTTTCTCAAGAGCAAAATGTATATGTGCTATGAAGCATGATGATGCAAGTTGCAACAAAGGTGATTATTTGTCATTTCCTAAATATGTATGTTATTCTCCATGTAGCATTGCATTTGCAGCCTTGAATATGGCTTCGGACTTTTGTATGTGACCAATGGGGTTCAATTTTGAGTATGATTTGGTAACATACCAGTATAAGTACCAAGCTCAGTGGACAACAAGCCCAAATAGAACAATAAGTTACACTTGGGCAAACATGAAATAAAATATTCTTTTTAGTATGTTTTTTTTAATACATGGTCAATAGCACAAAAAGATAAAAGAAAAATAAACAAACACGTAGAAGTACAATCTTGACGTAAAATTTCTAAATATACGAGTTGAAAATTATGATTTTGCAATGATGAAAACATGAGTGAAAAAAGGAGTAATAGAGAAGCATGCACAGTGTTGTAGTTCTTTTTGGAAGAACCTGAATCATGAGATGAAAACATATAATGGACTTCCCAAGAATGTGACCTAGTATCTAATGAATTGAGTTGAGAATCATGAGGTCTCAAGTTTAAATTTTAATAGAGGCAAAAATTACTAGGTGATTTATTTCAATTTGTCCAAGTTTTAGTGGATAAAGTTACCCGTTATTTGTGGTGGTGGGAGATAACAGATCCTACAAAATTAGTCGAAACACACAAGCTGATTGGGACACCACATGTTTTAGAAAAACTTATAATGCACTTCCCCCACCACCCTTCTTGCGTCCTCCAATTTACATGTACTTAGGTCACAAAATTTGGCTGTTTGCAGAATGGCTTCATTTTGCACAAATACAATAGATAGGAACCTAGCGTATGAAAAATGCCTTAATCCATTATTGTGGGTTAAATTCCACCTCTAAAAAGTTCTTTATTGCATATTGTTGGCAACTAATTATTAAATTAAAACATGAATTGGATGCTAAAGGCTTTAAGTATAAAAGCATATATAAATAAACATTAGGGGAGTGAGTGGATGTTAAAGAATATAAAGTTGGAAACTACAGTGAACTAAAAATGTAATAAACATGAGTAATTGAAGAGGGTTAGTTTAATAGACAATTGAGAGCAGTGACCGGATTAAAGGGAGGAAAGGAAGTTCAATTGAATCCACATATCGGACAATTACACAAATAGCAAAACAACCGTGATAGCGGTAATACTTCATACTCGATGACTTGACATTTTTATCCCCTATTTATGCAGTACCTCTTTATATTATACAGGGAAAAGGTGCAAATATACCCTCTAACTTTGCATTTAGAGCAGATATATCCCTCATTAAAAATGTGGTGCATGTATACCTCTGTCATTACACAAATGGTGCAAATATATCTTTTTCGCTGATAGATTTTTAAAATCATTTAGCTTGTTTTTTTAAAAAAGGGGAAATTTCAGACATATACAATTTGTTCACTTACATTTCAAAAAAATAGACCAAAACTTACATTGCAAAGCTTTGGCCCAAAAACACTTTTATACAGTGTTATATACTTATATACTCATGTATATACATTTACACACATTTATACACAATTATACAACTATTGTACATGTGTAGGTATATACACTAAAAAATATAACTACAATATTATACACAAAAACACGCACTTATACACATTTACGCATATTTATATAAAATTATATAATATTGTATAAGTGGATATAAACATAGATCTATTGAGACAAAGTCGTCGTGTCAGAGAAAACTTCCGACGAAGAAGCCGCTGCAGCAGAAAGAGAGAGAGAGAGAGAGAGAGAGAAGGAGGAGGTAATTCTGGTGAGCTTCACTGGTAGCGATGCACATTTCTGGCCAAATCTGAGCCACCGCAGCGGAGGAGGCGAAGTTGGAAAAATGAGCACGACACTTGGGCAGTCAGTGGTGGAAGAAAAGTCGACGTCGGAGAAAACTTCTGGCGAGGAAGAGAAGCCGCTGCACCAGAGAAAGAGAGAGGATGAGGAGGCAGGAGTAATTTTGGTGAGCTTCACCGGCACAACGACGAGGAAGACAGTGAACGACGGTGGCGGAAGTTGGGGAAAAATTTGGGTTAGTTTTTGTAAGATTAGAAATGTGGGTCAATTTGGCAGCATTGTTACCCTAATTGATATACAACGTAATTATTCCTTAAAAAATGCCATGTAGCTTTAATAAAATAAGTCCACTCATTTTTTAAGTCGACTTAGTTTTTACAGTCACGTGGTAATTGTTTTTTAGTAAGTCAGGTCTGCTTCGTTTAAAAAAATGGGTAAATTTTTTTTAAAGCCAAGGAGATATTTTTTTAAACGCAGCAGACAACCCACTAGAAACGAGGAACTGCCTTGTGTTTTTTAAAAAAATAAGTCTACTAAAAAAATGGGTAGACTAATTTTTTTAAAGTCACGTGATATTTTCTTAATTAAAAAATAAGTTAAACGGTTTTTTTTTTAAAAAAAAAAAGTTGTCAGCGAAAATGATATATTTGACCATTTGTATAACGGGAGGGGTATTATTACATCATTTAACGTAACGCCAGGGGTATATATGCACTACTTTTTTGACGAGGGTATATCTGCTCTAAATCGCAAAGTTGAAAGAGTATATTTGCCCTTTGCCCTATTATAAAATGATATTTTATTTATTTACTTAGATATTTTACCTATAATTTAAAAAGTATTATATTTTAATTTAAGGTTGGTAGCATTATGAATAGAATAATCCTTTATGTATTTATTACAAAATCTATTAAATTTTTTTATAATTTTTAATTTACTGTTACGTGCATTAAGTATGCATATGGGTGCGTCTTTGCATTGAGATAAGAGAGAAAAAAATATCTATTCTACAAAGTCGAAGAAAGAATTAGATTTTTAAAAGCAAAGTTTAGCCGTAAATGATTTCCACCCTCTAAAAATTACATGAAAAATACTTAAGATCATAAATTTCTCAAAATCAAAATGACAAAAGAAATACATTTAAAAATGTTAGGGTATGAAGAGTAATTAAGAGAAACATTAGACGACAAAAAAGAGGACTTTGAAAAAAAGAAAGGAGGAGGAATACGTAATTGCAAATAAAGTTTGGAGGTAAGTTTGATTATTTAAAACTTTCAGTCTAAACCCGAATAGTATAACGGGTCGGGCCTTTTCAGATCCATTACGCTAAACCCTTAATTTTGCTGCTTGCAAAACTAAAACCCTAGTTTCTCCGCTCTCTTCTCCAAACAAAGTAACTCACTCTTCGCAGGTAAATTTATTATTGCTTGTAATTTATGTTTATGTCTCTATCTATGTTGTAGTTGTGTCCTATTTTAGTTTGTGTTTTGTTTGTCTATGCTTTTTTTTTTTTTTTTTGTAAACTTGTGGTGAATTAAGATTTCAAGTTGTATGATGAGCATAGATGAAACTGAACCTAATTTCTAGTGCTTCAGCTTAAGCTGTGTAATTGTAGGAAAATAAAAGCATAATTGGAATTAGAATTAGGGCCTGTTTGGCCATGAAAATGGTGAGTATTTGAAAAAAGTAGTTTTTGTTTTCAAAGTGAAAAATGATATTTGGAAATTAGAGTTTTGTTTGGCCATGAATACAAATTGGAGCTGTTTTTGAATTTTTTGTGAGTGATTTGGAGTGAAAACAACTTATTGGTGCTTTTCAAATTCCGGAATTCAACTTGAGGTTGAATTCCAGTATTTTATGGCCAAACATGATTTTCAGAATTCAACTCTGGAAAAAAGTAAAAGTAATCATGGCCAAACGGCTACTAAGATTTCTAGTTGTGGAACGAGCATAGATGAAACTAACCCTAATTTATCATGCTTCAGCTTAAGCTGTGTAATTTTAGAAATTAAACGCACAACTGCATCCACATTGCATAATTGGAATTGGAATTAGAATTAGGGCCCATTTGGCCGTGAAAATTGTGAGTAGTTGAAAAAAGTAATTTTTTGTTTTCAAAGTGAAAAATGGTACTCCTTCCGTCCCAATTTAAGTGTCTTACTTTCCTTTTTGGTCTGTCCCAAAAAGAGTGCCTCTGACAATTCACATGGAAAATTTAAAACCACAAAATTCAAAGTACATTTTAGTACATTACACACATTTTTAATTTAATATCACAAGATTCAAAAGTCTCTTTTTATTCCTTAAACTTTTTGCCCGATCAAATTAAAACTAATACACTTAAATTGGAACGAGGGAGTATTTGGAAAATGGAGTTGTGTTTGGCCGTGAATACAAATTGGAGTTGTTTTTGAATTTTTGTGAGTGATTGAAAAAAGTGAAACTACTTTTTGGTGTTTTTCAAACTCCAGAAAATTCCGGTGAATTCCAAAATTTTCCGGAATTGTATGGCCAAATATGATCTCCGGAATTCAACTCCGGAAAAAGTAAAAAATATTCGTGGCCAAACGGCCACTTAACTTTTGTTTGGCTTGTTTCCTACAAAGTTGGCCACAAATGAGAAATGCACAGCTCTTACATGTTTGGGAATTTCATTGAACATGCCATGGGATTTTAATTTATTGAAACGTACTCCTTAATTGACACAGGATTGAACATTATGGCGGAAGAATTGCAATCAGTTTCCGAAGCTGGAAAAATGTTTAGGAAAAGAAAGATGGAGCACAATAAGAAAGGGGGTAAGGGAAAGAAGAAGTTCAAGGGTGCGCCATTTAGTGAAAAAAAGGTAAAAATAGACAACAAAATGAAGAAGCTTTTCGAAAAGAGAGCAAGAGACTATAACTCTGATAATGAGGACGATGATGATAATGACGCGAAGCCTGCCCTTGTAAGTAGAGCTAAATCCACATCATATGGTAAAGAGAAGCCCAAATCATATGGTAAAGAGAAACCCACATCCTATGGTACAGAGAAACGCACATCATATGGTAGAGAGAAACCCACATCATATCGTAAAGAGGACGATGATTTTGAAGAGGAATGGGTGGATGATGAAGGAGAGGATGGAAATGAGGAACTTGAGGTATCCGAAGATGAAGATGGGGAAATTCAGCCTGGAATTACTAAGTTCATAGATGGTTGTAAAGCATTCAGACTGGCTTTCAAGAAGTTACTAAAGAAGTCTAATTCTGATGATATACTGGTGAGCAACATGCTTTCTCCGTCAGTTTTTTTCTGGTCATCTGCCTTATTATATATTTCAATGTCAGGCTGGTAATTACATGTCTCAAAGGAAAACATAATTGGTTTCAGGGCTTCAAAATAATTTTGTTTTTATTTCGGGTTTGTTTTGTTTTGTTTCGTAATGGGTGTCTGGATTTGGTGTCTATGAGCGTTTGGATTTGGTTTTGGGACAAAATAAAGCGTGTCTGGAGGAGAAAACAAGACAACTGTGCAGAAAATAAAACATTTTGTTTCTTCTTTCGGAAGAAAAATATTTTTTGTTTCCAAAGACGGACCTTTATACACCTTTTAATGCTTGTATTCATTACTAGTGAGCAAGCTGGATTCTGATGGACTTATAGGCTAAAAGCTCACACTAAACTGCGGATAGGAAGTGCTAGGAGAAACTATTTGTAAAATATGTGGTTTTAATGAACCTAACCTGCAGGGCCCCGTCTTATCAGCACACAAGAAGCTTGTTGCAGAGAAGCTTGCTGAAGAAGATGTAGAACGAAAAGTTAAGGGGGAGGCAAAAAAGGAGAAACATTTGGTAATTTTGTCTGGTTTTATTTAATTGCTAAGTTTCTTGAATAAGCTTATCTCCTTTTTAGTGTATTAATGGGTCTTGTTCTAAACTTTGACATCTGTGCAAAAGATAAGAGAAAAGGGACATGTGAAACCTAAAAATTTCTTGGACGCCCATGAAAAGTCTCTAATAGGAGTTGCAACAAAGGGAGGTAATCAACTTTTTCCTTTTCTTTTGGAATTTATATTAGTATTACAAATGTACTAATAAGGTTTCTATTAGACCTTCTAACTAACTTGGTCCTTAATTTTATGGGCATTGTGGGACTATCAGTTGTCAAGTTATTCAATGCTGTAAGTCAGTATACATTTCAGACTTGATGCTTCTGTTTTATGAAAAGTTTTCTACTATTTTTGGCTAGCTCAAATTTATCTATGTATGTGATACAGGTTAACAAAGCACAACATGCTCAAAAAGGCTTAAATCCCTCAAGGGCAAAAGATGAGAAAGGTAAGGGCAGAATATCGATACATGGATAATATGATTGGTTCTTAATTTTCTTTTTAAAAATGTGATTGTTTCTTTAAAAACTGAGAACACTGCATCAACTGCAAATTTTCATCTTTAAAACTGCAATTGATAACAATTTCTTGATAATTCAATTGGGAATAATTTGAAAAAGTAAACCTTTAGAGCTGTTATTCTGTATCCAATACAATAACTTCTATTATCTGATTTACAGCAATAAAGAAGCGACAAAGAGAAGTCTTTTTCTCTGAATTGGGCAAGACGCCATCACAGACAGCTGCGTCAAAGGTCAACTCTCTCTCTCCTCTCTAGCAGCTTAGCATTATGATCATTTGGGAAAATTTCTCATTATTTTGCAACATCT
Organism: Lycium ferocissimum; assembly: GCF_029784015.1. Lineage (NCBI taxonomy): Eukaryota > Viridiplantae > Streptophyta > Magnoliopsida > Solanales > Solanaceae > Lycium > Lycium ferocissimum. Next base: position 16,242,026 of record NC_081349.1, read on the forward strand.
TTTCATATAGTAATCTTGTCTTGGGCAATTGTTTTTGTTTTTTGGAGTCAGGTGGAGGGGGGCGGGACGAGCCATTTTGGCTCATATCAGAAAAAGAATTTTCATGCCGTTTTTATATTATATTTCCCTTGTTACATTTGCTTCACAGTTGGATTAGTTGCTTATATATATGAAAAGACATCGAATAATGTGATGTGCTGTGGTGCTTCACTACACATACCAATCATGTTGTGAATAGAAAGAAGAAACAACATGAACATAGGGGTCTTGATATTTTTCAAGTGCTTGTCCAAAAAAAAAAGGAACATTTTCAAGATTCACCTATGCAGGCCAGTCATTTCATACAGGTTATTGCCTTTTTTAACCTTATTCTGGAGCTTAATTTCATGCAGGCTGGTGCATCCACTTCTTCGAAAGATGAAGGTCCCTCGTGGGCTCCTCTACGTGATAATTACATGCTGACTAATCCCAAGTTAAAGGACTGGGATAAGAATCCGGTAAGGATAACTAACTCCTAAAATTCTGAATTTACCCAGACACCATGATTGTGAATTTGATAAATAGGAGAAGCCGCCCTTTGTCAATCATTATATTATTATTATTTACTTTTAATAATGAAATGGGGGTTTCCAACATACTCAGATATAATGAAGTATTCCTCTAGATTCAAAACTTATTTTCAAGACTCACAATCCGTAGTAGTTAATAATCCTAATGGCGGATCTCTATGCTTAGTAGGGGTGGTAGGATAATATCCCTTTTTGCGAATGATCAATGTCATCTTATGTTCATGCAGGACACAGCTGTCGCAGACGACATGAGGATGTCAGCTGATTCAGATTCATCTGATGATGAATAAGTTCACTGAGTGTTTGATGTTCAATCTATCTGCTTCAAGCATATTGGGACGCCGAACACATATCTTCAGTGCAGGGAAGTGGATGCCTAGGCATAATCAAATTAATGCTGGAGCAACTTTCTGACTGTACAGAGATCCTCCTGTTGTTAGCTGATGCTGTTTTATTACAGAGAAAGCTGTATGAACTGGCTTCTGCAATCCTCTTTAAGATATGAGTTTTGAGATATTATTTTTATCCATTCTTCTAGTGGTGATACTGGTGTTTGAAGTATCCCAGTATTACACAAGGTTGATTTAGCAGTGTGTAATAACTTCGCGCACCTTGTGTTGTCAAGATAATTTTACCGAAGATAATTTAGCTTTAGAAAGTCGGTTTAATCTTGTTGCAGCCTGAAATTCATCAACCATGTTATTTTTTTTCAAGAGAAAAATGTATATGTACCATGAAGCACGATGATTCAAGAACCAACGGTAAGTGTCAAGGCTAAGGTGATTATTTATCATTTCCTCTCTATGTATTTTATTCTCCTTGTAGCATTGCATTTGCAGCCTTCAATATGGGCTCAGACTTTTCTATGTGCCCAATGGGCTTTAATTTTGAGTATGACTTGATTAACATAGAGCCCGTTTGGCTTAGGCATAAGTTCTTTGAAAACGAAATTTTTATAAGTTGTTTTTAAATTTTTTAGTGTTTGGGTAACTAAATAAGTCGTTTTATCTTAAAAATAAGTCGAAAAAAAATAAGTTGGCTCGTTTGGCTTAACTTAAAAAAAGCAGTTTATAAGCTGAAAATAAGTTGGGATAACCCAACTTATTTTTTTTGGCTTATAAGTTGTTTTCAACTTATAAGCTGCTTTTTTTAAGTCCATCCAAACAGGCTAATACTCTGTGGACTATGAGCCCAAATAGAACAATAAGTTACAAATGGTCAACATAAAAATGAAATGAAAAAAATTGTACTTCTTTCGTCAAACGGCCTGTTCTTTCATTCTTGCCCTTCAAAATCAAATTTGTGCTTAGCGGGGCATAAGTTCTTTAAAGGCGCGGGCATAACCTGTGAATATTATAATGCGAAAATATAAATTTATGGCCCGTGAAAAAGTGATTTGTTACGAGGGACAAAATTAAAGACCAACACAAAATAGGAACAATAAGTGCCAATGACCCAAATGAAATATGCTGGTTTTTAATAATTCTTTTTTTGTTTGCTCTCATGCTTTCATGCTAAGGTACTTGAAGTAGAAGCTTTCTCAATTTCTCACTTTTATGAAAGATGCCAGTCGAATGAAATATTAATATTTAATTACATACAATTACTTGAAAGATGTTACAAATTCACACTTTTTAGTGACTTCACTCAATAAAAACGACAAAAGAATATGGGTTGAGTGTCAGGTATCAGGTGAAATAATAAGGCTATCTTTATATAAATATCCGGCCGAATTCTTGTTTACTTCTCCTAGTTGGTATGCATAATTTATCCACTGATTATACATAGTTATATACATATTATACATTCGAACACTACTGTTATTTTGGGGGGGGGGGGGTAAAAAGTATGTGGGTTGGAGGATAGAAAAAAAGAAAGAACTGGAGGATGGGGCAATAGTTTGCTGCTAAAAGAACCATATCTCATATTCTAAAAGTGTGAGCTTTAAGTGGCTTGATAATACTTCCCAAAGAGAAAGAAAAAAACAAGAAAAAGTGAGAAAAATTGTGTGAAAGGTGTTATCCTATGACGATAATTTGGAGTGGTCCAAAAATAAAGATGCCAAATGTAAAAGCAACATAATATTGACCTTCATTTTTTTTTCTTTCAGAAATGTTCCTTTATATATCAGCATTAAGGTTTCCAAATACTCAAGTAGAAATGCGATGGAGGAAACATTTTCTATCATTTTCATCGACACTTAGATGGTCCCCTCAATAAATTGATATTAATGGCTAAGGAGCAATTGATAATAAGAAAATTCTTGAACCAACACCATTTTCACTTTTTTGACCCCCTAACTTTTGACACTTATCTTTATTCTATTACATTACAAAATAATGAATCGAAGTAATATAGACATTTGGATGCTGCTAGTGAAACAACCCTGCTGACTATTTTTTATATGGGGCTGTCGATCTTAGATATTTTTGTCGCATAGAGTAGCAAGTTGCATTCTTTTCAAGTATTTTAGGACCCCTAAAGAGTTGGTACCAAAATTGTACACACATAAAGTAAGCTAACCAAAATAAAAAACAAAAGGGAAGGGTCTTTAGTAGAATCAATCTTTTAATTCTTTGTCGTTTGTTCCTTTAAATTTTTTAAAAGAGTGAGTTAGGAATGTGATTAGTGGAGAAAAGAAACAAAAAAGGGAAGGGTCTAGTAGAATTAATACCATCACTTCCTTTTGTATTGCTTCTAAATTGTGTAATCGATGAAGATGTAACACATAATTAAAATACGATGACTAAAATGAATAGACACTAGCAATAGAAGGTACGAGCAGAACAAATAGTATAATGTAAAATTGAAAGAGATACAAGCATCAAGAATAGTAAAATTGAATTTTCTCCAAGAATATTGTTTTTCAATATGTCCAACACTATACCGAAAATGAGAAAACAAACTAATTCAAATTTCGACCTTGACGTGTTAATTTTTATGCCTGAGCATTTTGTTAGAAAATTGGTTTGTTTATCACGAATTTGCCAAGATATCTAAGGTATATTCAAAATCATTATCTTTTAATTGTAGCACAGAAACACCCGAAAATTTAGCCACATATACAATTGGGGGATTAGAGCATTTGTTCGAGGCTTCTAGCTGATTGTAGCACATGTCTTGTTAGGACTTGATGTCATTCTCACCTTCCTCCGGCTTTCCACCACCTAAATGGTGCCCGTCACATATCATGATGCCAATATTATGAGTGTGTCCATGCATTAGCTTCCTTTCTAGATAAAAAGAAGAGGAATACTTGGCTAAAGTAATACTACTAACTAATAAACCATCGAGAGTTGCAGTAGAATGGGTAGGATCCCTTCACTCTTAATTAGAGGTATCGAGTTTGAATTCTGAGAATAGAAAATCATGCATCTGAATCCCCACAGCGAATATCAGACACTTATCGAGAAAAAAAAAGAAAAAAAAAGAGCTAAAAAGAGTAGATTATAGGGAAAAGGGTCAAAAATATCCCTCCCATTTTTGGAAAAAGGGCTAAAAATATCCTCTGAACTTATTTTGGGTAAAAAATACCCCTCCCATCCTTAAAGTTTTCAAATATACCCCTGTTTTGACGGAAATTATCCCCCAAAATAACCCGAAATCATTTTTTAAACCCGTTCTATCATTTAAACCCGACCCAACTAAATAATAACCCATAAGATCCCCTTATTCCCCCAATTCCCTCAAACTTCATACCTACGTATTGGGGGAACAAGGGGATCTTATGGGTTATTATTTAGTTGGGTCGGGTTTAAATGATGGAGCGGGTCTAAAAACAGATTTCGAGTTATTTTGGGGGATAATTTATGTCAAGATAGGAGTATGTTTGAAAACTTTAATGATGAGAGGGATATTTTTGACTAAAAATAAATTCGGAGGATATTTTTAGCCCTTTTTTTAAAGTAGAATGGTATTTTTGACCCTTTTCCCTAGATTATATGCCTAGACCCTAACATTACACCAAGTTTTACTTGTTCAAGTTGGGCCCTCCAACAAGGCAGCAAATATGGTTGAAACTAACTAATCCAATACTTATCCTTGTACTGTATGCAGCCTGTGTCCAGGTCCAGAACAAATTGAATGTACATCACTTCTTGAATTTTCTAAAAGTGGGTCCACGTCCCTAATCCCATCAATCAAAAAGACACAAAAATGAGAGGTCCAAATCATGAAGAATTGGACCATTTTTTTATGGGGCCCAATATGAGATAATCCTCCACGTGTGGGGAACTATTGATCTGGATGTTTTGAGTTTACGTAAATAGCCACACTGATCATTGACTAAACTAGTGATGTCAGCTGCTTCCACTCTTGCACAAAAAGCCATATTTCTTTTGAGAAGAAGTCAGTCACCACTACAATCATAGAAAGAGAAGAGATAGAATTAGGTAAAAGCTTTATGTCAACGATCAAAATTTAGGTACACGACCTAAAGTCTTTATCATGGTGTATGTATGAGTAGAATGGCCTAAGGCTGATTGTAGAGACTAATTGGGCCCAATCTCCAAATAAAGACGCAATAATAATACCAATAACAACAATAATAAAAAAAAATCATGATAAATAGGGTGAAAATGGATGAGACGGAGCAATTTTGATCAAGTTATAGTGGGTCAAGTATAAAATGATCATAAAATAACATTCCACTATTTGTTTGGATCAAAACGAGTAATACCAAGACAAGTGGAAGACGTAGACGGATCCAGGATTTTAATTTATGGATTGAGCTCGGAATTCTGTACATCTCATCATGTTTATTAGGTTCAAAATCTGTTATTTGTACTTATATAATGAGTTTTTCGACCTATATAAGGTTTAAGTCAAAGTTATTGAGTTCAGATAGATTTATAGCTTGTTCACTAGATGTATGGACTATGCCTTGTTGAAGAGTGGTCATACCAACCACTCAATTCACAATTACTTTTTTGTTTGTTTGTTTATTTAAGTATTTCTTTTTATTTGAACTCTAGTTAAACAGTTAAGTTGATAAAATGATTTATTTAACAATATATCCTACTATCAAAATCATTTGTTTATGAAGTAGTAAGCCTTCTAAACCGTTGAAAATGACAGACTTACATATTTATGGGTAAAATTTACCACTAACATTTATGTCAGACAAGATTTATGAGCATACAACTATAAGTTTCAATAACAGAGTTTGTATGGTACCACATTTCAGTTTCTTCAATGTGATCAGGAAATACACTTCGCAGCTATTTTTACTAGTATGTTGATGCTTTAGGTTCATAATAATGATAAATTATTTATTGAAAAAGGCAACTAGCATGCTATGTGTTCATTTTATCACTTGCTACTCCATTTCCAGAGCTCGAACTCGAGACCACAATCTTTCGTGGTGCTATGTGTTCATGCAGTCATGTATGTGTAAGTATTTTGATTTTGGGGGAGTATTTAACAGTAATGACTATAAGGCCTTTTGCTACTATATATACAAAATCTCTTTTTCTTTTTCAAAATAAAATGCGGGTTTTGAATTATTATAATTCAATACGTCATTTTTGCGCGTATTTGATATATATATATATATATATATATATATATATATATTCTACAAGCTGTCTTTTCAGTAAATTAGTTTATCACTAGTATTCACCTAATCCTCTTTTAATAGGACAGAGAATTCCAAACAAGAAAACAATCACAAAATAAATCTCCTAAAATAGGGATAAAAAAGAGAAGAAAAAGTTTGTGATTGATAATATATATAAATGTTTCCAGACAGCTTAATTAAGGACAACCTTCCCTATTATATATTCACCTATTTTGGCGTATTACTTGGATATAACCACTTCTGTTGTTGATGGATACATTTGATGTTTTACCTAACTATATATATATATAGTTCTTATCTAATTCTTAACCTATTTAGGCTGCAACTAAAACACTTTATGACAACATTGAGAAGTCTAATTTAGATATACAGTCAAACTTGCCAAAATACCTAATGAAAACGTGTGATTGTGTTTTGTGTTGTGTGTTATGTTATGCATGTATGTTTGTGTATGTTGAGTTTGATTCGTGTGATCCATGTTGTTCTATTTGAACCGTTTCCTCCCAATATTTAATAACTTGAGGTTTTCTAATTGTAGATGTTTTCCACTCATTTTTTTTTTTTTTTTTTTTTTTTTGTTAATCTACAAATACTTTAAGGGGTCGATTGATTCATCCCTTGTTTCTTTGAATTTTTTATTTCGAGATTAGCATTCGGAATTAGTTATTTTACTATTTTTATATCACCTTCAATGTGGAATAATAATCTTATGATTACTAACCCGGGGACTGAGATAAAAATATTGCATGACCAAGATGCACTTCCCCGAGGCTCTTCTCCGAAAGTCCTTCAAAAAAATTCAAGGTTAAGAAAAAAATAATTTATCCCAATTTATCTAGTGCAAAAGTAAACCAAACACATATTTTACATTACACCTATATCGCATTTTAGTTCAATGAACCAAACTTCTATAAAAATATATTCACTAAATAACCCCGTCTTTATTTAATCCTTGTATTATAATCGTAATTGTTATCCCAGTATAACTTGTTCACCGACTAATCAACATCTTTTTTGAGGTTGTTTGGTTGGTGAACAAGTTATACCGAGATTAAAATTAATGACGAAACTATTTAATAGATGTACTTTTATTGATAGATATTTGGTTCATTACACTAAAAATAGAATATACAGGGGTATAATATAGAATATGTGTTTGATTTAATTTAAACTAGATGAAGCGGGACATATTTCATTTTCAATTTTACCTTGGCTTTTTCAGAGGACTTTGGGAGAAGAGTTCTTAAAAAGGGCAAATATGTGATTTTGATATTTAATCCCAGAATTATAAATCTGCAAATTGTACGGGATTAAAACAAAGCACAATTATTATATAAAGTATAAACAATTTCGGAATTGCCAATCCTTGAACCAAAATTTCTACCAGTTGTAGAATAAGCTAATTCCGAGATTATAAACAATTTGGTTGTTTGGTAAGAACCAACTATATGTGTGGAAATTTTATGTACAAGAGAGTAGAAAAAGTAGGTATAAAATCTCCACTTTGGAAGAAACGTTTCGTTCTACAATTGTTAGTAGTAAAATTAAGTAAAAACAACTAAAAATATGTACTATCTTTTGTCTAGATATTTTTAGAATATGTCCAAATCAAGAAGAAAATGTCGGCCAGTAATATTCCATGATCACAAAACCCACCATTTGGCAAAAGGTTTGAAATTACTTGTACATAAAATATGTACTTATAACTTAATTGACAGTTCTCACAGTAAGTTTCATTGGTTTTTCAATGTAGTTGACAGAGAATTCATTAATCATTTTCAAAAAACTTTGTCCATAAAAGCTGCCTGGTCTCCCTGTCAATTTACTTCAAAAAATTACGATTGACATTAATTGCCTAAATGCTTTTAGTCTAGTCAGGGATTTAAAATTTTATGTCAAATAGTTACGACTTTCTTTCCATTTTGTTTGACATCGGGACCTGCCAACAGATCCAATCGACCCAAATTCTGTTGATTCGAGGGAAGGCCTCAACTGGCAGAATACCGTGAACCAGGAGAATGTCACCTTACCGGCCACTGACCCCTTGAATACTCATAACTCAATTACTTTATCTCGGGCCCAAGGCCGGAAAGCACTGGATACTCCGGATGAGATTAACTTAGGTTTAATTTTTGAAATGTTGTAGGACCTGGGTGCCGCCATAGCTGAACATGGAATCGCAATAGCCCAGTTTCAAGGCAAAAATGATAAGGTAGCTCCGGAAAGGAAAAAGGGTGTCACCGAACCAAGAAGGGATGAAACGCGGATAGTCGAGAGTAATGGATCAGGAGCCGGTTCATCCACCGAAGTTCTGAAGATGCTCGAGACCTTGGCAAAGCGGGTAGATTCAACGGAGAAGAGGGTGGAAACGTATAACTCTCGGGTGGATTAGATCCCCGGGGCTCCGCTGATCCTAAAGGGGCCGGATTCGAAGAGGTACATCCAAAGGCCTTTCACTCCAAGTGCAGCTCTGAAGTTGATCTTGAAAAGGTTCAAGATGCCAGATATCCAGAAATACGACGGTACAACGGATCCACAGAAGCATGTGACTTCGTACACGTGTGCCATAAAAGGCAACGATGTCGAAGAGGATGAAATTGAGTCCGTTTTGCTGAAAAAGTTTGGGGAAACGCTATCTAAGGGGACGCTGACCTGGTATGACCATCTGTCCGAGCATTCAATCACTTCCTTCGAAATGCTCGCAGATGCGTTCATAAAAGCTCATGCCAGAGCTAAAAAAGTGCAGGCCCGGAAGGCGGACATCGTCCGCTTAGCCCAAAGGGATGATGAATTACTACGAGAATTTGTGAACCGTTTCCAAAGGGAACGGATGGAGCTCTCCCTGGTTCCAGAGGAATGGGCTGCACAAGCTTTTACCAAAAGGCTTAACTCTCGGAGCTCGACGGCCTCATTCAAAGCTTAACCCTAGGAGCTCGACGACCTCATTCAAACTGAAAGAGAATTTGCTGGAGTACGAGGCTGTGACCTGGGCAGATGTTCGTAACAGGTACAAATCAAAGATTCGGGTAGAGGATGACCAACTCGAACTTCCCCCGGGACCCATAAATATAAGTAAAAACTCTGAAAGGTCGAGGAAAGTTTACGAGCCGGAGGCGCGATCATTGAGGGTAAGATATCGGCCATACACTCATTCGAAAAAATCGAGCTTCAGAACGGAAAGATCAAGGGTTGGCCCCAGCCAACTCTCTGGTCGAGGTAATAAACGGGCTGAGCGCCCGTCGAACAGTCGAGGTCTATCATTTAGAAGCGATGTCGGGAGTTCGGCTAGCAACAAAGACTTACCAAGGATATCGGAGTACAATTTCAACATCAATACTTCGGATCTAGTCTCGGCTATTGGCCGTATAGCAAAAGCAAGATGGCCGAGACCACTGAGATCAGACCTGGGTCAACGGGACCCGAGCGTGATGTGTGAGTATCACGGAACCCATAGGCACAGAACTGAGGACTGTCGCCAACTGAGGGAGGAGGTGGCTTGCTACCGAAGCATGACCACCTTCGAGAATTCCCGAGGAACGAGCTAAAAGCCACTACAAGGAAAGGAATCTCACAAACGGGGCCGAACCGCGAACCTCGACATATAATCAATATGATAATCGGAGTACGTGACGCTCCTCGAGGACCGGTGATGAAACGAACAAAGGTTTCCATCAGGTACGAGAAACGCAATGCCGGATTACGTACCCGAGGGTTCCATCTCTTTTCAAAGAATGAGGATGCAGAAGGCATTATTCAACTGCACAATGACGCATTGGTAATTTCTATTCTTATTTTTAAATCACAAGTTAAACGTATTTTGATTGACCCAGGTAGCTCGGCCAACATCGTCCGGTGGAGAGTGATTGAATAGCTAAGGCTACTCGATTAGATTGTACCGGTAGCCCGAGTACTCAGTGGGTTTAATATGGCAAGTGAAACCACGAAGGGGGAGATTTCTTTACCGGTCAACATTGACGGCACCATTCAGCAGACGGTGTTCTATGTCATCGAAGGAGATATGAAGTATAATGCTTTGCTTAGTAGACCGTGGATACATAGTACGTAGGCGGTGCCATCGACACTACATCGTGCGCCGAAATTCCCAACTCAGGGATAAAAACCATCCGAGGTGAACAGCCCGCTGCAAGAGAGATGTTCGCGGTCGAGGAAGCGCCACTCTTTCCCAAAAAATCGGATCTAAAAGATGATGAATCAGTCGGAGGAAAGGACACTAAATAGCAACTAAAGGGTACGGGTTCGACAGCGGAGCAGAAGTGGTCGGACCTGGGGAATGAAGAAGATGATTTCGGCGTACCCAGATCGTTCGTATTACCAGATGACTCAAATGTAACCAAATCTACTGTGGAGGAGCTAGAGCAAGTCATCTTGTTTGAATTCCTACCGGATAGAAAGGTATACCTGGGCACGGGGTTAACCTCGGTGCTCAGGAACGAGTTAATTAAATTTCTTCAAGCTAATGCCGATTGTTTCGCATGGTCCCATATAGATATGACAGGTGTGCCACCGGAAGTGACGACTCACAAGCTCATCCTTGACGGGAGAATTCCCCCGGTGAAACAGAAAAGGAGGCCCATGGCAGAGCCGAAACACGCCTTCGTAAAAGATGAGGTAACGAAGCTTTTGAAAATAGGCTCTATCCGGGAGGTAAAATACCCGGACTGGCTAGCTAACGTAGTGGTGGTGCCGAAGAAAGGTAATAAATTTAGAATATGTGTTGATTATAAGGATTTAAACAAAGCATGCCCGAAGGATTCATTTCCGATGCCTCACATCGATAGAATGATCGATGCGATGACCAGTATGAGATGTTAAGTTTTCTCGATGCTTAATCCGGGTACAACCAAATCCGGATGCACTCGGAGAATCAAGAGAAAACATCCTTTATTAGCCGGTATGGGACTTACTATCATAATGTCATGCCCTTCGGGTTAAAAAATGCCGGTGCAACTTACCAACGCCTAGTTAATGGGATGTTCGAAGAACAGATAGGGAAAACAATGGAAGTTTATACTGATGACATGGTAGTCAAGTCCCGGGAAACAAAGGACAATTTAAAACATTTGCAGGAAACCTTTGACGTACTCCGTAAATACAACATGAAGCTTAACCCGGAGAAATGTGCCTTCGGTGTCCGATCTGGCAAGTTCTTGGGTTTCGTGGTGTCAAACCGGGGGATTGAAATCAACCCGGACAAGATCAAAGCCATTGAGGTGGTAAATAACGTCAAAGGAGTGCAGAGGCTCACCGGAAGGATAACAGCGCTAAGCCATTTCATTCGAGGTCTTCGGATAAAAGTCATCATTTTTTCTCCTTATTGAGGAAGAAGAACGACTTCATTTAGACACCGGAATGCCAAAGAGCCTTGCAGGAATTGAAAAGATACTTGTCCAGCCCGCCTCTGCTGCACACACCAAAGGCAGACGAGCAGTTGTTTCTCTACCTTGCCGTATCCGAGGTAGCGGTAAGTGGTGTTTTGGTCCGAGAAGAATCAGGTACGCATTTCCTATATATTATGTGAGTAGGACTTTAGGGGATGCGGAGACCCGTTATCCCCACCTTGAAAAGTTGGCTTTGGCATTGGTAAGTGCTTCAAGAAAGCTCAACCTTACTTTCAATGTCATCCGATGTCATACCCTATTTTAACCTAAGTCAAAATAGTTTACAACATCCGGGTAATTCCGGGGTTAATTAAAGTTAAGAGTCGCCACCTAATTATTTATGGTGAATTAGGGCACCTAAGGTAGTTAAAGTTATTTCTAAAGTTGATTTTATTTTAAAGTCTACGAAACTAAAATTAGGTAAGGGTTCAACTAACCTAGAGGGAAGGTATTAGGCATCCTCTAAGTTCCATTAATGATGGTTAATCCGACCGGACTTAAATTTAATTAGGCTAAGTATAAGTGTAACGTTTTAAAAGCTTAAAAATAACTTATAAATATTGCTAAAGTTTAAAGTAAAACGTAATAATGTAATAAGGTTATAAAAATAAGATTTACACGATATAATAGTTGGTATGAAAAAGATTTTAAGTATTATCGAAGATGAATTTGAAGATGTAATGGTTTTTCATGTAAGCAATAAATTTAGCGAATTTGAAATTTTAAATAAAATTGTATTACTATGACCATGCCAACCAAAATCCAGTTTTATTATAAATATGATATAAAGGACAAAACTTCTTTGTTGACTTTATTTAATTATATTAGACTAAAAGTACACGTAGTTGAATAAATCTTAAAATAGTGTTTATAAAGTAGATTTGGATCAGTATTTATATATTAGCGACGTCTTGAAAGTTTTAAGATAGTAAAAATGAATCATGATTCTTTTAGCCCAAAATATGTAGTCATGCTATTTAAAAGATCAATTATTCTAAGAAATATAAATATTAGGGGGTATTATGAATAACTTTAATATAAAAAGAAGAAAATGAGATTTTATAGAATTAATTATCGGTTTTCTCTAAATTATCTATCCATTATTAAAACTAAATCTCACTAAATTTCTTATGATTCCTCTAATACTAAGAGTACAAAAATGAAACGAAGTGTTAGTCAAAACAACACAAGTTAAATGCAACAAAGTAAAAATAGAGGCAACAGAGATGCAAATAAATGGGCTCGGCCCATTTTGGGCTGTTGGACTATTTCTGCTATTGGGCTTGACCCAGAATTTGTTTTCCCCTTTTTTTGGGCAGCGGGCAGAATTGGACGGCGGAGAATAATGTTTTCATTGAGCCTTGGCCCAACACCGAATGCGGAAGACGAGTCCCTCGGACTCGTGTGCGAAGGTCATGCAAAAAATAGAAAGAAAAGGATTAGTGTACGTCTAAATATTTATACTTGAGGCATAAACAATTTTGCACTTAATATAAACAAACACACAAATTGGACATACGGATCACTAAGCGACAGCATAGCATCCAATAGAAACAATTGAGGCCCAAGGAATAACAGACAGAGAAGTTCAGAATCTATATGAGTTGCCTAACAAAATCGGAAGCATTCACCCGAAAGCGTAGCACATTTAACATATAAGAGGGATGGCCTAGCATTTAAAATACAGGAACAGATCCGAAGCCCAAACAGACGTAACGAATCTATGCGGATGATATACGTAAGCAACACATGCATCTCGTCTACTCCTATTCGAGATATTCTTTAATACTCCTTTCAACAACAGTTGCGGTAACATGGATATTAGGCATCGCCGAGCTAAATTAAATATAGGAATAAGTAATTTGAATACCACAACCAGACATGAAGGATCAGGTAAAATCATAAGCTGAGTAAAACAAAGCAGGGACACTACCATTATAGCTGAACATAGCGAAACCAGTCAAACAAACAAAGAACCAAACAACATAACTAGACCCGCCGAGTTAGGTGACAAATAAGGCAAACTAATCATTTAGCTAGCGTAATATACTTAAACTGGGCCATCGACAACTGAACACTGCCGTTGAACAGATGGAACAAACTGATCTTAGAAACAGGAGTTTAAACAACTATAGACTGAACGTAAGGCAAAGAGACTAAAATTCACGTTATGTATGCTGAACAGAGGCAGATCAAGATTCAGCTTAGAACAACGATGGAATAAGATTAGTTCATGCTGAAATTGAACAAATAAACCATAACTAAAAGGGTGGTGTTAAAACTGGAAACCTAGCTGTACAGATCAGGCATATGGGAACAGAGCTATCAACCACAACATATTCACTTATATCAATTAGAAGCCGTGATCAAGATCAGATAATTATTGAACCCTGAGTTATTATCTACCTACACGTCTTGAACTTCAACAGAATGGGACAAACAGCTAAACCAAGCATCAATTCATACTAGGCTGATATCTAAATTCAAATTAGGCTAATGATCATTATGGAGGGGCTAGCAACAAAGCATTTACGCAGTTCAACCTATGTGATGAAATATTTACATTTGAACTTGGATCAGTTGATTTACGACTGGTCTCTTCTACCTTAAATTCATCACGAGAAACTATGCTAAGCTAAACTAGAAATTATACCACACAGTGCACAAAACCCGTTATTTTATACATCAAACAAAAATTGTATGATCATCACTAATCTACATCCACACCAAATGAACAAAATATAACGAGAGGCCAGTCACTCATCGACTAACACTAATCACTTAATGATCATAAAAATCACATACTAATAAGGAAATAACAGACGACACTGACCTGTTTCAGGTACAGTGAACTAAGGCGTCGACGTCTCGGATTTATGCCCGAACCCGAACTCGATTAAAGTAAAGTTTCAAAAAAAATACAGAATAGAGTAATTGTTGGCTGTTTTCCGAGTGAGGCTCTCTTTTTGTATTTTTAGAAAAATTGGAATTGTCTTCGAAGACCAAAAAAAAAAAACCCCTTCAGTGAGGATTTAGAGAGTATTTATAGGCTAGAAGTTCTAGGGTTTCTCCCGATTTTTTTTTGAATTCAAATTTTGTAAGGGCCAAGTCACGGGTTCAAATGCTTTTCGTTTTTTTCTCTGTATCAGATTTCAAAACGTTGGCTTGGCCTCTTGTGTTGACCATATAGCTACTAGCACGAAAAGGGGTGGCCGGACAAGATCCGCCATGGTTGAAAGAAAAGCTGAACCTTTGCTCAAAAAAAGAAAGAGATGAGAGAGAGAGGTCAGAGAGTGTGTGCACGAAAATAGGAGAGCACAGCTTCCGCCATGGTTGAAAGTTGATTCACATCTTGTTTGGAAGCGGAAAGAAGCGAGAGAGAAAGAGAGGGACGAAGGAGAGTGCGAAATTTTGCTTTCTTTTTTTGTTCATTAGGTTTTAGGGGTGAAGAAGAGGGGTTGGGCCGGATCGGGTCGGGTATTGCTAGTGGGCTGGCCGAGAATTGGGCTGGTCTTGTTAAAGCATGGGCTGACTTATTTAAACGGATAGTGGGCTGATTAGGGCTATTAATTTAATAACTAGTACAAGATATGCTATGTGATTACGATTAATAATTAGTATGTAGAAAATATAGGATTTAATAAAGTAAAATTAATTTAACGAGTAGAAATCTTAAAAGTGAAACGATGACGAATCATTTAAAAATTTGTGATAAAGTAACGAAAGTAATGTTGATAGAAAAAATAGTGAATGAAAGTGATGATATTAATAGCAGTAAATAGTAGCGAAAATAAAATATTTAGATTTAATTAATTTAAAATCCCAAGGAAATAAATTGGAGTAAAGGAGGGACAAAATTGGGTATCAACAGATGCCCCTCTTCGACCGGAGACGATGTAAGAGTTTTCGGGCGAAGAAGTTGACGCAGAAGCCGATTTTGTTCCGACCAACAAATATGGACTTGAAAGAGCTTGAGAAAATACAGGTTAGGAGAGTTTATGGAGAATATTATGGGGACGGAAAGAATTTTGACCAAACCTCAAATTTTGAATAGCCTATGTATCACGGGTTTTGGGAGAATCAAGCTGCATGTGGTTCGAAAGAAGCGGGTCGATATCTACGCTACGCTTTTGTCCCAGTATTGAATTATGGTGAGACTGGGATATAGGAAAGGACACAAGATTATGAAAGGAGTTGCTTGAGTGAAGTTTTACGGTGGATATGAAAGAGAAATTAACCTATGTAGCACGTGTTTGTGGACATAGGCGGAGTTGAGTTCGAGAGTAGATCCGTGACCCTTGCTTGTGAGTTTGGTATTCCTCTTTAGCAAGTTTGCCCCAGTTCAATGAAAGATAAAGTTCCACGTTGTGCTATGTCTCGTGGATTGTACTTTCGTCAAAGACCGAAATTCATGTCAAAGTTAGTAATAAAGTGGAAAGTATAAAGTTATAAAGAGTGTAACATGATAGTAAATATGAGTGTGAGAATGAGGATGAAGCCGTGTGGCTTATAATGAGGCAAAGATGGCCCAAATGTCGTCTCCGGTTGTCTTCGGGGACTTGAATGAATGCGCGATGTTTATCTTGAATATCTCCGGTTGTATTTGAAGACTTTAATAATAACACGACCTCCGTTCTCTTCGGGACTCGATGATAAATGATATCTCGCGGGAATTTAAAGTAAAATCGTTAAAGTAGATAAAGTGAATGGTAAAGTAAAGTAGTAAAGTAGAGAGTAAAGTAAAAGTGTAGCCGTTCGGCTTATGCAGATGAGGTCGTGTAGCCATGCGATGTCTCCGGTTGTCTTCGGGGACTTGATGAAGATTTCTGAAAAGTCCGGGGTAAAGTTATAAAGTGGATGATGTCTCCGGTTGTCTTCGGAGCCTTGATGATAATGCAAAGTTCAAGGTAAAAGTTGTTAAAATTTGGTAAAGTGAATGATAAAGTAGAGAGTAAAGTCATAGTGTAGCCGTCTGGCTTATGCATGTGAGGCTGTGTAGCCGAATGATGCCCCCGGTTGTCTTCGGAGACTTAATGCTGATCCCTCCAGTTGTCTTCGGAGGCTTAATGTTGATTCCTGCAAAGTTCAGGGTAAAGTGGTTAAAGTTGGTAAAGTAAATGATAAAGTAGAGAGTAAAGTTATCGTGTAGCCGTCTGGCTTGTGCATGTGGGGATGTATAGCCGAATGATGCCCCCGGTTGTCTTCGGAGACTTAATGATGATCCCTCCGATTGTCTTCGGAGACTTAATGTTGATTCCAGCAAAGTTCAGGGTAAAGTGGTTAAAGTAGGTAAAGTGAATGATAAAGTAGACTCCTGCAAAATTGGTAAAATAAATGATAAAGTAGAGAGGGGTCAGTGATAGTATAGCCGTTTGGCTGATGATGTTGACGGTATCATGATAAGCCAAACTAGCGACACGTAATCCTGATTTAATTCATCTTCAATCCCGGTAACCTACAAAACAGGTATAATTGTTAATAAAGTCATAAAATCATTGTAATAAAGAATGAAAGTAGAGATAAAGTTGGAAATAAAGTCGTTTGGCTTTTAAGGCGAGGCCTCTCGGCCATGTTTGATGGACTTGACTGTTGGTCTCGCGATTTTAGGTTCCTGCACTCAAAGAAAAATTCTTAGTTTGGGAGGGGGAAGTTGATTCGTGTTGACTCGAAGCTTGACGTTGTTGGCACTCCATTCGTCTTATTTGTTTGGATCTTGTGATCTCCGTTCAAGCCTCGGTAGATGGACAGTAGTGAAACAATTGAAAGAAAATATTTTATTTGAAAGGTAGGTATGTAAGTATATGTATAAGGAAATGTAACTATATGTATATAAGTTGTGAAATATATATATATGTAAATGTATGTATGTAAGGAAAGATATATATGTAAATATATGTATATAAGTTGTAAAATATTTCTGCCAACCTCAGATTGTGACACAATTGAAAAGTCATTTATCTATACTATTTCCTGTCTGGTAGCCTTAATCTTGTCGATGTCTAACTCTGTTCTTGTCTAATCTTTCAAAATATGCCCCAGTTTTGGCTCAGAAGGATGTACTAAACTTATATTGCGGTGTGACCGAACCTTATATAGGTTGCCTACGTATCCCGCCAAAGGAATCAGGTCAGAACGTAGTTCGTACGACACGTGGCAATGGTTTGAGATTTTCTAATAAAGGGACCGAACCCGATGTGGATTGCCTACGTATTCCACCAAGGGAATCAGGTCGGCGTAGTTTTGTAAATGGCTAGAGGTTTGTTGGATTTTATCTAAATGTGACTGACTCGTCTATTGATAGTCTACGAATCCCGCCGAGGGAATCGGGCCATGTGTAGTTATTCTTAGGTGATAAGGGTTTTTGGATTTTTTTATTGTAATGCAACCGAACCCTATGTGGGCTGCCTACGTATCCCACCACGGGAATCAGGTCAGCGTAGTTCGTACAGTGTATTCAGGAAAGGTTGCAAACTAGGTTGTCTAACCTAATGTCGTACTTTGATTTCTTCTAGAATTGCTAGCTTTGAGGTTTATGACATCACCTCTCGGCTATTTCATTCATTTTTTTTTTCAAATGGAATCTTGTCTTGTCCTCTAATTTCTTTGTTACTCTCTCAGGGTGTATGTTGTCTACTTGTTTATGTCACAATCATAGAGTTGGCAGATTTTATGAATAAAATAGAAAATAACAATAATAGATGATTTGAGGAAAAATCAGAAATGCATTCATAGTTTTGCAATTTAAGCATCCAAAAGGTGAGGCAAAGCAACAAAAGTTTTTTGGGGCACGATTCAAGCCTCAATTTAAAAATCGTGCTATCTCAAAAGTTTACTACATGCTCATCTACTAAGACTCCCGGCGAACCAGGGACGGAGTACAAGTCCAATTCCTCAGAGTCTCTCCTGGTTTGGCACCCCGGATGGTCGGTGTCTCGGTGTTGCGAGTAGCAATCTTCACTGGTACTTATTTGGGATTGTCCCCACGGAAGCCACAAAAGTTGGTGACATGCCCCTCTCCATCTTTCCAATTGGCACGATGGCCTCTTTCAAATTCTTAACTTCTTCGATAGTTATCATGTTCACGTTGGCGTTTTCGTGAGTAGGCAAAGGGATTGACGTTCATATTCGGCCGAGCTTCAGTGAGCTGGATTGCTCCTTCCTTAATCAAGGCTTCAATTTTATTTTTGAGCCCATAGCAATCTTCAGTGTCGTGCCCCACAACTCCAGAATGGTATGCACAGCGCTTGGAACCATCAAACCATTTTGGAATAGGATCGGGAATCTTCCCTCCAATAGGTTGTACCACGCCTGCCGCTTTCAGTCTTTCAAATAATTGAGCCAAAGGTTCAGCGAACCGAGTGTAATTTCGAATATTTTTTATGTTCGGGTTTGGACGGGCTTTATGTGTGGTATGTGGTCGATTTTGGTAGGTGGGAGCTTGAACAGGTTGGTATGGACGTGGGTTTTGATAGTGAGGTGCTCGGGATTGGTAGTAATTGGCTTGGGTATTGTAGGCAGGGTAAGGAGTTAGTGGAGCTTGATAGAGTTCAGTGTAGTGGTAAGGGTAGAAGGGTTGTTGTGGATAGTTATGGTATGTAATGGCTCGGTTTGGTGGGTTCAGAGGAGTAGTTGTAGGTGGTGGATTAGTGTTGGTGGGTAGAGGAATGTAAGGCGTATGACCTAGTGATTGATTTGGTGAGTTGACAGGTGGTGGATTTGCAAGGGTGATTGAAGGAAAGTTTGTTGGTAGATGCGTTATTTGGGGGAGGAAAATATTCTCGGCCGGAAAATGATGCGGGTTTGGTGCGACGTTCATAGGTTCAGGAGGTGGACTTTGGAGTGTAACAGATAAGTTGGTCATGTTTTTAACCCGATTTAGTTCTCCGCGTAAATCCTCGATCTCTTGAGTCAGGCGGGTGATATGTTCATCCTGTTGAATGGTAGTGCTATGTTCGGAAGTCCCAGGGGGATCACTAGAGACCACGATGTTTTCCGAACCAGTTGAAATGGATGCGGCCGGATCAGACGTAATAATTTCCTTTCCTTGAACCATCCAACTGCGTTGAGGTAACGAAGACGTCTTTGACCTTGTGAGGTAAGGATGGTCAGCCATCGAGTGTCAACACGAATCAACTCTTTGGGAATAAACATAAAAGAAACATAAAGTACAAATGATGTCAGTCTAGGTAAAGTCATGATTACGTAAAGTCAAGTAGGTCATGTAGCAAATAATTCATCAAATAAATTCAAACAAGTTGTCAAACAAAATAACGCGTCCTAATATGCATGTGACCTCTTTGTGCCAGAGGTAGGCCTAACGTTTGTTTGAAGGGTAAAACGTGCAATAATATGTCATCCCATTGCTTTTGATTAATTAAACAAAATCTATAAAGTACAAAAGTAACGTAATTATTACATATCTAATGAATACAACATAAAGTTTTCCTAATCTAAGTAAAGTAAATGTAGTTTCCTATGTCTAACTTCCAGCTCCATTTGTGATGTCTTCGATCTTCGTCATTCGTTGCACCCCAATGCAAAATCCATACCTGTCATAAAACGTTAGTCCTCCTAAAGTTTAATTAATTAAAGCAAATAGTCGATATTTAGGCACAATTAACCTTCAAATATGCACATAAAGTATGATGAGTGTCGCTTGGGGTCGTGGACCCGCTTGGACGTTTGGGTAAAGTCATCTAATGGGCTTAATACGCCTTGGGTATTAAGTCTCCTAGGTTATGAAATGTATGCCCCTAATAACGGGTGTTGGTTTAGCTCTATCCTAGGTTAACTAGGAGCTGGTTTACTAGACGCAAGGTTCCCGAGCGGACTACTCGAGTGAGAAGGCTACGCGGTCACCGGTATTCGGACACCCCGCGCATATGCCAACTCTCCTAAAATTTGGGTTTTTGAAAGAAAATTCTGCGGGTGCGCAAAACACACCTCGCGTGTACGTGTGATAGTGTGAATTTCCAGATGTGGAGAAAAGTGATACGGGATGACAGTTTATATCAAAGCGGTAACACATAAACAGTTTATATCAAAGCGGTAACACATAAACAGTTTATATCAAACAAACAATTAATAGCATATAAGCAGTTTATATGAAAACAGTTAAGCAAATAAAATGACTAAGTTAGCACATAAAGCCTATTTAAACTAAGTCTGTTATGGTTAGAACCTAAGTAATCCCCGAGAGTCGCCAAGTCGTCATACCCTATTTTAACCTAAGTCAAAATAGTTTACAACATCCGGGTAATTCCGGGGTTAATTAAAGTTAAGAGTCGCCACCTAATTATTTATGGTGAATTAGGGCACCTAAGGTAGTTAAAGTTATTTCTAAAGTTGATTTTATTTTAAAGTCTACGAAACTAAAATTCTGGGTAAGGGTTCAACTAACCTAGAGGGAAAGTATTAGGCATCCTCTAAGTTCCATTAATGATGGTTAATCCGACCGGACTTAAATTTAATTAGGCTAAGTATAAGTGTAACGTTTTAAAAGCTTAAAAATAACTTATAAATATTGTTAAAGTTTAAAGTAAAATGTAATAATGTAATAAGGTTATAAAAATAAGATTTACACGATATAATAGTTGGTATGAAAAAGATTTTAAGTATTATCGAAGATGAATTTGAAGATGTAATGGTTTTTCATGTAAGCAATAAATTTAGCGAATTTGAAATTTTAAATAAAATTGTATTACTATGACCATACCAACCAAAATCCAGTTTTATTATAAATATGATATAAAGGACAAAACTTCTTTGTTGACTTTATTTGATTATATTAGACTAAAAGTACACGTAGTTGAATAAATCTTAAAATAGTGTTTATAAAGTAGATTTGGATCAGTATTTATATATTAGCGACGTCTTGAAAGTTTTAAGATAGTAAAAATGAATCATGATTCTTTTAGCCTAAAATATGTAGTCATGCTATTTAAAAGATCAATTATTCTAAGAAAGATAAATATTAGGGGGTATTATGAATAACTTTAATATAAAAAGAAGAAAATGAGATTTTATAGAATTAATTATCGGTTTTCTCTAAATTATCTATCCATTATTAAAACCAAATCTCACTAAATTTCTTATGATTCCTCTAATGCTAAGAGTACAAAAATGAAACAAACTGTTAGTCAAAACAACACAAGTTAAATGCAACAAAGTAAAAATAGAGGCAAAAGAGATGTAAATAAATGGGCTCGGCCCATTTTGGGGTGTTGGACTGTTTCTGCTATTGGGCTTGACCCAGAATTTGTTTTCCCCTTTTTTGGGGCAGCGGGCAGAATTGGACGGTGGAGAATAATGTTTTCATTGAGCCTTGGCCCAACACCGAATGCGGAAGACGAGTCCCTCGGACTCGTGTGCGAAGGTCATGCAAAAAATAGAAAGAAAAGGATTAGTGTACGTCTAAATATTTATACTTGAGGCATAAACAATTTTGCACTTAATATAAACAAACACACAAATTGGACATACGGATCACTAAGCGACGATAGCATCCAATAGAAACAATTGAGGCCCAAGGAATAACAGACAGAGTATTTCAGAATCTATATGAGTTGCCTAACAAAATCGGAAGCATTCACCCGAAAGCGTAGCACATTTAACATATAAGAGGGATGGCCTAGCATTTAAAATACGGAAGATCCGAAGCCCAAACAGACGTAACGAATCTATGCGGATGATATACGTAAGCAACACATGCATCTCGTCTACTCCTATTCGAGATATTCTTTAATACTCCTTTCAACAGGTTGCAGTAACATGGATATTAGGCCTGCTGAGCTAAATTAAATATAGGAATAAGTAATTTGAATACCACAACCAGACATGAAGGATCAGGTAAAATCATAAGCTGAGTAAAACAAAGCAGGGACACTACCATTATAGCTGAACATAGCGAAACCAGTCAAACAAGCAAAGAACCAAACAACATAACTAGACCCGCCGAGTTAGGTGACAAATAAGGCAAACTAATCATTTAGCTAGCGTAATATACTTAAATTGGGCCATCGACAACTGAACACTGCCGTTGAACAGATGGAACAAACTGATCTTAGAAACAGGAGTTTAAACAACTATAGACTGAACGTAAGGCAAAGAGACTAAAATTCACGTTATGTATCTTTGAACGAGAGGCGGATCAAGATTCACTTAGAACAACGATGGAATAAGATTAGTTCATCTGAAATTGAACAAATAAACCATAACTAAAAGGGTGGTGTTAAAAACGGAAACCTAGCCGTACGGATCGGGCATATGGGAACGAGCTATCAACCACAACATATTCACTTATATCGATTAGAAGCGTGATCAAGATCAGATAATTATTGAACCCTGAGTTATTATCTACCTACACGTCTTGAACTTCAACAGAATGGGACAAACAGCTAAACCAAGCATCAATTCATACTAGGCTGATATTTAAATTCAAATTAGGCTAATGATCATTATGGAGGGGCTAGCAGCAAAGCATTTATGCAATTGAGCCTATGTGATGAAATATTTATATTTGAACTTGGATCAGTTGATTTACGACTGGTCTCTTCTACCTTAAATTCATCACGAGAAACTATGCTAAGCTAAACTAGAAATTATACCACACAGTGCACAAAACCCGTTATTTTATACATCAAACGAAATTGTATGATCATCACTAATCTACATCCACACCAAATGAACAAAATATAACGAGGCCAGTCGCTCATCGACTAACACTAATCACTTAATGATCATAAAAATCACATACTAATAAGGAAATAACAGACGACACTGACCTGTTTCAGGTACAGTGAACTAAGGCGTCGACGTCTCGGATTTATGCCCGAACCCGAACTCGATTAAAGTAAAGTTTCAAAAAAATGCAGAATAGAGTAATTGTTGGCTGTTTTCTCAGTGAGGCTCTCTTTTTGTATTTTTAGAAAAATTGGAATTGTCTTCCAAGACCAAAAAAAAAAACCCCTTCGGCTGAGGATTTAGAGAGTATTTATAGGCTAGAAGTTCTAGGGTTTCTCCCGATTTTTTTTTGAATTCAAATTTTGTAAGGGCCAAGTCACGGGTTCAAATGCTTTTCGTTTTTTCTCTCGTATCGTCATTTCAAAACGTTGGCTTGGCCTCTTGTGTTGACCATATAGCTACTAGCACGAAAAGGGGGTGGCCAGACCTGCCATGGTTGAAAGAAAAACTGAACCTTTGCTCAAAAAAAGAAAGAGATGAGAGAGAGGGCTGTGTATTGCACGAAAATAGGTGGCACAGCTCTGCCATGGTTGAAAGTTGATTCACATCTTGTTTGGAAGCGGAAAGAAGCGAGAGAGAAAGAGAGGGACGAAGGAGAGTGCGGCTGCTCTTCTTTTTTGTTCATTAGGTTTTAGGGGTGAAGAAGAGGGGTTGGGCCGGATCGGGTCGGGTATTGCTAGTGGGCTGGCCGATAATTGGGCTGGTCTTGTTAAAGCATGGGCTGACTTATTTAAACGGATAGTGGGCTGATTAGGGCTATTAATTTAATAACTAGTACAAGATATGCTATGTGATTACGATTAATAATTAGTATGTAGAAAATAAAGGATTTAATAAAGTAAAATTAATTTAACGAGTACAAATATTAAAAATGAAACGATGACGAATCATTTAAAATTTGTGATAAAGTAACGAAAGTGATGTTGATAGAAAAATAGTAAATGAAAATAATGATATTAATAGCAGTAAATAGTAGCGAAAATAAAATATTTAGATTTAATTAATTTAAAATCCCAAGGAAATAAATTGGAGTAAAGGAGGGACAAAATTGGGTATCAACAGATGCCCCTCTTCGACCGGAGACGATGTAAGAGTTTTCGGGCGAAGAAGTTGACGCAGAAGCCGATTTTGTTCGGGTAGACTGACCAAATGGGCCGTAGAGATTAGCGGATATGATATCGAATATAAACTTAGAACGGCCATTAAGTCTCAAATCTTGGCCGATTTTGTGGTAGATTTTACCGTATGATCCCCGAGGTTGAGAAAGAGCTTCTGCTAACCTCGGGAAAGGCTTCGGGTATTTGTTCTTTACACACAGACGAGGCCTCGAACCTAAAAGGTTCCGGGCTTGGCATCGTTCTTAAAACCCCCGCCGGGGATGCCATTAGACAATCGATCAAAACTATTAAATTGACTAACAATGAAGCCGAGTATGAGGCTATGATTGCAGGGTTGGAATTAGCTCGGAGTATGGGGGCCGAAATAATCGAAGCAAAATGCGACTCTCTCTTGGTCGTTAACCAAATGAATGGCGTCTTCGAGGTTAAGGATGAACAAATGCAAAGGTAACTGGAGAAAACCCAAGTGGTACTACACCGGTTTAAAGAGTGGATCGTGCAAAGATATACCCAGGGAGCAGAACAACGAAGCCGACGCATTGGCCAATTTGGACTCTTCAGTCGAAGGGGAGGAAATCAACCCCGGCACCATAGTGCATTTGATGAATTCGGCGGTAGAAAACGGGCATGCTGAAATAAACACGATGGGTCTAACTTGGGATTGGCGCAACAAATACATCGACTACTTGCAAGATGGAAAGCTCCCGAGTGACCCAAAAGAATCATGGTCACTGAGGACAAAAGCAGCACGGTTCTATTTAATAGACGGTCAATTGTATCGACGGTCTTTCTTCGGACCCCTTGCCAAATGTTTGGGTCCCAGAGAAATCGATTATGTGATGAGAGAAGTCCACAAGGGTACCTGCGATAATCACTCCGGAACAGATGCCTTAGTTCGAAAAATTATCAGAGCCGGTTATTACTGGAACCGGATGGAGGAGGACTCGAAGAATTTTGTCCGGAAATGTGATGGGTGTCAAAGGCATGCCCCGATGATCCATCAGCCCGGGGAGTTGCTACACCCGGTGATATCACCTTGGCCTTTCATGAAGTGGGGAATGGACATTGTTGGTCCTTTGCCATGGACACCAGGTAAGGCCCGTTTTATTTTGTTTATGACTGACTATTTCTCCAAATGGGTTGAAGTGCAAGCTTTCGAAAAGATTAGAGAAAAGGAGGTTATTGACTTCATATGGGACCACATTATTTGTCATTTCGGCATCCCGGCCGAAATAACTTGTGATAATGGTCCTCAGTTCGTTGGCAGCAAGGTCAATAATTTCCTCGAAGGGTTGAAGATCAAGAAAATTGTCTCAACTTTGTATCACCCAAGTGCAAACGGACAGGCGGAATCCATAAACAAAACGATAATTTAAAATTTAAGGAAAAGACTTGAAACATCGAAGCATCGGAGGGAAGTTCTCTCGTGAGGTATTGTGGGCTTACGGGGAAATCCACATCAAAATCAAGCACGGAGAAACGCCTTTCTCGT